>NC_047073.1:11464202-11810116 GCF_902459465.1 Asterias rubens | reverse complement strand
TCTTAATGGGTCTGGGACACAAAACACCAAATTCTTTAACTCACCTTGCTATTTGGTCCTGGAAATAAATAGGAAAATTAGGACTGAGTTACAGTCTTGTCTCATAAGCAAATATTCATGACTTGTTCACATGTTATTCAGGAATTGGCTTTAAACTAAAATCTGCACATAATGTATGGACCGGAGGAAAGGTTAAACGGGGTCATGCTAATTGAGTATAAACTCTCAAAATGTGTCGTAGGCTAGAAACTTTTGTAAAAAGGGTTCAGTATATGATTTGTTTGTGTTTTATATCTTCCTGTTTGAACCGGATGAGATGATCACGGTGGGGTCATGTTATTAGACAGAATGTCAAAAGTGTAGTAAGCTGCAAGACGACATGACTGAGCTATGATTTTGTTTATAAATAACGTTTGAATTATCGTTACCTACACCTGATTTCGTCATAGTGTAAACGTTTGTGTTTGCTACTCATCTTTTTAGCTTTCGAGAAAAAATCTGCGAGGGTCAGTATTACTTTTGTTTTGCTTTTTAAAGACAGTGGACACTATTGGTAATTGTCCAAGATAAGTCTTCTCACTTGGTGTATCTCAACATATGCATGAAAAACCAAACCTGTGAAAATTTGAGCTCAATCGGTCGTAGAAAACATCCTTGTATACGCGAAATTGTGTCTTTCAGATGCTTGATTTCGAGACCTCAAGTTCTAAATCTGAGGTCTCGAGATCCGAAGAAAATTACTTCTTTCTCGAAAACTACATTACTTCAGAAGGGAACCGTTCTCACAATGTTGTATACTATTGTATAAAACATCGTGAGAAACGGCTCCCTCTGATGTAGCATAGATTTTGAGAAAGAGGTAATTTCTCACTAAAATAATTAAAGGCTTCTAGCCAGAAGTCTTTTATTTCTAACTGAAAGCACACAAATTCGTCCAACAAGGGTGTTTTTTCTCTAATCATTTTCTCGCAACTTCGATGACCAATTCAGCTCAAATTTCCACAGGCTTGTTATTTTATGCTTATGTTGGGATACACCAAGTGAGAATACTGGTCTTTGACAATTACCAAACGTGTACCTTCCCTTTAAAACAGGTTTAAATAGTGGGTACAACATTGTGTTTTAACTCCAAACAGAATTTGTACAGACAGCAAGACAACATAAGATGCATGCACTGTAAGTTTGCATAAAGATGGCCGTTTTTTTAATCACTCACTTCATATTATACATTTCATAAGATCTCTAAATATTTCATATTTTGTTTAGTTATAGCTATACGTTAATATAAACTGTTAAAAAAGATTCTACATTCTGAAAGAGATATACTTTATTGTTATGTGGTTTAATTTTTAATAAAGGACTCTAACCCATACAGATTGGCTCCAAATTGAGGCTGACCCGCATTCTTGTCATTGCAAATACAATATTGTTCCCCAACAAAAAGTTCATTTGTTTTGGCGCGCAAAAATTAGGGCTACGTGGTGTTTCATCAACATAAAAGAAGCCGATGTCTTCGGATCGGGCGCTTTGGGCTATGAAAAGCGGCGTTTTAAAGTCAATTTATTATGGTTGGAAATACATTTTTAAAGTAGAGTATAAAAATACATTCAAACATCACTCGAAATTGTGTCTTTTGTGTCTTTTATTCCGTAGAACCATGTTTTACCCATGTTTTTTAAAAGCCATTTTTGTTATCACTCATTCGGGAAATGACTAATTCAAACAGCAAAATGTAAAAAAAATAAAAAAAATAATAGAAACAATGAGCCCCTTCTAACCGTCGATCGATTTGAATTTAAGATCACACTCTTCACGGAAGATGTGCATAGATGCACAAATCTGATGAGTGTTACAAGTGAATTCAAGCAAGCGCCCGAATGGGGTTCTTAGCTTAAAATGTCATACAGGGGACCATCCACGCTCCGCTAAACAGTTAGTCTATTTTTGATATCTCTCGTGGGCTATCTTTTGTTTTGCCCCCTCAGTCCCTGTACTTAACTTGTACACAAA
This sequence comes from Asterias rubens, assembly GCF_902459465.1. Classification (NCBI taxonomy): domain Eukaryota; kingdom Metazoa; phylum Echinodermata; class Asteroidea; order Forcipulatida; family Asteriidae; genus Asterias; species Asterias rubens. The sequence goes on along the minus strand of NC_047073.1, from coordinate 11,808,106 downwards.
CAGCTTTGTGATTTTTGTATACACCATTTATAAATACCTCAGCCAGTTCGCTATTCCTATTGGCGGAGAGCACGTCACGTGTGTGTATATAAACCTTTGTTCATGACCAGTACAAAGAGTTGAACCATGGGCGTGGCACGCGATCTTGCGCCTGTGCTTGAAAGACAGTTTCCTTCATTCCTATTGGTCGAGAGCAAACGGCCGGGACAGTTGTGCCACATCACGCGATACGCGCGACGCGCACGTCATTCCCTTAAAAGGAGTTGTTTATCCGAGGGCGGCGGAGGGCCTTATCATTTCATAGCTTTAGGGGTGTTGTGTTGAAAGAAATCATTGAACAATTATAATGTTTGCATTATTTACTTTTTACCAAAAGTGTTTATTTTTTTGACCGAAAAGGTATTTATAATGGGAATCAAAGTGTGTTGAATCTGGTTTCAACTAGTGGTTTAAACCCGCCGATGCCTGGTTCTTAATAACTTACCTCGACTTCGTCTCGGTAAAATTATCAAGAACAGGCCTCGGTTGGATTAAACCACTAGTTGAAAACCTCTTCACTACCATACACATTGTGATTCCCCTTATCTGTGGACATCCTTTGTTATAATATCACTTTAAAATTAATCCGTTTCTTCAACACAATATTAATTATTATCAAAACTCGGTGTGAAAGTGTGTAACTCCACATGTATTTCAAAACCATGGTTTGTTTATATGGAAAGGTTTGCGGTAACACCATGATAGTGACTATCTAATGAGTTGGGGTGGTTCTGAAAAGAACCGTTGGTTTCATCTCGACGTTTTCGATCAGTATGCTCTGATTGGTTTGTTTGGTATAGAGACTTTTGTTCTCAGGTCCATGCCATTTCGTAAACTGCATACCCCAAAAATCCCTTTAGGAACACCCAATATTGAGAATGTCCCCTTTTGACACTATTTTACTTTCATTGTTTGTTATGTCTCGGTCTCCACAAGATAGTGGGGGGGGGGGTCGTATATTTTTTTTAACCAGAATGAAAGAGCGCGCAAGGCAGCAATTCTCTGTTCTGCACTATGAAATTGTCATTGTTGTAATGCTTTTCAATGGGAAAGTTGGTTCTTCAAATCGGTTAAAAAAAAGGGATTTCTTTAGAAATAAAACAGAAGAAATGATTGCAACAAGGCATGTGCAGGGGCAAATTTCATGGCTCTCCTTCATGGCCCGGGTCCTTCGAGTTTGAGTTCTTAAGAAACACGTTTTCCACACGCACACAGATTCACGTTAAATTCCTCATGAGACAATGTCTGTGAGTGAAATAATAACGGTCCACAATGACAAGAAAGTGTTACCCAGGTTTGTAAATTATTGTGTGCCACCCCCCCCCCCCTTTCCACCTTTATCTCCCTCTCTCTCTCTCTCTCTTTCTCTCTCTTCCTTTTTCTCCTTTTTCCCCTGACCGAAAGGGGGTGTGCGATCCCAACACACCCCCGGATCTGCGCCTGAAAACAAAAAATGCTATTTTGAAAGCCGAGGCCCCAATGACTCGACAATCGCATTATTGTTTCCACAGGTCTATAACTTTAAGGGGCACTTTCAAAGCTATGGATTCGGAACCCCAATGCCGAATGAGTACACATTCAGAAAATGCTGACGGAGCCCACAGGCAGAAGCCGAGTTTCTAAAACACTTTGTGCATTTTATACAATGTGTGAGTTGATCTCTGCTATTACATATTTTTTTTACTTCACAAGTACCTCGAGCTCAGTTGTAGTCTGATCAAAGGTTGCCCTAATAACAACATTCGGGATTCAGGGGATGTCAAATATTTTGTTCATAAATTGTGGACGATACGGTTTGTTTTTAATCCTTGAAATGACATATTTATGAACTATTATGTGGAAAGAGCCGTCAACTCAAAATGGCCTTCACACACTAACTTTTCTGAAATACACAAAAAGGGGTGAACAACATTTCCCTCCGTTTGCCTTTCTACTGTCTTGAAAGATCTTCAAAATTGTTTACGCAAGTTGCAGAAGTATTTCAGGAAAACAGCACTTAACACTTCTCACTGTCATAATTCTTTCAAGACTCGTCTAAAGTTTCCAACTTTTAAGGAGTTTGTAAATTACAGCTGGTGCTGCTTTTCAAAGTCTACTTTTTAATGAAAAACTCGACCATTTCGACACAGTTTTGGATCAATCAAACTTGACCCAGAAGTTCTTTAAAGGTTGACATAGTACTAATGAAATATAATAAAACTAATTCCTTCCTCACGGAACATTTCACTAATCTCTCAAAACGTACAAAAAACATCTCACACCGTATCAGATTTTTGTCCTTTGTGGCAGAAGATTTTTAGATGATTAAGTTTATAATTTTAAACCATCAAAGAATAATAGTTACTATAATCTTTATCATTCCATTATTGAGATTATTAATTGCATACAAGTACTTTCATAAATTATGGTTGCCCAGTTCTGTAATGGTTTTTAGAAAGAGTTAGAGTGAGTCATTTCTTGCGCCACGTCAGGGCCAAATACTGTTTGCCAAATTTCTTTGCTAAACGAAAACTGAGTGGGACACCTGTTACAACAATGTACACCTGAAGTAGTTTTCGATGCTAACCCGTTTCTAATAAGCAATATTTTTTCTGTGCTTAGCAAGATTTTTTGTGCTGAAAGGCTAGATAAAATTGGACACTGGTCCCAATTTTATCAAGCCTCTATCTAAGCACAAACACCTGCTAAGCCAAGGAAAATCTTGCTTAGCAATAACAGGTCACCAACCAACATTCCTTAAAGTTTACATTATTGTGATAGGTACCCCCTCTTTTTTGCTTTGCTTAGCAAAGCAATTTGTTATGCAATATGTACTGCTAACCAGCCTGATGCAATTGGGCCCTGTAAAAAGGTGATGCCCTTCTTCGGATAGCGCAAACCTTATTTATTTTGCACAGACGAATGTTTTGTATATTGCACTTTCTCTAAGCCCTTTTTTAGATCTCCTAGTTTTCAATCAAGCAATATTTAAATGCAAAGATGCTTACATGCATTTGAAAGTGCATGTAGCCCACATGTGCCCCTCTTCAAAGAGGTGTACACACTCTTCAAAGAGGTGTACACATGGTTAAACCAGCAAGTTCACTAAAAATAGACACATTTTATTAGTTTGGAACATTGTCATGACCGTTCCCATTATTTGATGCTATTTTTGTCATTCAATGGCAGTGGGTTGCGTAAAAGGTTGCACAAAGGTTACCGTACTGGTTTCCGTGTCAATGCTTCCACCATATGAAATCACATTAGGCAGATGTGGATACGTTCACTGGATGTTTTGTTATTTTGCACCGAACGTTCCCTCCCTATGCAAACGAAGGAATTGAATACTTGGATTCGTATTGGGTTTGTTTACGTCTGGAAATGGTATTCGATGGCACCATGTGTCAAAGCAAACTATTTAAAGATTAATCAAGTATTATGTTTAAATGAATAACGTTAAGTTGAGTTGTCACCCAGTAGAAACAACTGTTTTCTTTGGCTTAAAGTTGGTTTACAAGACCGAAATTGCCCACATTATAAAACTTTGAATTGGAAAAAATTGCAATCTCGTTCCTTGTTCAACTTATGCAGTTTTTTCCAAACTGGGGCTGAAGCCCAATTGGCGGTTACGGCTACACCTCCGATCGCCGAGTCATCATGTGTTGAAGAAAAGGATGTCCTTAGCAACACCCCTTAGCAACCAGCCGTAGCTGTTGGAGCAGGCAGTGTGCGTGGTGTTTTCAACATCAAACAGAACATAAGACGACGTTTTTGAGGGGAAAGGGATGTTTAGCCTCTAGGCTTAAAAAGACATCTATAATTGTGTGGCCATCTTGGTTTTCTATAATCTGAACCAATGTAACCAAACCGAGGTTGGAAGTAAAAAATAGTTTGGCACCCTTTTCAGTGCATTGAATAATGGCCTTCTAGTTGTTGAAAATGGCGACAGCCTTATACAGGTCTATTCATCTCCTGCTAAACCACATGACCCTTTGCCTAATGTTGAATCACACATTTTATTGGGCGCTGTAAGCGCATGTTCTGTGGAAAATGGCGCCATTGTATTGGTGTACAGGTTTTTTTTCACAAAAACTTTAGCAGTTTAGCAATAAACTTTGCTCAAAAGAAGAAGAAAAAATCGTTGCTTATCCAAAACAATTTTGTGATGACCAGTCGCAACATTGTGAACCTAAAACATGTTGGTTGATAAACTTTTTTGCTAAACAACCACTTATTTCATGCTTGTCATCTTATTGAAATTGGACTAACATCGCCTACAACAATGATAATAAAATTTTAAAAAAACGAGTCAACACCAAAATATTTAAAGTAACTGAAAAGTAACTAAATGTTCACTGCTTGAGAAAACTGATGAGACAATTTTTAAGTAGCACCATAATATACATGTACAAACTTGGTAAAATGAACCTGTCTGTATGTCATCCGACTTGAACAAGTCTTAACCTCAATGAGAAAGTACCGAAACCATGTCACAGAGGGCGGCAGACGGGAAAACCGTTTAGGTAGAGTGAGAGTTGATTCATGTCTTCATGTGAATGACATTTCTTACTGGAATAGCACAACCTATCGAAGCCACTGGATGGGACATTGTGTGTAAAGTAATTAGCCAATCTTATCGATGTGAAACCATTAAGTCGTATACAGACGTGATTAGTAAATTGTTCACTACAGTTTTAAAGGTAGGGCCATCCTGGTATTGGCCTCGTGACCTGTGAGTTTTCATACCTTTAAGCCCACTTGTTATAAAGATGGTAATGATAGTAAAGCAACCTGCGAATAATTTCATATGAAGTGCCTTCATTAGTTAGAAATAGTATGTCGACAGATTTGAATCTGAAAATCCCGCTAAAGGTTGCTTTTGGAGGTTCAAATTTCTGTGTGGTGTCCGTTTGTGAATTCTCCCACCAGCGATGCGGTTGGTACCCGTCGTATCCTCGCTAAACGAAGATGCATTCGGTGTTCTTGTTAAAATAATAAACCTTGTGTCGGTTTTTGCTGTTTGGTTCTGTTTTCTCAACAAGAAGATACTGTGTTCTTTAATTTTTACCTGTGAAATTAATACATGAAATGCATGAATATTCAGCTGAAACTTTCACATGTGACTTGTATTGCATCTGTATTAATAATCTGGCCTCTGTAAATCTGCCAATTAAACCAATCAATGACCCCCACCTTGAACCCATCATTATACATCAATGCTCTCTGTATCGTGCTTCACCGATGTATCATGTGAATACTGCATTAAACTCGATGGCTTTTAAATCTAGTGGGGGTAATCCACATGATTCAAGGAATAGATGGATTGCGCATGACGTCATTGACAACCACCACCTTTGATAAAACGTGCACAGAGATTTTGGGCAGCGCGTATATGATAATTTATGCGTGCACTTTCCTTTGTTTCTCATCAATTTTGGCGGTCGTCGACGCTATATGCAAACTATCTATTATCAAAGAAAGAACCATGACGGTGGGTTGCAAACGACGTGATACGCCATTGTAGGTACTGGTAATGCCCTCTTGTAGTATTTTAATCAGATGCCAAAGTCGCAAGGCCTTGTTGAAACCGCGGTTTTCGGTTTGGGCTCCGTCAGTATTTCGTTTTGAAAACGTGCACTTTTGGCACGCATGTTTCAAATAGACGTACAGATTCTGTGTTGGGTCCCTGTTTTCGACTGATTCGCGTTGTATCCCAGTCTGTCCCTGGGTAATATAGAGAAGAACATGGCTACTGGAATGATGAAAGTAGAAAGTCAAAAATACGGAACTTTCAACACCTACTCTGTCACGAAAATGAGCTGTTTCTTTCTGATGACGTTTTACAGTTCATGACTTTTTCTGGCGTGTTTTCTGATGGGGTAGGACAAACTAAAGGTGGATAGTACATGGCGGAGTCGTAAGATGGCAGAGAAGATGTTCTTGGAAGAGTGGCGCCCTCACACGGTAAATGTTCGGCACCGCCAGAGGAAAGTGACGAGTGACCTTGACTCGCGGTCCCATCGTCCGTTTCCGGTGAGGCTAAACACGCCCTCCCGAGGTGACCTTGTGCCAGTTCATCCGACATAAACGAAAGGAGGTCATCCATTTCGTAGGACCCTGAGGCAAAGCTGTCTCTCCGGCAATCGGACATTTCCCCTTCGTCAGCGTAGGGTACAATATCAACGTCCAGGTAAGCGGGATTCGAACCCACTCCATTTGCGTAAGGATTCGAGTTCACTCCATCCGAGTATGGATTCGGACCCACACCATTCGCGTATGAATTCGAATCCACCCCAACCGTGTTTAGGTTCGAATCCACTCTATTCGCATAGGGATTTGAGTCCACTCCATCCGTGTAGGGACTCGAACCACCCAATCCATTCGCGTAAAGACCAGCGTCGATGTCCGCACTGTGCAGGTTGCTCATCTCAATCGGGACCATGTTAACGTGCGACTCCCACGCTGGGGAGTTCCCCGAGTGTTCGTAGTGGTCGCTCGTCGGAGGTGCGGCTGCCGAAGTCTCCCCCACATGGCGGATTGGAACCACGATCCCCCGAGACAGCAACCGGTCCATTTCCGTCTCGTCGTTGTGATCGAGGAAATCTTCCGGAGTGAAGTACCGCCAGGAGTACTTGGGTTTGGCGTCGCTGTTGCGAGATTGCCGTCGAGAATGGTCTTCGTTGCAGTCGTCCATCGTCTGAAGATATTCCTGCTGCTCAGAGGCTCGTAGGTGAGGTATTCCGCTATTGCTTCGGTTGCTGTCGAGCGAGCTGCAACACGACAATAAAGGGAGATCAAAATCAAAATAATTAAAAGGATTAGTTGACGCACAACATGATCTACGGAGCACCACGAGTGCCATATTAATATATAGGTAATGACATCTTTCAAAATCGACATATTTACGGGTTTGGGTACTTTTTTACGACACACAACATTAAAATAAACATTACATTAAACTCTTACGGTTTAAAGTAAATGGGGGGTAAACTCACACGGTTTAAAGTTAATGGGGGTAAGAAACTTTTCTTATAATATCAATTGCTGAGGTGCTGTAGTTTTCGAGAATCCAGTAAAAAAAACCGGGGAAAAACGAAAGCATTTTTCGTGTCAGTACGACAAACATTATTTTTTAGCATTTTCAACGGATTTGTGCGACTCCCATGAAAAGATACCTCTGTGACGTTCACCCTTTTTTCAAAAAACTTGACGATAATGAAGTTGAAACTTGATCTACAAAACCTTTGAGTGAAACTTGATCAAAATCCTTGAAAACGAAATAGTCGATTAATCAAGACATAATAATATCAACGAGATTCATTCCTCAAACTAAGACGTCGACTTGCTCTGATAATTTATCTTGCCAACCTACGGTTGCTAATAAGTTGACTTGTTCTGGTAATTAATATTTGTATAGTATTAATAAATATTTTGGATCGTATAGTTATAAGGAAGTCGTCTTTGGCAAGTTTTTCAAAGTGGTATAATACTGACCGTCCAGCCATGCCAGCTTGAACTGCATTCCTGATGTCTCGCCTAGCTTCGATCTCCTCAGGAGCAGCCTTGCGGATGAGAGGAAAGTAATTTAGTTTTGAAAATAACTGTCTCAAAAAAAAAAGACATGTCACACATTTGCAGGCAGCTTGGAGTAAAACTGAATTGCACAAAAAAACCGATTCGGAAACACAGAAGATAATGTTACTAAACAATTTTACTGTCTCCAAAAAAATGTGGAAAATTACATACTGAGGGATTTTTGTTTCTCTTTTGCCCTCTGTGATGTGGCCTTCACGACCCACAAAAAAAAGTATTTTATGTAAAACAGGATATATTGCTTTATTGGTTTTAAAAGTGACAGTATTTTGATGATCCCGATGCAACTAAATATCGATCTTTCAAAAATTACTACAAATGACCTTGATTCATTTGGTAAATTATTGGGTTTTTATCTTTACCGTAATGTTAATTTGTCTTTCATATAATAATCAATGTAACCAAAACTAGGCTTAAAGGGGAAATGGTCTGACACCCCCACCCTTCTTTGGTATTAGTGTCTCCTGCGGCTAGTTGACATAGGGAACATGACGAAGATGACAGCAGTCACGGGAATGAAGATGTGCAAACAAATTATGTACTACCTACCGGTCTTTGCTCTTTCTGTAACATTTTGGCAAACTCCCCCTGCTTGACGAGCGTGAGTAGCTCCCTCATATTGGCTGAGGATCTCACTTTATAGTCAGAGTTGATCTCATGGTGCAATCTCTGGGGAGAACAATTCAGAAAGAATACAATAATCAAAATGTGTCTATATGTTTGTCTGCCTGGCCAGCTGCTTATCTCTGACCTCAGAAGGCATCCAACTTCAGGTCTTCAACCGTCTGAAGCCTTTCACTCTTTCATCTTGCGCTTGGGCCTTTTTTCTTGTGTCCTTTGGGTCCAGTCTGTTAGTTAACATTGTCTTTCTTGCTACTATGGGCTGTTGAATAATGTAGGTTGTATCCATACGTCATGGCTAGTGACCCTTGACCCGTTGAGTTTATGATAATACATGTCCCAACATGGCGATGTGCAGTTAAGTTCTGCGTGTGTACTTTGTCCAGTCATTATCATCAAACTGAGTAAGTCCAATCAGTTATTACTACTGCCGTCGATTTAAAAAAAACTCTTCCTAACTTAAGACAAATCTAAATGAATTAGGACGAGTCCCAACCCTGCACTGTAGCATGCAGACCTTAAGATTAATCCTAAGTTCAGGCGAGTTACTCGTCCTAACTCGAGATAAGACGAGTCCTAACTCTTTGTGAAATCGACGGCAGGGGTTCAATTGTACCCTTTAGATCCTGTCTGTACCAACCCGCCTCTGTGTGCTTTCTTTCTGCACAGGTGTTCCGCCCATCTCCGGTTCCTTGTTTTGCTTTTCCCTTGTTTTTTTTTTCAATATTGGTTCACTACGCTGCCCCAACAATTATTTTGAGCAATTACCAATAGTGCCTAGTGCCTTTAAAAGTAATAATATATTTTAGTGATTATAATATACTTGACTTGAGTAAGCTCGTACCTGGCTTAGAACGAGGCAGTCCCGTCGATGTTTCGGCACTTTACGTAGGTTCGGCACCATGTATTTATGTACAGCAAACTCCACCAATAAGATAAGACAGGATATGATGACACCGCTGACGAGCAGAAGAAGGAGACCTGTCCAAATTGGCGGGACAAATTCAAAAGTCAGGCGTTATAGGCCTACAAAATGTTACTTATTGTACGAAAATCAAAGAATATTGCATTAATTTGGGAAAACAATTGTAATATATTTACCTCACTTGCACCTATTCAAACGCATAATATTATATATGCACAAATACTGGTGTGAAATTCTACAAATAGATTGACCAATAATTGGAAGCAAAAAAAGTTCATTAATAGTTTTAAAGTATAGAATGCTATCAGAGCCCTGACCTAATCCGAGGTTTCGAAAATGGCAAAGGGGCCACCTCTGTCAGTTCCTCTGAGTGAATCTTGGTTAAATAAGTCCTCCATATAAACTTCTGCTCTTCCTCCACCCATTGTGTCATGAACTTGGACCCAAAACTTTGCAAAGCACACCAAAATAATGCTTCACACAAAAAGGTTACCAGCCAAAATACCATGCCGCATGCACCATTTTTGACTGGTATCCTGCTCATTTCTGCTAAGCAATATATTTTCTACTTTTAAGCGGCTCTGATATTGGGCCGTGTAGCATATGGAAAGCTCTTGTTTTCCAGCGTCCGAATGAGTAGTGGTGGCTAAAGGCATTACTAATGACTAATCCCTCAGCAATCAAGCCGTGAGTCGCAGCCGCTAATTCCGAAGCCACATTTCATAAGCTAACGCTCTCCAGAGCTACACTCCTTCTCATGTGTCTTGTGGGTTTTTTCTTACCTCCTACGTGTGCGATCGTAACTGTATTATCCTCGCCCCCGGAGGTGGGATCGAGGATATCCTCTTTCATGCATCCCAGCGTTTCGAACCATTTCCTCTGTAGCTCCTCCAGTATGCCGTCCAACTCGTACTCAAGAATTTTACCCGACACTGTGTCCCTCAACGGTGAATCTGCAACCAATATACAAAGTTGGTATTTTCAGTTTCCCATTAAAAGCACTGGACTTCAAATAAAAAAACCGTGAAAATTTAAACTCATTTTTCAAAAAGTGGTCGCCTTATTGAGATACCGCCCAAACCCGGAGCGATATGTCCACGCAGGATGAATGTACCGCAATTGCAATACACAATCGCTTCTGCTAGAAACGCTTCTCAGATGTAATATCTCTTGGATAAAAACGGATATCTTTTATCAAAATCGAAGTGAAATAATATCCCGGTTCTTCGAACCAAACATGGTTTTATTGCCATTAATTTTACGAGTGATTACCAAAATTCACTTCCCTTTAACGCTCCCATGTGCAATAATGTTATACTTAGGCGAGAATAATAATAATGTGTTCCCCTTAAAGGCAGTGGACACTATTGGTAATTTCTCAAAATAGTTATTAGCATAAAACCTCTCTTGGTGACGAGTAATGGGGAGAGGTTGATGGTATAAAACATTGTGAGAAACGGCTCCCTCTGAAGTGCCATTGTTTTCGAGAAAGAAATAATTTTCCACGAATTTGATTTCGAGACCTCAGATTTAGAACTTGAGGTCTCGAAATCAAGCATCTAAACGCACACAACTTCGTGTGACATGGGTGTTTTTTCTTTCATTATTATCTTGCAAGTTCGATGACCAATTGAGCTCAAATTACCAATAGTGTCCACTGCCTTTAAGATTAGTTTCTTGCAATTCATGTCAAGCTCCCGTGTAATTCCCGGTTGACAAAATGTCTTGACAATCATATTTAAAAAAAACCTTTTCAATGTGAATAATGATTGATATATCAATAGTCGTGAGAGACATAAATCAAACACAGCTTTGTTTGGATGTTCAACGAAGATTCCACACAAACAAAAAACCTCGAAAACGGAAAACACAAAAATAACACAACACAGTGTAACATACTGGGGTGTTCTCAAGTACGTCGTTTCCATGGCAACCAGGTGACTGTACTTTTCTCAAATACGGGATTGGTTTTGGGATGAAGACATTAGTATACACTCTGAGTTTTAAGGAAATGCGCAATTTCATCAAAATAGGTGGTTGTGATTAAATTTGGGGGGGGGGGGTAAGGGATTTTGTGTACCATAGCCGATGCCGGTGTGGCGGTTTCAGTCTTCCGCCGTGTTCAGTTTTCCGGGTGACGTAGCCGGACATTTCACCACGTTGTTGCAACGGTTTAAGCTTTCCGGCGTGTTCAGTTTTCCGGGTGACGTAGCCAGACAAAAATACAGCCGCGAGTACCCTGGCGAGTACTGTAGTTCTCTCAGTGACCCCAAATTGTTTATTATTAAGATTCTTTTCTGTTTAGTCACATTGTCTTGCCCCATCTTTACACGTATTCATGCGTACAGCTGTAAGCAGGTCACACTGCTTGTGCCACACCAAATTCTCTCATACGATCCACGCGTTCGCCGCTCGTTGTACTCGTGGACGCCGCCATGACAGCTACCGGAGAGTAACACGGATGACTCAATACAGCACTAAAAATTGACTACTTTTGCTTGCTGTGCGCAGGCATCGCATGACGTAATGTTACCGTATTTGGTCATTCGGAAAACTGAACACGGCGGAAAGTTGAAACCGCCACACCGGTTTCTATCTCAATTGTCGGTTACTTTGGGTGTTCGATATCCACCATGGTGTACCCGCTTCTGTTGTGTCTTCGTTTTGTTTTGGAAATCTCGGGAATTAATAGTATAATTTTAGGGTATAATTATTATAGTCGATTAACGCATCCAAAATATGTACGTCTTTTCGATGATGGCAATTATTTGGAGGAAAATTATTTGGAGGGAAATGTATTTTGGAAGATTGATACTGGTATGATAAGAGCCTTATTATAAGATGTTATTAGCCTTATTGTTAAATGCTTTTCCTGTTCTTTTTACCACAAGGCCAATGTAGAATGGCTAATATATAATGTACCCTGTATGGCCTGCAGATAAATATTAAATTAACAAATAAATGAATAATTAATGGACAGAGGCCGGAAAAAAAATCTGACAAATTTAGGCGACGTATTGTTCATTAAGTTGGTGAAAAACATCGATGTGCAAAAAGCCCACTTGTCACCGTTTGGATGGCAAACACTGTGAGCATGGCCTATCCAGGTCATTAATGAAAGGGATCTGTTTTGGGTTAACGCTGAGCAAAAGACAAAATGGCATATCGATTATCGTTACAAGATTCTTATTAGTTTGTACGCGTTTGGATCGAGATGTCTTGACAACTCGAGTGGTTGTGGTTATTGGGCAAATCACTTCGCAGTTGTTAAAGGCATCGAACACGTATGATAGTATTGTCAAGGACTAGTATATTCTCACTTGGTAGGTCCAAAAAATTAAGCATAGAATAACAAATCTGGGAAAATTATGACTCAATTGGCTGCGAAGTTGCAAATAAAAAAACAATGAAAGAAAAACACATTGTTGCAAAATAAAAATGTGCTTTCAGATACAGGAGAAGGGCTTCATGGCTAAAAGACAGTGGACACTATTGGTAATTGTTAAAGACCAGTCTTCTCACATGGTGTATCTCAACATGTGCATAAGATAACAAACCTGTGAAAATTTGAGCTCAATCGGTCGTCGAGTTTGCGAGATAATAATGAAAGAACAAACACCCTTGTCACATGAAGTTGGGTGCTTTCTGATGCTTGATTTCGAGACCTCAAATTCTAAACTTGAGGTCTCGAAATCAAATTCGTGAAAAATTACTTCTTTCTCGAAAACTACGTCACTTCAGAGGGAGCTGTTTCTCACAATGTTTTATACCATCAACCTCTCCCCATTACTCGTAATCAAGAAAGGTTTTATGATGATAATTATTTTGAGTAATTACCAATAGTGTCCACTGCCTTTAAGTCTTTCTCAACAACTACGTTACTTCAGAGGGAGTCGTTTTGTCACAACGTAATATACTATTCAACTCCTCTCCATTGCTTGTTACCAAGTAAATTGCTACGCTAACAACTACTTTGAGTAATTACCAAAGTGTTCGGTGCCTTTTAAGACAATTCTAATCAAGTTTGGCCTAAAACAATGCCACCCTCCTTGTCACGTAAACCTGCATTATTAAAACAGCAGTGGTTGGACAACAGATGCTTCGACAAAGAGGGTCGGTTTTATTGTTTGAGTTTAGATGAACAACAAATGCCGGCTATCACCGAAAAACTTCCAGGGTTATTTTTCCCACAAAACAGTTGTGCAAACTTCAACCTGTGCTGGAATGCCTAATAGCTTGTTCGTTATTACCCAATCCGATGAGTCATTCAATACACATTTTGTCTGGAGTTTCACAGTTTTATTTTGAATATTCTGTTCAGCTTTGTTGTGTCTAACTGATAATAAACTACACTTGATGGTAAAGATACTTTCAGACCAAAATATTTCTGTTTCACAGATGTCAACATTTTGTAGATTAAGATAATAATCTATTATGCGTTATCACCGCACCCAGCGGTCTGATATGCGCTGCGGAAGTCACGTAACGACAACTTGACACTCTAATTAACAGCAAGCATAAAGGGGATTGAAATCGGCACACATTTATTGTGCAATAAAAGAGTTTTTCTTTCATTATTTTCTTGCAACTTCAATGACCAATTGAGTCCAATTTTTCACAGATATGTTATTTTAAGCATAATGTACGGATACACCAGGTAAGAATACTTGTTTTAGGGATCGAATTTATATTTTTGGATGAAATTACTCCATGTGCTACTGAAATTGGTCCTGTATCATGCACTGTATATAGTGTGATGTGATCATTTGAATAGCTTCGTTGTGTGATGAAACCTCAGTATCGATTAAATGGTTAGCTGTACAAACACGCGCCCTCTACGGCTTGCTCCCGGAGCTCAACCAATCCATAATATACAGAAGTGAATTAGAACAAAAACTGGATGTCAGGGGATTTCCCTTGGAATCATTCTGACAGGTTCTTCAAAGCCGAAGCAAGGGGCCGTCAGGTTCACTAGCACCTCTTTCCAACCCTTCGCGACATTAAAGGGAAACGTTTGAAGCCGTGCAAAAAGTAGAATTTAATGATCCACACACAAATATGCCATAATTTTTGCTCTTATTTGCAGCTATTTTTAACTGTGTACAGCGCCTTGGGGTCCAGTCATGGATGTAAGGCGCTTTATAAGCGTTGTTTATTATTATTATTACTAACACGGTCTGCGAATTCGAGGAGTCAAACATTTGACTCCACAAAACGTATAACAAAGAAAATCATGCAATGTCGAGGTTTTGTGCGGATAACTATATTGTGCGGATAACTATATTCTACTTTTAAAACATCTTTCCAACCGTCAGCTTTTTATAACAAGCGATCAAAGGCAACGCCCGATCAAAGGCAACGTGTCCCTTTAAAAACATGTTCTGCTATATTTTTCAAGCTGAGCGCTAGCGATGATGGATCACGGTGAGATAGGGATGGGGGGTGTCTGTGACGTCAAACCATAGACAACATTTAATCACTCGTCTCATAAAACGTCAGTCATCGTTAGTTATGGTTAAGTAAAACCACATTTTGCCGGGAGAGGTCCCAGATAATATGATCATTGGTCATGTTATCCTAGATACAAAGTAGATTAGTCCTTGATGATTGAAAACCTATAATATTGTGTGACAAACCTCCACAAAATTTGGTGAAGACGCGAAGGCTTGTTAGTGGATATATGTTCTTAAAGGCATGGACACTAATGGTAATTACTCAAAATAATTATTGGCATAAAAACTGTCTTGGAAACGAGCTGTTGATTACATAAAACATTTTGAGAAACGGCTCCCTCTGAAGTAACGTACTTTTTACAGAAAGGAGAAGTAATTTCTCACTCAAATATTTGACTGAGGTCTCGAATTCAAGCGTCTGAAAGCACACAACTTGTGCAATTAAAGGTGTTTTTTCCATATATTTTTCTCCCAACTTCGACAACCATTGCGTTCTTCATTTCACAGGTTTGTTAATGTTAAGCGTTAATTTTGTTGAGATACACCAAGTGAGAAGACTGGTCTTTGACAATTACCAAAGACGTCCAATGCCAGGAGCAGTTTCATTACAAGTTTATGGCAGGTTTGAGAATCGGCAAATGTTTAAACCTAGTGACATATCTGACAGTATCTAGCCAGATTTGTGGACGAAGTTGGACAATGGAGATTCCAGATATATACTTTGTACATTGTACATCGCAAATGGGCACAGAGGGCCTTCTCATAGAAAGGACACTTTTACGGCCAACTTTAAGGCAACCAAATTGATAGAGAAAATCATATCGCCGACAAGACACTTTCTCCCAAAGTGTCACAGTCGCAGCCATAGTCCGCCATTTCGGAAACGATCTTTGGTCATTATTATCATTCGGTAGAGGGCGGGCTTTGAATTGCACGAAATTCAGAAACACTTTATCGTAATTAGAGTCAATTTTTAATTTCCAAAATTGAAGAAAGCTTTAAATAATTTATCTTACATTCTTGATTAAGATAAACAAAATTAAGCCATTTGATTGTTTAATTATATAAATGTAGATACAACAAAAACTATAAACCTATGAAAGTCTATTTTGTGTTTTCGAGATTTTGAGTGAAATGTTTCTCAAAAAATGTTTTATTATCGCAAGCTGCTGTACTACGATTTTATTGCCAATAATTTTAGTGATACCAAACGTATACATTCCCTTAAAATGAATGCATGCTTCAAAGTTGTTTAAATGACTTTGTCCATTATGACTTACCCTTGGACACGCCAATACCGTAGCCTTCCTCACCAAAGGGTTTGCCCACGCTGACGAGGCTGCACTCTGGGTCATTCGCCATCCGGTACTCAATCACGGGGGAATCGTAGATAAAAACATCCAACTCACCTTGCCTTATTTTCAAAAGATAATGAAGAAATTCATTAATCAATTCATTCATAAATAATAGATAAACGAATGACCAAATAACTTACTACATTTATAAATATGTAAATATTAAAATAAAATAAAATACACAGGCAGTTAAATGCTCAAGTTCCGAGTCTCGAACTCCTTACAGTCGAGTTGACCAAAGTGATGCCGAGTATATCTTCTATAACAGTCGAGTTGGCCAAAGACAACACAAGGTGTCACAAAACACAGAATTGTCGGAGTGCGTCTTTAATGCAGTACCGACTTCTGATCAGCTCACTGTCTTATTTTACCTAGGATGTTTTATTTCAGTGCTATTTAGCCAACGAATAAACACAAGCCGAATTTTGCGGGAAAGAAAACAATTATTGAATCTAATCAATTCCACAGCCTCCAAAGCTGACCAGCGCCACCTGCCCACGTGTGATCGCCAATGGGTTACTCGCCGTGCATAATCGACTAACATGAAGCGGGGGAGTAAACTTTGAAAATAATCCATTAAATTACTCTAAATAATTCAAAAATAATGCAAATGTCTGTTGGATACCTTGGGGTACATTGTGGAGAATTTGTCAACGCTGATCTATAAAAAGAAACACACCGAATCTTGTCGCATGGCTGAATATTGCAATTGATCTTTTTTTTTTTATTAACAAACCATGTTTTGCCATTACAGAACTACCTTAAGCCTGTTGGCCTACATGTAGTTCCGTAAAACATTATTACTCCAATGTTATTACTGTAGCTAAACTGTTGTTTGCAAGTGTGTATTGTTTCTGTACTTTTTGAACTGGCCAAATAAATAATAATAATAACAATAACAGTACAAGCATTAATAGATGTTAAATTTGCATAAGGATAAATATAAGAGAAATAATATGCCTGTGTTTTTTTTTTGTGGTTCACTACATAACTCAGTAAAGTACTGATTATACAATGCTTATACACATCGGTGTGTGGACAAAACCAATACTATTCTGAAGAAAGCTTGTTTATAAACGACAAAGCATATATAGACGTTCACTTTAAACTTATATTATCTTCATGTTGGCCGTTTATTAAAGTTCACATTTACTTCAACACTTTATACAGTTATATTGTGTTTTGTATACCAATTGATACCAACGTAAACCAAATCAAGCCTGAGTAGCAGCAGAGTTTGGTTCCCGCTTGCAATAACATGAGCCAGTATTCATTGTTGATACTGCGCAGGAGGGCACCCAACGCAGATGCCATGGAATTAATGGCCTTTGAATAAAGGAATTTACTTTTTCACCATCCCACAACACTTCGTTGAAAGCAAAGGTCTTGTAGTAGTACGACTGTACTATTACAAAATCAATGCAACAAAAGGAGATTAGGTGCGATTCTCCAGTCTGATCCCCCTTTAAATGACATGGTAATTGAAGTTATACATGTGTTCGTGGCAGAGTCGGGGAACCTGGAAACGATAGCTCCTGTGGGGATTGGGGTTTAATACAAACTAAAAAGCCGGTGAATCTTCGTTATAAAAAAAAACATTTGCAATTATGATTGAACACATCGTTAATTGAACACCTGCAAGATCGTATCTTCGAAGACCGAGGCAGTCGAGAGAAGAAACGGTTTGCATCCCAATCATCATACTGTGGATGTTTAAATGACACTGGACGGTATTGGTAATAACTCATAAGAATTGTTAGCATAAAAACATTCTTGGTATAACAAGCACTGGATATCTGTTGATGGTATAAAACATTGTGAGAAACGACCCCCTCTGAAGTAACGTAATTTTTGAGAAAGAAGTAATTTCTTACTCACGTACTAAAATGCTTCATGTTTGAAGTCTTTTAGTATATTTTTGTATGAATAAAGTTCTGCAATTTTTTCTCATATTTGTTATTGTATGCATATGTAGGGATACACAGATTGAAAATACTGGTCGTTGACAATTTACCAAACGTGTCCAGTGCCTTTAAAGTACGTGTGTTTCACGAATAATATTGTCAAAGACCAGTATTCACGCTTACGTGACCCAAAGTAGACTTGACTCAAGGCAGAATCCCGTTCCAATCTCAGTAAACTATTGTTTTGTGACGCTCTGCACTCCCCCAAACTGTTTCGCACCACAATGGCATACCTTTTGAGGGCGGCGGGGTATGCTTCAGGACCTCCCGCACGAGAACGGGACTTGATTCAAGGCTAGACCTAAAGAGGCCCAACATGAAATAACAGACCTGTGAAAGTTTAAGCGCAATGAGTCACGTGAAACAAGTGAAAAAAAATCCTTTAAAATGTATCACTTTTTTTAAATATTGAGTTTTTGTCTCGCAAGATCAAAACTAACTGCTCGACTCATCTCACTAAAGCCTGTATTTCGAGCAAACATTTATTCAAACGGGAGTTAATTTCAAACCACGACAAACTGTGCAAAACTGTGAACATATTTGCTTATAGTACTATAATTATCAATGTTATGCATTACCCTTTAACGTGGCACTCTATGTTTACCACGTATTGTAATTTAAGAAATATTTATTTCTGAACCAAGAACTGGATTACTTCATGAAGTTACAAGAGACGCCATTTTGTCTGTCTTCTCGTCTCCCCTTGTGAGTAATGTAATACTAATCATAGGAAATGACAATAGTACAAAAAAGACGCCATTCTGGAATTAAAATGTGATACAGATAGACGCGGATACGGTGGATCTAATTGGATAATGCTCATTTGAATAATTTGTTCGCGGCCAAATCTTAAATTACATTATGATCACAAAATCATCGGTTGTTGTATTCATTGAGTTGGCCTGTGATGTTCAAAAGTACAAACTTTTGTGTCTGTCCGGCCGCCAGTCGTTTTCATAATAGGCGTCAGAGTTGTTATTAAACTACTTCACTAAAGGAGGTAGAATAGGCTACATTTGAATAAGGAAATTAAATTGCATGATACATAAAGTGGTGCACCATAATCAAATTAGAAAATCATTTCAAGCTCATCTTTTATGGAAAGATTCGTTATTTTTTCCCCTCCCTGATTGTTCCGTAATTGGATGAAACGCTGAGATCCTCCAATGTACACAAAGCACATAATCGACTTGTTCGTTTTGGGATAAACGGCGTGTTTTGACAACCGGTCTGTGTCGCCACTAACTCACTATGAGCAGAACAGTAAATCGGTCGGCGTTTTGCGGATGCCCGGGGAACAGGGGAGCGAGCTGGCAGTCCCCCCGCAAGCTTGCAACAGTTTATAAACGCAGGGAGCGCATGGATAAACAATAAAGACGGGGGTTTGTTATTATCTGCTCTTCACTCAAACGAACACGGACGGGGAAAAGTAGGACAAAAAACCTTCGGGACCTTGTTAAGGTATAAATTATTTTCGTACGTGCATGGTTGTAAATCATTTACTACAACTCGTTTTCTTGTTACGTTTCCCGCTAAAGTGCATCGCCAAACTTCACTGACTTGGCCTGGTTTTTTTTTTGCATCGGTGGGTATAATAATTGCTTCTAAAAGTGTCATTATTCGCGATTAAATGACAATAAATCTCGTTATGAGCAAATTCAAATGCCTGAATGTATCTTGTTAAACCGTAATGAATAATGACATCGGCTTTGGCGGATTGGTATCTCCTTCATCAATAGGATATCAAAATAGAACGTTATGGACGGGACTTAATTAAAATGTAGAACTAAGGGTCGGCGGATCGTTGATTAAATTTCTACTCTGGTCGTGGGAAGTTTAGTACAATGAACAATTAACCAGTGGAGCAGCATGTCCATATGAAATGGGAGCTACTGACTGAATTGGCAACTGATGATTTTTGTTGTGTGTTAAACATCCTTTTCGAACACAATGTTATCTTTACAAATAACTGGAATGTATAATATAATACAACACCTGTATCAATCTTATTCGTTTCGTTTTTTTTTTCTCAGACATGCATTAAAAGAAACTGGATAGATTTCACTAAATGTGTTGAAACCGCTTTCCTTCTTTACCTGGATACTTGGTCTGGGTCAACAGGGTTTGCAATGGCGTTCCGAATGGGACAATATTGGCTTACGATCTTTACAAACAAAATGTGGGAAGCAATAATTTTGCAGTGTGTCATTCACAGTAATTGCATATTTCACACATTTTTGGCTGGTAATCTGGCTGTGCTTGCAAATTCTTATGAGCTTAGTAGCAGCATGGAGCAAGGATAGCTGTACATGTACTTAGAAACATGTGTGTTCTGAAGTCGTGACTGGTTCGATCTTATTTTCAACCTCTTCAAAATGCACTGAGAATGAGGCCGGGTCCGAATTTGGCGGCTACATCTATGGGTACGGCTAGGCTTCCGCGTCATCATGTATGGATGTATAGGACGTCTTTAGCAACACCCTTGGCAACAGCCCTAGTCTTGCTTCAGCCACCACTTCAGATGCGGCCTTATTGTGTACTAAGAAACATGGGCGGTCCTTGCTCCTATAGTTGACACATAAACGAAAAACAAAACGAGTAAATCCGAACGATATAAAAGAAAAACCAACTCAGACATTTAGGTTTCGAATTATGATATAAAAGTCGCCAGGGTTGATTTAAGAAATGTTACCCTTTAATGCTAGCCGAGGCTGCAACTCCCACCGGGCCAGAAGCACGCAGCAGTACCCGGACAGGAGGGGGGAGAGAGGGGACTTGTACCGGGCCGTGGAGAGCTTTGTCAAGTGGGACGTGCCGTGTTTCTCGCCAACCACCCCTCAAGAGCTCGCAGTTTGTCAGCGGTTATAAAGTTATTTGTTTAAGCCTTGCGCACGGTGCGAAACGATGGGGCTGCTTCGCTGAATTAATTTCAGCTGCCACAACGAGTCCCTGGTGACCCCCTGCCAGTGAAACTTCTTTCTCTCCGAGTCTTAGGCCAAGTAAAAAAATTACGAGTTGATGGTCTGGGGTCTTTTACAAAAAGATTTTTAAAAAGATGCTGCCTCAAAAAAAATGATTAGGGAGGGGACGACCAACTTGTTTTTTTTTTTTTCGTCTTCATCTGTAAACCAAGGCACGGTTTACTTATGACCAACCGTCTTCAATGTTGTCTTCGCTCATTGATTTTGTGTATGTGTGTGTGATCGTTCGTTATCAAATTCACGTTCAACACAAAAACAACAATCCTTAAGGCTGCATTAGCCTTTTTGAGGTATGGTGGACACTACAAAGGAGTGCACTGTTTGGTTTGGGTATATACAGACAAGTTACCAAGACCTAATTTAATGGTCATTGTGTCTGCCATATATCTCAAAATGGCTTCTTGAGAGAAAAGACCTGACGTGAACAACTCAATCATACGGTGTTAAAGAGGGGCTCCGATGCTTTTATTCATTGTGATGCGCCATTTTCCAATTTATGGAGTATTTATGAAGTTGAGAAAATAACATTAGCTGTTGCAAACTGCTAACCAACCAAAAGGACATAACTGTAAAAAAAAAAAAAAAAAAAAAAAATGCAAACAAAAAGTTTATGGCCTGATGTTTCGACCCTAGCCGCGTATTTCTCGAAGGGTAATTGACAACACAAAAACAACAAAAACAAATGACTAATAATAATAAGAAAAAAGAATATTTATAGGGCGTCAAAATCCATCAAAATGAGGTGCCAAAAACAAGAGGGGAAACCACACACAGCAAGGAAAACAAGAAATAGACCAATTACACATAAGCGACATTAAACCATTTTTTTTTTAACCAAATGGTTTAATGTCGCTTATGTGTAATTGTCTCGATACTTTCAAGATTAGATTAAAACTTAATCGTGAAAGTATCGAGACTAGAAATATTGCGGATTTAAAGAGGTAAAGCATTCCAGAATGTGGGTCCAGCATAAGTTGAAAAATGACCCATCACCCCATGATTTACTACTCTTAGGAACCTCATGCATGTATTAGAAGATTGAAGAGGTCGTACAGGAATATAAGCTTTTACCAAGTGTAACTTAAGGAGTGAAGTGGAAATACATGAATGGAAATAGAGAGAGAGAGAGTCAGAAAGCACACAGGGAAAAAAGCAAAGGGGTAACAAACTAATAGGGAGACAGGAGGAGGTGGATTGGAGGGAAGGGGCTGGTTTGCCGAATTTTGGCAAAAGCCCCAAATGGTTTCGGGATGCACCTATTAAGTTTTGCACGTATACGTCATTCCGACATAGGTACGAAGACGTTATTGTTTGCGGTAACACCATGTGTGTATCTACTTGCCAGGTAGATTTTGTTTTTGAGAGAACTGTCCTTTATATTCTACAACCGCGGAGAGACTTCTTCTTCTTCGAGAAAGAAAACAGAAATGTATGTACTTTGCCACAATTCGGCAAAGCCACTGTGTATACAAAACTCATCAGTATTTTTCTTGCATTCTAAAACAAACAACTCTGAACTTTTTAAAGGTGTGTGGGGGGCGTTCGAACAGATAGCCGTGCAAACATTACCTGTAGAGCCTCTACGTCTCGCCATGGGCCCCTATAGGACAGTTATCTTATAAGATGAGAAAGTACAAGTGCGTTGGGATAATGGCTTCACTACGCTAAATCTACCTCCTTAAAAAAACCACTCGACGGCTACGAAAAAACATCTTCGCCGCATCCGGCAATCTTGACGACTGTTTGTGTTTCCTGGAAGTGCCAGACAAAAAGTCAAAAAGCAGCGACGGGAGTTTTTTTTTTTTAATTTTCAATCATCATTTGGAGGAATCTCTTGAGAGTTTTTCGTTTTCTTTTTCACCGATTGTTGCTGCTATTCATGTAATTCTAGATATATTCAAGATGCTTTTCAAATAATTTCTCGAAGTCAATTTAGACGGTGTAGTGTAAATAACGGTTGGCTGTGACAAGCCTCAATGGAATTAATTGTCTAAGCTATACAAAAAAGGGGGGATCGTACCTTAAAAGGCAACCAATAAACTAGATCGTTTTTGTTGTTTGAAATGGCGACTACGACGGGCTGTAGCTCTAGTGCTATAACCAGTCAGGCGTGACCGGTGGGTGGTTCTCTTTGAAAGTTTTTCGAAGTCTTACTCACTTATCAAACGTCTCATGCCTGAAGCCTATTGTTCTTTCCTTTGTCCCTGCATTTTCCCAAAGACTTTGTACACAATGTACTTGTGGAACAAGCCAATCTTTAGAATCTCTCAATGGAATTTATTTGTTACTCCTTTTTTTATATGTCCATGGTCTCTATAAGGAACCAAAAATGACCACACCTCCTCCCCCTTAAAGACATGGACAATATTGGTAGATGTCAAAGACCAGTCTTCTCACTTGGTGTATCTCAACATATGCATAAAATAACAAACCTGTGAAAATTTGAGCTCAATTGGTAGTTGAAATTGCGAGATAACTATACAAGAAAAATACCCTTGTCACACAAAGTTGTGTGCTTTCAGATGCTCAAATTCTAAATCTGAGGTCTCGAAATCAAATTCGTGGAAAAACACTTCTTTCTCTAAAACTACGCTATTTCAGAGGGAGCCGTTTCTCACAATGTTTTATACTATCAACCTCTCCCCATAACTCGTTACCAATGAAGGTTTTATGCTAATAATTGTTTTGAGTAATTACCAATAGTGTCAACTGCCTTTAATCAGTCGCCATTTGGCTTTACAAACACACGCACACAAGTGTGTATACTCCTGCAACCGTGGACCTCATATTGTCCCTCTTTTGTTTTTATTTAAAAAAACGTCACAAAAGCTCCCTGGTACTATAAACGCTTTCCAACTATTGACCTTTCCTGAACCGTTGACTCTATTGTTCTCTTTTGTTAAAGGTTCCCGGTTCGAATGGTGCATAATCCTACTCACGCATACCCGCACAAGTATGACGTCACCCTAAGCTGCTGAGTTTTTATGGACCCTACCGGTACTTGGCGATTTGTATGAATGTTCGATTTTGTTTAAAGCTCTCGAGATGATTTTTAATAATCACATTCATGGCGTCGAGTCTCACTCAGGTTGAAAGAGAAGAGAGATGAGAGAGAATACAAAAAAACATTCCCACTGGAGTTAACTTCAGGTCAAGAGGTGTATTTCAATTGTACACGCTGCAAATTTGCAAATTAGCATAATTGAGTGCAGCGAGGGATTACCACTTAAGGAAAAAAAACGTAAATAAAGGAAATCACAATTGAATAATTTTAGCGCCGTACTAAGCTTTCAGATTTCAATTTTCATCAATAAATAATGTTTATTTTTGTAGACCTGGATAAATTCATACCCTTGTCCTTCTTAAGCAGTGTTTATGTTTTTGTTTTGGTTTTGGTTGTGTCATTGTAGTTTTAAGACACAATGCCACAGTAGAATAATCGCAATTGAATAATCTCAACGCGTACTAAGCATTCAGATTTCAATTTCCATCAGTAAATGATTTTTTTTTGTAGACGTGGATAAAAGTCATACTCTTGGACATCTATGGCAGTGTTTATGTTGTTGTTTTTGTCTTGGTTGTGTCATTGTAGTTTTTAGACATTTAAGACACAATGCCTCTACTGTAAAGGCCATCGGCAATGTATTGCAGGTGTAGTGAAAACCCGAGACGTATGTGTATAAAACTTGGTGTATAAAAGTCGGATGTGAAAGTTTCAGTTAAGTACAGAGTCTACTTGCTGAAGAAAAAAACAGCAAAAAAACCTGTCACAGTATTTTCACGCGATGTGAGAATGTGAGAAATGATTCCTGCTTACGAGTTGTTTCTCAGATTCAAATGTTTAAGGGTGAACAATTATCCAAACCTAATAATAATAATAGTGGCTTCTGATATAGCGCGTATATCCGTCACTCAGTGGTGCTGAAGGCGCTTTAACATACATTCCTGCAAGGTGGGACTTCGTTTGAATTATGAGACCTACTCCCTTACTTGAATTGAATCGATGTGTTCTTCTTTTGTTATACTTCCAAAAACTAAAGTGCTTATCACCAAGTAAGTTTTTATATTCATTATTTGTTTGGATAATTATCAATCTATGACACTACCCTTAAGGCCATGTTCACGCGAGGTAATGTACAAGAAACCAGCTCCAGGCAATCTCCAATAATAACAATTTCTAAATGTTCAGGTTTCTCGTTAGCTTTCTGAAGATAGTGAGTGACAGCTATATATAAGAATGTCTCTTGTGCTGTCGAAGTGTTCCTTCTGCATATGTGACCCGCTCTGTGAAAATGAGTCAGATGTCGTCC
The DNA here is from genome assembly GCF_902459465.1 of Asterias rubens. NCBI lineage: Eukaryota > Metazoa > Echinodermata > Asteroidea > Forcipulatida > Asteriidae > Asterias > Asterias rubens. The sequence goes on along the minus strand of NC_047073.1, from coordinate 11,782,886 downwards.
AATGCATTATTAAGTTATGGACAGTTTAATGTGGAAAATGAAGAAGATTTTTTTTTTCCTTTTTAAGTTGTGAATACAACAATTTTGTGGTCATACTTATATCTTATTTGTATCCTTTTGCACGAAATGGTAGTTTACAATATTATTTTACTTGTAATTCGTTTTTCACCAACAATGGTGTATGTGGCTTATTTCAAACGGGAGTAACTCAGCAACGCGATACACCCCAAAGCTTAGACACATACCAAATTACTGCTGTTGATGTGTTCTTTCCAGCCATGCGTATAACTTAATCCTTGAAATTGCCTATATCTGACTCATCTTCACAGAGCGCGTCACATATACAGTGCAGTCGGTGGCCGCCAAGTTGCATGGCAATGATTACCCTCTGTGACATAACCTTAATTAATCTTAAACCAAAAATAGAGATGCGTAACGTTATTGTAGAATTTAAAAATCAAATACATTGGATATAATATGCCACACATTTCCTGTCTTTGACTTTCAAGGCGATCTTAGCATTCAATGAATTGAGCCACAGTCAGATTTGACATAACCTGAAGCTTTCAAAATCAAACAGTAAACAATTATTTGTTGTTTGTTTATATTAAAGCTTACAACTTTACTTCTAGAATTGTGTCCAACAAAATTCTCCTTTTCGAACATCTTACTGGCAAGATGACAGTTAATGCGTGTCTTGAACGAGCGGTCATAAGACCACCAAACTCAAGCTCTGGTGTTCCTGATCAGCAGAGTGTTAGGGAACAGAACATTGGAACATCTTGAGTGACTTGTCCTTCGGGTGGGACATTAAGCTGTAGGTCCCGTGTATTTGGTAATACACGTAAAAGAATCCAGAACACTTATAAGGGAAGAGCAGTAGTTAAACTACTCAGATATAGAAAGCACCCTTGTCTACAGGTTTTCCTCGGGCTTCGAGCTTCACAGTAATTAAGTTCACTTTGAGGCATCCTTGGTTTTATTACCAGAGATACACATTAATAATAAATATTAATAACAATAAAAAACACCCGAGGATCACAGTCCTGCCGACTGGCAATTTTGTCATCGCCTCCAGCTACAAGTTATCGCTACATTCGTAGTTCCGTAATAGGAGTTTCATAATAGCTTTAAAGGAACATCAAAGAATTGTTATGAATAAAAAAAACTCGTCTAAGTTCACAGATTTACAAACAAAAAAACTCACACGGTCTAATGATGATGATAGTGGAAAATATTTCTGTCTGAAATGTCAAATTTGAAGAGAAATAAATAAAACAAATTTCTGCAAACTTCTTCAGTTTTGTCACTTTATGTACATGGTGTATTACTTAAAACACTATATACTGCCAGGAACTGTTTTGTTTAGCAAAAAACAATCCTATAACGTTCCTTTAAAGGCAGTGGACACTATTGGTAGTTACTAAAGATAATTATTAGCATAAAACCTCACTTGGTAACGAATAATAGGGAGAGGTTGATAGTATAAAACATTGTGAGAAACGGCTCCCTCTGAAGTAACTTAGTTTTCCACGAATTTGATTTTGAGACCTCAGATTTAGAATTTAGCCGTTTCTCACAATGTTTTATACTATCAACCTCTCCCTATTACTCGTTACAAAGAAAGCTTTTATGCTAATAATTACTTTGAGTAACTACCAATACTGCCTTTAAGTGTTGTTGTTGTTGTAACCGTTCCCGGGGTTTTGGGCTTGTTTCGGTTTTGTTTTGTTTTTAAATTCAAATTAACAATCCAATACAGTGCAATTAATTACAGGATCAAATTCAAAGTTTTGAAGTACTTACTTTAAGCTGGTTATGGCTTCCTCTGTAGTTAGTTGTACGTAGTTCTCCATAAATCGATGTAAGCCTGGGTTCAGGCTCATAAGGTAATTCTGTATACTGCTACCCGTAACAGTCCCAACAGTTGTCTCCTCGGTTGGGTTTTTTAACTGGAAAAAAATGAACACCCAAAAAACTGTGTTTGCTGAGGTTTTTCCATTTACTACGAAAACAAAAAATAAGTGCTGTTGAAAATATAAATATATGTTCATTGAAAATAATAACAGATACCAATATAACACGGAGCGGGCTATTGTCTCTGTTGCCCTGCATAATGGTCTTGGTGCCTCTTCAAAATGTTCACATAGACCGAAGTGCCCTCCACCATGCCCTCTAAAAGAGAGCACATGTAGGCCTTTAATAATATTATGTTTCATTGGAGGCGCATGTTGGGTTAAAGTTACATGAAGATAATTATTGCATTCAAATAGTTTGTGTTTATACAATTTTTGTTTGCAGAATCTTATGTTTTTGCTTTAGATCAACTGACCACCTTAAGATTGAGATTACATCGGTACAGTTTGTTATCATTTTCTAGATCATCTTAAAATCAATCATTGTTTATTTTAATCAGCAGACTGTAAATCCAATTTACGTAGATGAGGGGAATATTATTATTCAAAATCTGAGGAAAAAATCGAATTGATTGCGGGGAAGTGCCCAAAACCAGGGTTGCCCGAGAGAAAACCGAATCCCCCCACGTCCCAGCAAGCTGCAACGAGTGTTTATAAACTATAACCCAAATCACTGCATTTAATCTAGCGATTTGTTCTATGCAGTGGAGCATTGGCGATCATGCCTGTGCATACACCGTGCGTCCTCGGCGGATATCTACTAAATTCTTCACACATTCGCCCTCTGGACATTTCCCGCCAAATTATGTGACTCCGCATCTGAGCAGACGACATCTCCGACCAGTTAGTACAATTTGGGTTGTGCTGTATTTTGTGTGTTCTGGTTAGTGTTCGAGGTTTTTTTTTTATTTGCGCGGGAAGTCATCGGAGTTCACGGGGCTAACTGAATGTTGACTTAGCTCACATGATCACCGGCGCTAAACTCCGCAGTCTGCTTAAAGGCAGTAGATGTGTTTCGAGTATTGTCAAAGACCATTATTCTCACTTGGTGTATCCCCAACATCTGCATATAACAACAAACTTGTGAACATATTGGCTTAATTTGTCATCGAAGTTGCAAGAGAATATTGACAGAAAGAAACACCATTGTTGCGAACTTTATGTGCTTTCATCAGATGCTTGATATCAGGCCTGAAGTCTTTTAATTTGAGTGAGAATTGGTCTTTAACAGTGAGAAATTACCTTCTCAAAAACTACGTTACTTCAGAGGGAGCTGTTTCTCACAGTGTTTTATACTATCAACAGCTCTCTATACGCCTCTCTTAATCTTTATGCATGACGTCATAATTCTTACCCAAAATGAGGCTATGGGCGCAACTCCCCCATCACTTGCAGTGGCTGCGCCCATCGCCTCGTTTTGGGTGATGAGCATTGTGACGTACCTCATGCATAAATGTTAAGAGAGGCGTATTGATCGTTACCATGCAAGTATTTATGCTAACAATAATTTTGAGTAATTACCAATAGTGTCCAGTGCCTTTAACCAAATTGTACATAATGAAGCGTTGAGGGTAAACGTTGGTGACGCCGTGTATGGAGACGTAAATGTCGCTCGTAGCTCTCGGACATACAATGACCAACTCAAATGGCTGCCGTATTCATTAGTAATTTTGGAGTATGGTGGACACAAAACTATATGACACTATGTAAAATGTTTTGGTTAAATTTCTCTGTCAATACCCAAACCAAACAGTACACTAATAAAGTGTCCACAATAATGCTTTTCAATGTGGAATTAATTATCTTCTAAATAAATTGTAAAAAGGAAAACCTTAAAAGAAACCAGGACAACTGTTGAGGATGTCAATTCTATACTACAGAACAAATTGCGAACCGTGGAACGTTTGAGTGTTCATACAAATTTAAACGGTAAGCCCTAACCCCGGAAGAGTCAACTTGTCAGGGTCCATCGTTGGGGGAAATGGGCCTTATGCTTCTGAGCACATTAATGCCATTTTCGAGGACTAGTGTACATGAAATGCCCCAGGTAGAAAGTCTACAACCTCACGGGCACAATATCGGAGCATTTCTCAACAATCTCAAAAAGCCAACGACCTTCAAATCTTCGATTTACAGAAAAACAACTGTGAGGGATTCACTTTATTCATGAGACTTGGCGTCTATCTCATTATTATAGTGTAGTGCACCCACAGGGACCAAACTTTATTGAGTTTCTGAACGCGCACACGGTAAGTTGGTTTCTCTTAAATAAATTTGACGGGAGGTTCTATTGCAACAGCGCCCTCAAGTATTGGTGCTGATTTCAGGGATACAATTTCACACACCCAAACGGTTACAACAGTTGATCCATTCACGAGTCGGCCATTTTGTGTGGATTTGTCCAATAGACCTTTCTATAAGTCGTAACAACCCGATTTTTGGCCAACCGAGGTTTAAAAAAAACTATGGAAAGTCATCGTTGCAAAACAGTTTGCATAAATGTTACATACATATTAAAAAAAAGTGATGCGTTTGTTGGAAACAAAGCAACAGATCATAGGATGTTTTTTTTTTTAAATAGAAGTTTGCATTAGTGTTACATTCTGTACTTATCGTGTTCTAGCTGTTTTTGTATAGTTATTGATACTGTTAAACTACAAGACCATTAATATGGCATTTTTGATTATTCAATTTACTTGAACAAACGTTTCCAAAACACTAAGTGACGCTAACACAAACCTGTAACCGATTACTAGTAAACACTCAATCCAAACAACAACAAACATGTGGGAAAGTGTATAAATAGAAACTACCGATATACTCTAACGATTCTTTTGAGTTCATTTTCGGATTCAGATATTTTAAAATTGCCTACTCATACCTTCACACACACACACACCCGCAAGTATCGCCTACAGCTGCAATAAAAATTCATGCACATCTCAGTGACGCTTGTTGCCAATATTCTTCGCTGCCTGCAGGAGTTTGGATACTACATACGTACTCGACTTCCATGGCCTTGGTGGATGTAAGGAATAGACTCCTCTTGGCTTATATCTTATCTTGCTGGAGCTAAAGGTGAACGAATTCTACATGGGAACAGTTTCTAAATTGTTTAAAGAACGTTTATGTATACAGTGATAAACAGGGAATACAATACAAACGAAAGAGACACGTAGTTGAAATTATTCAAGAAGAATCCCTAGTTTATATGTATATTTGGTTTGCGGTAACACCATGTGTGAATCTACTTGCAAGGTAGAGTTGTTCTTAGGGAACTGTCTGTCTTTATTCTACTACCGCGGAGTAGATAATCGGAGGTTCGGGAGACTTCTCAGTTCTGAAAAGAACTGTCCTGCTTTTTAACTATTAACAGGGCGGATGGTATAGAAAATAGACTGGACTACTACTTTAGCTTATAGGATCGTAATTAACTGTACTGCCGCGGAGTCAGTTCTGAATTGGTCTCAACGTTTCGACTAGCTTGCTCTAGTCATCGTCAGGAGACTGAATAGCGAAAAAAACACAGATGATGGATTATAATTTCCTCTCATGATTAAACCCTTGATGCACCAACGCAATTTTATAGACTTTGATATAGATCACATAATTATATCAATTCAAGTACATGTATTTGTTATACTAAAGGATCAAAATGTGGATTTTGTTTGAAACAATGCGAAATTCTTCTTCACTGCAGAGAGAAGTGAAAGGACACAATGTGCAAAGTTGCTTCAGACTCCAGTTGATGGAAGAACACAAACTCATAGAGTCAGTGGTGTTAAGTTTTACGTCCATTCAGTACACAGAACGGGCCAATGTGTACTAATAAATGTGTTTGGTGTTTGATATGTGTCAGGAACTCATTAGGGAGTACTGAGCCAAACAGTGGTTTAATGTTTTATTTATTCAACTTTTGTATGGGCTGTGGGTTTGGGGAATTCACGTATCTGGCATTTATATAATTATTGGTAAATGTAATTCGTGTAATCTGATAAGTTCATCAGCATAATCAACTAGCTTTTGGAGACCAGTGACGGTCACACTTGAACCATGCAGGAATAACTAAAGATCACCACCAGTTTAGCAGTAAACATTACTGGGGGATTAGTATAGATAACAACAAAACTACATTCCAGAGAACCAGAAATTACTTTATTGACCATGCCGATATGTGGCAGATGGTGTCCCCCGACTATTAGCATACTTGAACACACTATTTTCCTCTAATACGCCCATTCCCCTTGTTACATCCCTGTGAAGACATCTTTTGTGCTTTCAATTGTCCCTGTACCTCAGATTTTCCCATAGACTTTGTACACAAAATTCTTTGTGGAGCACCCAGGCCTTTAGAATGTCCCTATGGAGTCATTTCACTTTCCCTTTGTTGTGTTTTAATGAGAGCGGACATACTTCTTTAAAGGCACTGGACACCTTTGGTTAATGTGAAAAGACCAGTAATCTCACTTGGTGTATCCCAACATATGCATAAAAAAAATAAACCTGTGAAAATTTAAACTCAGTTGGTCGTCGATGATGCGAGGGAATTTTAAATGGAAGAGAAAAAAACACCCTTGCCGCACAAGTCGTGTGCTTTCAGATGCTTAAATTCGAGACCTCAGCTGAGGTCTCGAATTCAATTCAAATATTTTAGTGAGAAATTACTTCTATCTCAAAAACTATCTTCAGAGTGAGCCGTCTCTCCCAATGTTTTATACTATCAACAGCTCTCAATTGCTTGTTACCAAGTAAGTTTTTATGGTAACAATTATTGTGAGTAATTACACGGTGTTCAGTTCCTTTAAAATCGTCTGAAGAATTCCTGAAATTCCCAATACACAATGAAAACACAATGGGGAGGGGGGAGGGGGCGTACACCATGTCACATATCGAGCATCAAATGTTGCTTTATGCAAAAGAGGTCTGACTGATGTGTAACCCAATTTGGTTTAACACAACAGGGAAAAGAGATGGGTGCAACGCACCACCATTATATATTAGATTGCTGTCAAAAAGATTACGACTGACGAGAGGAGGGCTCTGTGCCCAGCAGTGGATGGACACGGTCTGACGATGAAAGTAAGCAGTTATTATTGGCATTTATTACGTTATTAGAGGAGAATGGACGAGAAAGTGTAGATTCGTGGACGAGAAAGTGTAAGAACCGAAGGAGGGTGCACTATAGTCACTTCAAAGTCTATTCTCTGTTTTAAACTATTTCCTCCATTCTTTGTACTTTTTATAACTATTCTGCATAATGTATAACCATGTGACATTAAAATGCTTGCATTATTATCAAGTAGAATGTTTTGTTTAAAGATTTGTGTTTACTGAAGTAAATTGTTAAAATGAAAACGTGTGTGGAAATTGAACTAGTTGTACTTTCAGCTGAGTTTTTCATATCATGTTTTTTTTTGAAAGACAGTCATAGCTTTTATCCAACCATGTACATTTAAGCATAAGTGTTCATTCGTTCAAAAACTCACCAATAGAGTGACGTCACAGGAATTGGTCACTTTCTGGTAATGAAACCAAGGATGCCTCATAGGTGAACTTAATAACAACGGTATCTCGAGAGCCCAAGGAAACCTATAAACAATGGTGCTTGCTATGTAAGCCAGAAACAATGGTGTTAACCCTATGGTATGATTTGTAAATTCTTCAACGTGCATTACAAATTCTAGTACACGGGACATACGGCTTAATGTCCCATCTTAAGGACAAAGCAAAACAGGTATCTTGGTCAATGACACGTGGGGAAGCCTGAAGAAATCTATAATCAATGGTGCTTGATATGTGTACCAGAAACACAAGTGTTGTGGGTTCTTTTACGTGAAGTGCCAGACCTAGTACACGGGACCTACGGCTTAATGTCCCATTCGAAGGTTATAGCAAAGTATCTTGCTCAATTACACAAGTGAGGAACTCGAGAACCCACGCTCAGCAAGACGAGGTAGTAAACAAAAGAAGGAACTTTACACTGTCTTTTGCATTATCAAGTAGTTTAATAAGTTATACCATCTATGTATGTGATGGGCTGTTCTTTAAAGGCAGTGGACACTATTGGTAATAACTCAAAATATTTCTTAGCATAAAACCTTACGTTGTGAAGAGTAATGGGGAGAGGTTGATAGTATAAAACATTGTAAGAGACGGCTCCCTCTGAACGGACGTAGTTTTCGAGAAAGAAACAATTTTCCACGAATTTGATTTAGAGACCTCAGATTTAGAATTTGGTGTCTCGAAATCAAGCATCTGAAAGCACACAACTTCGTGTGACAAGGGTATTTTTTCTTTCACTATTATCTCACAACTTCGACGACCAATTTAGCTCAAATTTTCACAGGTTTGTTATCTTATGCATATGTTGAGATTGACCAAGTGAGAACACTGGTCTTTGAATATTACCAATAATGTCCATTGTCTTTAAAAATGGCCTTCGCTGCCTGGGCGAGCCCAAGCACCATATCTTTAAACTGTTCACCAATAAACAGCTCATCCGTTACACATTGTGAATATGTCGGCAGTCATCTTCGATTTTGTCTCGACAGGTGCCAACAGTGTGTCGCGAAGTCGATACCATTGTAGGTACTCATAACAAAGAGTGGGGAAGAAAAAAATATCCCTCCTCTGTTTGTCTGCTGAGAGCGTAATGAAAAGTTAAGACATCGACCACTTGTCTCGATGAGATTTTTCAAGAGGGTATAAAAACGTTGAGACGATGCTCACAATGTAGCAATCTTGAAAAGTCAAGCAATGCTAGTAGCGTGTATGTAACATTTCCAATACAACCAAGTGAAAAACTATCATGAACGCTCTTCCGACTGGATAATTAAGAGTGGTTTTCCTTCATTGAAACTTCATCTCAGAACCAAGTATTTTGTTTGCTCTCCTTGAGTCAGGGAGTCAGGTATTTATACTCGAAGGAGATTAATTGCACATGAAATCACCTCAATTCTCATCAGTTTTCTAGCAAAGTGATGTTCCTTCGACAGGCCCCTCCGGATATGATCACGACGAAATTACCCCCTCGGTGACAGGAGTGAAATATCACCGTGGTTTGTTGTGTATTTTGGGAATATTCCTTTTAGTTACCGTACAAAAACAGTGACGAGCTGTTGGTGAAATCGCTAACAATCTGACCGGTGCAACGACTCGATGATTTTTTTTTCATTCACTGAGATTCTCCTGTCATTGCAGCAGTAGTGTTTGTTCCCCCTATGGCTTCGGCAGGTTTCCTAACATCACAATATACATTGGTTTTTAAAGGTTTCCTCTTATTATTAATGCATACCATCATGTCATGTACATTTAGATTGACTGAATACATTCTGTCATATATTATGTTATGTTGATACGAAAAAATACATTTTGAAAGGTATCTGCAAGTCCTCGTGAGACACTGGACACTATTGGTAATTCATTGTAAAAGAGTAGTCTTCACAGTTGGTTTATCTCAAGATATTATGCATAAAATAACAAACCTGTGAAAATTTGAGCTCAATCTGTCGTCAAAGTTGCGCGGTAGTAATGAAAGACAAAAACACCCTTGTCGCGTCATGGTCACACGAAGTTGTGTGCTTTCAGATGCTTTATTTCGAGACCTCTAATTCTAAAATCTGAGGTCTCGAAAACAAATTCGTGGAATTTTACCTGTTTCTCGAAAACTACGTCACTTCAGATGGAGCTGTTTCTCACAATGTTTTATACTATTAACCTTCCCCTATACTCGTTACCAAGTAAGGTTTTATGCTATTAACTATTTAGAGTAATTACCAATAGTATCCACTGCCTTTAAAGTGTGGGAGGACACTTGAGTCCTACTTGCTCAGAGCAGACCTGCTTGAGCAGAAACACTTTGCTAGTCGAAACATCTAAAGAAAACTGGTCTGGACTGGCAACCTGTTCATATTTGCATAATACCGTGTAATATGCAATGGTTTTGACTGGCTCCTTGTTTAAGTTTGCATGACATACACTTTTGACTGGTTTCTTGTTAGTGATTGCGTGATGTCAAGTGGTTTTAACCGGTATCCCGTTAATGCGGGCTATTTAACTACGTTGATTTTAACTGGCTCCTTGTTGTATTCGAATATCACCATGGTACATACGCTGGTTTAACTTGGTTCACTGTTAAATTTTGCCAAACACATTCAATGTACATTGTTTTGGCTTATTCCCTTTTGGCTGGCATGCCTACCCTGTTAATATTTGCACTGTTCAGTTTAATTACTAGCATAACAACATGTAATGTACTTTGGTTTTGACTGGTTCACTGTATTTGCATAACACCGCCTAATGTACATTGGATTTTATTTTTTTTAGGTTTCTGTTTTGCGCAAAACCCAGTGGACAGCGGGAGAGAAAAGGAGATCGACGTGAACAAAACTCGCTCCCGGCACAAAAATAGAGCTCAAATTGCCTGGTCCCGGATCTCATCAGGCACGATCTAGAGGCATTCAGGTTCAGTATTAACGCCGGGGGTCGCCCCTCATGCTTGAACAAAAGGTTGAGAGAGCTCAAGGACCACCCCAGTTAATCTAACCTCCTGACTCTAGACCGAATTCGTGCTGTAGTTCACTCCGATTTCACGAGTTCTAGCTGGTGATTGAATTCAATTCTTTCTTCCCCTCCTCCCCACACGTCCCATCCCGGGGTTGATCTTTGCCGGTATGGCACGCACTGTGATGCGACAATCCACAAAAGCAACGGTCCTACCGCCTGCGTCACACGATACTCCAAGTCGTTGAGAACGAGCCGAAATTAGAGTTATGCCATTCAATGCTCAGTCGATATTCGGTGTACGATGGCGCGGAAAGGGCCCGACCGTATGGGATTACCCCCCCCCCCCCGACCACACATTCACCATCCCAAACCAACCCACAATAATTTTCCCTCCTCCCACCGTTTCCCTCCCCCAATATCAACGGCGTACTACTCCTTTGCTGCGGTTCAGTTAGATCCAGAGATCGAATAAAGCTTAGGACTGCCGGCGGAGCCGTGAAATCGATCCCTGATGCCAGGCCGTTCAACTCATCTACCCTTTTCCTATTTTGTCTTCTCCCCACACCGTTAAGACAGAAAAAAGACAAGCACATCGGCTGTGTGTGCTCTTCGAGGTGCACGAACTAATAATTGCATCTCAACTCGAATGTAAAGAGACGTGGAGAGGTTTTGGCATATTTACAGCGCTACAAAGGCGTATACAGTATAGCCATGGCTAAATACACACTGTTTTAGAGTGGCGTATTGTGGAAACCTCTACTACACGTCATCCAAAAAACAAAACTCGCGTCATCGGCACAGATTTAATTAGAGGAGTCTGGGTCTCTTCGATGTAAAAAGGTTTTTGTACTTAAGAGAAGAACAAAATCAATTAGCCTGGAAAAAGGGCGACGTAGCGATCTACCATTATGCGATCTGCTATTACAGGATACCTAATATAGAGCAGAGGTTCCCGCCTGAATGTTTACATACTTTAGCACACATTATTTCCCTCTGCGACAGATTGGTACAACTCCCTCCAATAACTATCTAATCTGAGATTCCAAACACGCAATGGAGACATGCACAATAGGGGGACACACCACGCCCAATATCTGGCATCGAAGTGTCTAGCATCGAATGGTCTAGCATCATTGTATTGTCAAGCAGCCTGCTGAAGATACGATTAATTTTTTAACTATGTGATTTTAAGACCTTTTGTGGGCAATCTTCATTTTAATTGCTATATTTTATCGTTACCTGGTTGTACATATAGAGAGTTTGTAACATGTTTGTATAATATTTAAAAACCATGTTGGTTTTGTTTTGCTTGTGTGCATGTCTAAAGATTTCAAGTAAACAAATTAACAAGTAAATAAACAAATAACTAAATGGCATAAACATAAGCCGCAACTCGAAGTCAATTTTGTAAAAAGGGTCTTAGTGGCGTGAACTTTCTTTGAGCGGACTATATGCGAGTCTAATCATACCGTAGAAATCTAACAGATAGCCCCAAGGACGCAGGATATACATCAAATCTACGTGACGTTGGTGCCCACTAGTTCAGATCAGACTGCTCGCTTTTTTTCTCTCCCCTTCCATCTTTTGTATCATTATGAAAACTCCTTTCTCCTATCATTGGAGGGCGAAAAAAATCATTCAATTCTGTTGCTGTGTTGTTAATTTGATAGTCTAAATGGAATTTGTAAGAGCGAATGGATTAGGGTAATTCATTTCCATCAAATCTCTGTATTTTCTTTGATATTCCCAGCTAGGAAGTAATCTCGCTCTAGACAGTGAAATCCCAGCCAGCAGGAAATTTCCCGGCGTCCAATCAGGTTAAATTAAGCCACCACGAGCCGCAGGGTTGACTCTGGAGGTGTGAATTAAATCGTGAAGCCTAGGTGATGTTTTTGTGCAAAGTCGCCGATGATTGGTGGGTTCTGTAACCTCTGACCTATACAAAGGGTAACGCTCAACAAAAATCTCGGCATTAAACAAAATGTATACCTTTCTTTATGAATTACAATCTTACGAGAGTTTGTATAGAACGATAATGAAACTTAAAAAAAGTTGCAGACAATACAAATAAAAGTAAACAAAGAGTAGACAAAAGTAGATAAGGGTACTTTTTAAGGAACGGAGCGGTCATTTGTCAAATGAACATGGCATGTTCGAAATAGTAATGTAGCCACACGATACAACTAATGGTTACAAACAATCTTTAAAGGTGATTTTTTACCCAAGTAGGCCTTCTGCATATCGTCGGAACTAACTTTCCTCGTGCAAGTTTACTTGTGGGTAAACTTGTTTATGTGTTTTGTGTTGTCATTTAGCCTTCGAGAAAGACTCAAAAGGGTCAAAACGCCTGGCAATTAAGATTTATTTGCGTGTAAGACATACCTTTTGGGGGTCTGTAAGCAGCTTACAACAGTTATAAGTAGGATTGCAACTCTACATGCGTAGTGGAGGTTTTACTAGAGAGGTAGCATCATGTGGATATCTCTTGTTGAGTAGTGTTCTGGCAAGAACAGTTATTTTCTGCCATATTGTTCATAATTCTTTATTTAAACTTTCTCTTTGAAGAATATATTCCGTACTGTGTATAAACCTTATGAGGGAATGAATCTTGTTACTAATGATTTGTTTTTATTACCACGTACAATGTAAAAAAAAAAAATGCAAATATTTACCTTTGGATCATTCAGGTCCTCTATACTCAGGTAGGACATCTGACCAGCCAGGAACGCGGCTAAGTTTGCCGTGTAGCTAGAGAAGAAAATCAGCGAGAATCCTCCCCATACGTTGAGCAACATTCGGCTGGTCATACACTTCGGTGGTTTGGTCTTGATGGTGTTTGAGAACAAGATGGCAAAGGTGATTGTCAGAGCAGAGGGAAAGCTGAACGTACTGTTCCTGTTTCTTCCCCCTGGGTGGAGACCGTAAGGGCTGCTCCACTCGGAGATGGTGAGGCACACAGCCATGACGAGAGCTGAGGCGAATATCAGGGTCCAGACGTTGGGGTGAAGAGGCGCGAGGAAGGCCCCCAGGGTCTGCTCTCGCTGCTTCTTGGCAACCAAGGTAGAGAACCCCGAGTGGAAGAACGGAGCGGTGAAGTCGATGACTGCACTCCGCTCTCTGGTGATGCTGAAGGATGAGATTGCAGCGTCTGCCTTACCGGTGATCAGGTCTCCCACCATGCCGTTCCAGGTCCCATTCTCGATGGCTCCGTGGTTGGTATCAGCCACGAGGTAGAGATCATACTTGAAGTTGAGGTCTTGGCTCATACGCTCAATGAGGTCCACGCAGAGCCCCGTGCAGCACTTCAGATCGTGAGAGTAGTTCCCTCCGTCCGGTCTCCTCCTGAATTCCTCGAAGGCCTTCTCCATGTCCCTCCTGGTGCTGTTGGACCCTCTGACTTTGAGACACTGGACCCCCGTGGTGCACTCCCCTTCCATACCGGTCGTATTGCTGAAGAATATGAACGGCTTCTCGGTGTTGGTTGCGATGATCAGCTTGTGGGTGTCGACACCAACCGGCATGACCATGGTGTTACCGGGCCAGACGACAGTCTCGAGCTTGAGGGACCCTCTGCGCCAGGAGCCTACCTCCTTCCAGTCGTGCCCTGTGGGTGATTCCTCGATAAGGTTCATGATGTGGTAAGACGAATCCACCAAATCGCCGTTCTGGTCGAACTTAATATTGCCAGTGTTGCCTTTGAAGGACGTGTTAGTCATTGTACTGTAAGGAGAAAAAAAATCAACCCAACAAATATATGAGAAGAAGATTTTCCACCTCTCTATACCAACTCAAACCATTACGAAATGACGAAGCCAAATTCAGGGAGATAAACTGAAAGATGTCACAATAAATCAGTTGCCGTGTCGTTGAAGAGGGACGCAGAAGAATATAATAAAAGCAGCTGTGATTTTGACTTTGATATTTTTAAACCCATATTTATTAAGGAGAATCAGTTCTGGCATTCTCCTCAAGAAAAGATAGAACAAAATTAATAGTCCCCCATATAGGAGGAAAACAAGCATGGATTAGGCATCAAAACTGTGTTCTTCTTCTTAGTTGCTCTTGTGACCAAACCCTTGTTGGCAAAGTGGCCTTGTGTGTTATATTCAAGGGCCTTTCCTACTGGCAAGATACTACACTGGTCGTATTGGGACTTTGCCATGTATCACAAAAGCAAGAGCAATAGCATCTGGACAAGTTTTGAGAAGTTCCCTTTTCTTCATATCAAACGTTGACGTGACAATTATAGCAGACAGTGCAATCTCCAGAAGTTGGTGTTTTCTCCAATTGAACTGTTATTAAACACATAGGAAGTCCAGGCTCTTTTGTATACATGGGACGTCACATGGTCTTTGTGAATACCTGTGACGTCACATGGTCTGTCTGTATACCTGTGATGTCACCTGGTCTATGTGTATACATGTGACGTCACGTGGTTTATGTGCATACATGTGACGTCACATGGTCTATATAGGCACTTACCTGTAGAAGTTGTTGGCGTACTCCAACTGGGAGCTTCCCGGCCCCAACCAGCAGGAGATGTTCCGTACTCCCCCTTCCCACTTGAGCTTACCGGCTGAGCGGGCGACCAGCGTGAAGGCGTCGTGGAGGTGGTCCTTGAGCGGGGCCGCGTCCATGTGTTTGACAATCAGAAGGCCCGTCGGATAGTCCTTCAAGATGCTCTTATCATACGTCAGAAGGGACTCTGTGCCGATGAGGGCGTGGCCCTTCCCGAGGAGCTTCAGCTCCCTAGCCGCCCGGAAGACGGCCTGGGCTTGCCTGGGTGAGCAGTGGAGCACCATCACTACGTACCTGACGGGAATAACATCGTTTCTTTTAGGGGGCAGAGGGCGTTTTGAGTGAAGTACGCCCTCTAGGTGTACAATACATCGGTTGAAATTTGTTGATAAAAAACAACTTTGCTACGTTATAATCCACGTCAAATGTGGCAACTATTTTGTGTACTTTTAATAAGTGTTGTATTAAAAGTAGTCATGCATGTTGCTTATTTTGAAAAGCCACAGACACACACAAAATCCTTCCCGTACTTCTTGTTTTTGTTTTCTCCAAGCTAGGAAGTTTTTTATGAGACCTCAACATTTTTCCTTTAAATCGGTAGAGCGAACCCAGTGTGAGTTGAAACACGGTATCGCCGTATAGACCTTAATATTATATAACCTAGGAGTAAACGTGGTCCTACCTGTAGCCCAGACACCGTTTCTAAATGTGCGTCACTCAGATTCCAATTCATAAAACTGGTTAAGCACAAAGGGTGGCTGAAGTTTGAAACGCATCGTTTGCTGCTTTAAAAACACTGGACACCTTTGGTAATTGTCAAAGGCCAGTTTTCGCAATTGGTGTATCTCATATGCATAAAATAACAAACCCGTGCAAATTTGAACTCAATTGGTCCTCGAAGTTGCAAAATAATAATGAATAATAAAACATCATGGTCGCACAAGTTGTGTGCTTTCAGAAGCTTGATTCCAAGACCTCAGCTGAGGTCTCGAATTCAACTCAAATATTTCATTGAGAATTACTTTTTCTCGAAAACTATATATCATAAAGTGCCGTTTCTGACAATTGTTATACTTTCAACAGCTATCCATTGATTGGTTTACAAGTAAGTTTTTATTCCAACAATTATTTTGAGTAAATATCATGGTTTTGTGGGGTGTTTTTTTTTGCACACTGCGGGACAAAGATTTTCATGTATTTTGTTTAACCAAAATGTGACCAAAAACAAACGAACGAAGATCATTATGAAGGTGATATGGTAAGGTTTGCTGTTACACCATGTTGTGATCATCTCTAACTGCATGAGTGGGGGTGGTTGAAAAGTGGGGGTGGCTGAAAAGAACTGTAGATTTCAACTCGAAGTTTCGATCAGTATGCTCTGATCGTTTCCATGTTTTCTTGTTCCATGATGAAATGGCGGTATTTAAAACATCTGTGTATGTAGCATCGTCTTCAGAAGAAAAAAAAGCCTTCTGATCGAAACGTCGAGTTGAAACCTACGGTTCTTTTCAGAACCACCCCACCTCAATTAGAGATTCAAAAGGCTACACGGCTTTACCGATAACCATACTATATCGTATTTCCACCATACAAAGTTTCGAATCCTACTTAAATATAAAGATGATTATTGTCGCCCTTGGGCGTATACTGCTCCAAGAGTCCTACTTACGAATCATCATTAGCAATGTTCCTCAAGAACCTAGTTCCGGCGTCTGCCGGGAAGCGGACGTCGTGCCTGATGTTCCAACCGGGGGTCTGTATCTGGTCGCGTAAGCTCTGGACGAACGCGTTGGAGCCTTCTCCTTCGCTTGAGACGATGGAGAAGTTGAACCAGGCATTGCGCTGGAGAAGGCTCTTGATGACCTGGGCCTGGTTGGTCACCGAGACGTCAAGACGAAGGAAGAGTGGATGAACCTCCTGCATAAAAAGAAAAACAAGATTGTTGGTGAATATTTAGGATATTATAAAGAATATTAAGAAATATTTAGCAACCCAGACTGTCTCCTTGTTACCTGTTTGTATTATCCACTTGTTTGTAGTTTGTCAGCTGACAGCCTCATACTCTCTGTATTTCGGTTTAAATATTTTCCCTCCATCCTCTCTTTGCTCAATATTTTGTATGCGTTATATCTTGAGAATAATATTATGAAATCAATTTTGACTTGAATTGAACTGAGACTGAGAACTATTTGTGTTTCTCTTCGTGTCCCCCCTCATTTTGACAGACTCTTCAAACCACCGAATTAAGAAAGACAAGAGAAGGAAGATGGAGGCCCCCAATACACCATAGGCCCCTCATTATTTACTCATGGGGGTTCTACCATCCCTTCCAGCTTAGAGTTTAAACCCAAAAAAAATTAAGAGAGGCTTTTAATGAAATTGCTGAAGTATAAACCGTTCGCCAGCTCAGCCTTAAATGTAGTCCGCAATTGATGTCTAACGCAAGGCCGCACCGACAACTATGCAACTGCATAAATAAATAATTATCTAACTGCAGATGGCGTGAATCGGTTTGTTTTTGTTTTGTTTTTGGTGGGGTTTTTTTTTCTTCTTGAAACTCCGTTTTAGCTGAAACTGCATAATAATTATTCCGCATTGCGAGAGTCGGCGATTAAACTGCTCTGGTCGGATCCATCGGAAATACTTTTTGGAATTCGATGACTTCTTCATTCCTAGTCTGAATAATAAATGGCATGTTAGAAATAGTTGGCTACACAAACTGAACTGGGTAAAATTAACATGTATAGACTCATCTGCACCTATGGAGGCAAAGTTCCCATGAGCAATGTTTTAAGCTGTGTGTATGTTTAGCAATAATGCTCTAATAGTTGTGTGCGATGTCATACATATTCTTTTAATTTCAAAATCAAGAATCACAAACGTTGGCAAATCAGTTTTGTAAGAAATTATTAACACTATTATTATACCCATACGTCTGGTTGTGAAACAATGGATGTCTCTTTTAAAAGTGAACTTAATAACTGTAGCTCACAAGCATATTGAACCTGTAAACAAGGGGACTTGCCATGTCATGTGAACCCAAAACACCAGGTTAACCCCCTACTCTTCCAAGATAAGTCTTTATGATCTTAAACGTGCACCCCAACCCTAGTACACGGGACCTATAGGCCTAAATACTTTGATTTGTGAAAAACAAAATTAGCTGTTGAAATGCAAAAAAAAAAACTGTGGGATGGGTATTAGGGGACATTCTTTGTGGCAGGACGGCTTTGTAGAGGTGCTGGTCACCTGTTCCTCCTCGGCACTCAATGGCTTGGTATATTTGCTATTTTACTTCTTTGTTTGTTTATGTTTCGATTTGTATATTTATGTTTCTACGCCAGTGTAAAGTCTAATAAAACTAAACTAAACCTAAGGGAGTGTTCCATCGGAAGGACAAATTATTAAAAAGTATCTTGCTCACGGACACAAGCATCATGACTGGGACTCGAGCCTACACTCGGCTTATTTAAAACACCAGAGCTCAAAGCAGGTGCGGTCAAATTTTTTAGCAAGTTTCATGACCTATTACGGGAATAAGTTTCGTAATTACAGTAATTAGCATGACTGACGTATTACTAGGTCTGCCTTTTGGCGTTTCCACGAAATGACGTATCATGTATCGTGACTGTATAGATTGAAAGGCATAGCGTTGACACAGTGCCAACGAAACGCTCGAGTTAGGACGAGTAACTCGTCTCGTCCTAACTAGGACTCGTCTCGTCCTATTTAACTAGGATTAGTTCAATGCGTCGTAACGTCTATGGATACAAAACTGAACTCGTCCCAAGTATAAAGATTAGTACTATGATTAAGGAAGAGTTTGGTGAAATCGATGGCTGTATATTTCCACAAATATCTGTTGAACTATTGAAATTTTGGTTTTCATGGCGTGACATTATCTCGCACTGCAATGTTTGGTGTATACACAGCACTCTTAAGTGTACGTCGTTTTGTTGTTGTTTATATGAAGTGTTTGCTTCGAAATAATAACTAATCAACACAATTGTAAGATTGAAATACACATTGACAGTTCGTTCTGTAAAAAAACAAGCAAGCTTTATTTGGGTATTAAGATTTAACTGCTGCAGTTTGGAAGAATGTCCATTTGTTTTATTGCCAATTGATTGTTGTTGTTGTAGGTGTTAATGACGCTGTTGTTGTTTTTGTTGTTGTAGCCACTATAATTTTTTGTATTGCTGGTGCCTGGTTTAAGATTTTCCCTTCTGGTAACAGTAATTTGGCTCTTGTATAGCGCACATATCCTATAACGTAGCCAAACGGCTTCAAACCTTGTAATAATATTATAATATTACAAATTTAATTTGTACAGTTCTTTTAAAATGTGGTTTAGGAAACAGATCGCAATACATTTAGATTGAACTCAACTGTGGCAGACTCTTTAAACCACTGAATTAAGAAAGATAAGAGAGTGAATTTTGTTCTTATTTACCGCAAATATCCTAGTAGCTAGATAAAGAAGCTATACTATAATATTTTGTATCCCTGTTCCTCGGGCATACTTAGACCATTCCTCTAACTTTCTTAACTCCCTGGGGAGCATACAACCCCCCAAGCTTCTTATAGCGATAAGAGGTTAATCCAACACAATACCGTCTTAGCCCACTCAGACTCCCAATCATACACCTGGGATAAGAGAAGCATTTATGGTTAGGTACCTCGCTCATGGACACATGTGTCTTGACCGGGATTCGAACTCACGCTAAATAAATAAATAACCGAACAAATAAATAAATAAAATAATGTATTCTAAGTTTGCGAGAATAATCTGACGCGCAAGGAATTTATGTAATTAGCCTAAACTACTGGGCCCAATTCGATGGAATTACTTAAAGGCAGTGGACACTATTGGTAATTACTCAAAATATTTTTTAGCATAAAACCTTACTTGGTGACAAGTAATGGGGAGAGGTTGATGGTATAAAACATCGTGAGAAACGGCTCCCTCTGAAGTGCCGTAGTTTTCGAGAAAAAAAGTAATTTTCCACGCATTTGATTTCGAGACCTCAGATTTATAGAACTTGAGGTCTCGAAATCAACCATCTAAACGTACAAAACTTTGTGTGACAAGGTTTTTTTTTCCTTCATTATTATCTCGCAAGTTCGATGACCGATTGAGCTCAAATTTACACAGGTTTGTTATTTTATGCATATGTTGAGATATACCAACTGTGAAGGCAAGTCTTTGACAATTACCAATAGTGTCCACTGCCTTTAAGCAAAAAAATAGTGCTTAAACATTTCCTGCTTAGCAAAAATAAGCAGGTTATCAGTCACATATTGTATATGTGACATGTAGGTTGGCTGGTTTACATTTCTGGTAAGCATAATAATGTGCTTAGATGGTTTTTGTGCTTGAGCGGCTCTATGAAATTGGCCCTTTTGTTTCAAAGCAATGCGAAAGAAAATTAAACTTAATAGGTAATCTTTGATTAAGTGAACTAATTTTCAGGGCTTATAGGTTGATGCCCCCTACGAATCCTCGTCCCATTGACTCTTTACATCAAAAGCAAACACTCAATGGAGAAAATGACTCGAGAAACGGTCACAGTCAAAAGCCTTTCTTGCATTTTGATTTTGTAATCAAACCACCAAATGCTTCATTGTCAGTGAAGTGCAACCCTCAGGGCGTAAAATAATAAAACTATACTGTAGTAAATTGGAGTTGTAAAGAAGTAACATTTATTGAGAGGGGCGAAACACTGTCAGATAACGCTTGCTGTTCAATGGCAACGCACCAATACACCGGAACTCAGTCACAACTTGACAATTATAAAGATGATATGAATCTCGGGGCCCAATCTCATAAAAATTATCTTCATTCTCATTATTATTCTGTCTTTATAAAAGACGATAGCCCGAAGCGTGAATAGCCCTGCAGTTGATTAGAGATAGCAATGACAACTTCAACAAAAGCAGTAGCAGAGTATCAGGTCACTTTTATCGGTGAGGGCTAATTACACAGGGGCAGTAGGCTGTCTCCAGCATCCTGTCTAGTGCTCCTTGCTTTCGAGACTTCTGAAAAGAAAGACAGAAGCCCAATAGGGGAGACACGAGAGCCAGTTCACCATCTTGTAAGTCATTTCCTTCTCCACATTGTGACAAGTCCTCAGCGGAAACAACAATACCTTAGCGTTGCCCTAAGGCCTTGATATCGTGCCTTTCACGCGGGTTATACACTCATTGAAGTTATTGGCCTTTCATGTTGCCCTTCGTATGTAGTCACCGGTGTTATTGACTGCAGTTTCGACGGAATGAAAACAACAACAAATGACTCTCGATATGCAACATGGCATTCATATCATTATAGCCTCGACCAGGGTTAAGGTTGGGCAAACTAAATTGGTCTTCGATGTATTCGTTCGTGTAATATTCCTTAGATGTAGTCCTTCGTACAGGCCATAGTGACCGGTGTTAATGACTGCAGGTTTTTCAGAATAAAAACAGTAACAACAAATGACCATAGGCCCCCCTAGCATTGTATTCATATCATTATAGCTTCGACAAGGGTTACGAATGGGCAACGTAATGGTCTTCCATATAGTATTTCGTACGCTCATCGTGGCGTGCAAATCAAATGACATGGTTGCCATGTTTAACATCACAGAGTTTTGCGTCCAATGACGTTTTCAAAAGCAGAGCGCTGTAATAGGTCTTGACTAGGGTAACACGGTAGGACGAGTTGGCCTGCGGTTTAAACGGCGTACGGCAGGGGTTACACCCGGAGGACGAGTTAGAATGCAACATGATTCTGTAACAAAGGCCGGGCCACGTTAATGACTAGGGAGATGTATGGTGTGTAGCATATAAAATGACTCGTCGTTTTTCATCCGTATGTGACATAGAGAAACTAGCGATAGGTTTTCTTTTATACCATTGACTGACTATAGCAGGTTACCGCTGCACATGGTGTGTATCCAGTGTTATTGAAGCTTATTGGCCATGGTTCAATTTCTCACATTGCAGTAAATTAAAATAGCAGCTATTATGAAACATTACAGGTTTTCCAGATTTATAGGCAAAAGTTTAAAGAAAGATACATGTGAATGTTTCAGCTGATAATGTGTGAATGAAAAAAAAAAGTAAGTAATAGTATTTTCACAAGAACGTCGAATCCATCCACGTTCAGTGAGTGGATTGCGGTTACCAACTGCATCACTGGCTGCAGCATTCGCCAACGGACACCATCCTGGAGAAATCCTTTCATAGGCCTATGACTTGTTTCTCAAAAGCAATTGCAAATTAATGTTTTGGGGTGAAAATCATCCAAACCATATATCATCGACAGGAGCATTTCTCAAAATAGTTTGAACTATCAACAGCTGCTGCAAAAATTTGTAATAACATCATTTTGTTTAGTACTTCAGACCCTAATCTACTCACTCTTCTTAATAATAATAATAATAATAATAATAAGACTTGTAATGCGCACATATCCACCCTGCCAATACCTTTAAGTAGCATTCAACTTAAGTAATACGACAGCAAACAAACCATCCCACCACTGCCTCATTAATCACAAAACCTTTCCGAATAACTTCTCAAATTGTATCCGGTATTGAACAAACTCACTTGACGTCATCATCTAGAAAGTATTGGTTGCACTATGTTGGTAGTCAATGTCCCCGTTGGTTTAGATGGATTGTGCATGACGTCATTGACCGCCATCTTTGATGAAATGTGCACGCATGCAAGGCTATCATTGGCTGTTGAGTTGTTAGCGTGTGTACTTTTCCATTGTTTATCATCAGACATGGCGGTCTATGACGCAATGTGCAATCCATCTTATAAGTGGCATTTATACGCGTACCATTATATTAATACGTACGTGAACTTTGACTCCCAACAGACAGAAGCCGCACGTGACGTTGGTGCAGGGGCCAACAGGGTGCTTTTTGTAGGTTTTGTTTGTCTTGTTCCCTACATAAACTACATAGCAGTTATGAACATACCAAGAAGAAACCAGTCTATTTCCCGTTTAACCTCGGTTTGGTGACCGTGGTTATTATTACAAATTAATGTAGGGCCTATGCATTATGAGTGAAAAGTGTCGAGCAATGTTTAAGGTTTTTTTTAAAACGATGAACGTTTACTGAAAAATAAAACCTTCGTATCTTTTCTGAAATCATAGTGTGTTCCCCCATACTAAAAACACTCGACCATTCCGTATCCGTTTACCGTATTGGAAATGCTATAGTTGAGTGTTGTTGAACAGTTTCTCAGACTCCACGGGTCCGTTTCCCAAACTGATCAAAAAATAACCCCGTCGCATTATTAAACATCGTCCCGATATACGACACTAACTCGTTCCCAGCACAGTGACGTCATACACTGGATTTACAAGCAAAATGGACGCCCGAGGTAAAGTCCCATCTACGTTTCGTGTTTTGACAAAACAGTCAACTTTATTTTTCTCCCGACCAATAAAGTGGCCCGTGGGACTTTTGAACAGTAACGGGGAGATATTGACTTGCTGTCGGGGTGTACCGAAAGCAGGGGGGACTGACTGTCTCAGGCGCCCGACGAGGGGGTTAGATTGCTCGTCTCACGGCCAAGCCAACGCACGGACGACTGCATGTTGACTCGTTACCTGGGCGATGCTGCCTTCTATACCCCTCTGGCCGTCTTATATTGCTGCTCGCTGTCTCACCTGCACCCATCGTCTCTGGACTGTTGATCCTTCGCGCCAATTTAGGGGTTTTAATTTTACCCAAGGTAATCAGACTCCGTGTTCCATGAAAAGGTCAGTTTATGTTAGCGAACGAGAAAGTAGAGACTAAGGGTAAAAAAAAGAATCACGCGGAGAGGGGGAACAGGAAGAAACCGGCAGCGGGAATTAACCCCGATTCCGTCGGTATGGTCTTCGATGGAGACACGCTCCAGGTAACAACTCTTAACATGCCCCGCCGGGCATCACTTAAACACAAAGATTACGCTTCGATTGGCGAGATTTTACACCAGAAAAACATTGCCATGAAACAACACAAGAAAAGCAATTACAAGATGGTAATAACTCTTTAGAAAATCAGTGACATAGAAACGTATGGAGTTTTTGTCAACACGTTCAACGAAAAGGAGCTATTAAACACATGAACTAGGGTCGGTTTTACAAAACACTAAAAATTCATCTCAATTTCAGTTGTCAGTATCACCACAATGGTTTGTATTGTAGTAGCAACTGTGCTTAGCAATTAAGATTAGTTCGCGGTTTACTTAAATATATATGTTTTTAATGAGAGATCACCTCACATCACGATGCCGGCAGGCCACCTTAAGGTGAGAACGAGTTCATTGTGATGGGGGCTTAACTTACATCCCAAAATAGCATTATGACGTTTAAACAACGTTTTATTTTACACTGACCGTTTACTTTGACGTAATTGTGTAAGCGTATACGATTCAACGTAACCCTGCTTGAAACCTTACTGATGTGGGCTATCGATCCAGATTAACTGCCACCAGGGGAATGTTACCACCTACTCCTGGGGCTGAAACAGGGTTACCCCCCATCACAGTCCATAATGATATGGGCATGGGTATCATCTACTAGGAGCCACCTACTCCTGGGGCTGAAACAGGGTTACCCCCCATCACAGTCCATAATGATATGGGCATGGGTATCATCTACTAGGAGCCTGGCTGGTAGAGCAGTATACACTACCTTCACAACGTTTTACGAAGCAATTATGGTTAAGTGCCCTGCCCAAGGGCACAAGTGTCATGACACAGCGCCCGGTCATGTGAACTAGACCTCTTGGCCACGACAAGCCAGTAAGTTCCCGGGAGGGGTGGGGTAGTGGGGGTGTGCCTTCTTTTCACGGGTCACTTAAAGGAAGGAGAAGGGCGTTGTGACTTTATTGTATCTTTCTATATATATATTTGCCTATATATCAGTCTTATAACGTTGACAAAAACCAGTCAATGAACTTTAAATAATAACAGACTTATGTTTTTAAAGATACTATTACTAACAAAACCGTTTAATATTACCCTCTTATGATGAGTTGAGACAAAACATTGGCACCACTTCTCCTTTAATCATTTCATGGAAGGGTACTTTCTGTCATGTTTTCGAGGACAACACGATTAAATCACATCCGGACACTCCGGGTGCGACTGCCAATGGCTCCTGCCAATCTAAACTTGATCTAAAACTCGGCTATCGCGTAAAACAATAATTGAATTGGAAGATGTCGAACTTGTTCCATTACGGATGTGCGTGCACTTCACCATTCGTGTTTTTTCCTTCTTATTTTGTGTTTTTATGAATTGAATTGGCTGTTGAACTATTGTGTTTCATCAGAAAGTGACATGCGCTGTGATCGAACACGACTCGCAGCTGAAAATATACGTTGGTTTATGAAATCTGGGCCAACAAGATGTTTAAAGAGTGAGTTGATTTAAAACAGTAACACACACATTCCCACACAAACCCTTACTGATCCGGTACGTGGGTTCCTGCTACTTGTATTCGTATTCGTTTTGTGAAGAAATTATGTGTGGGGTACCATGTTAACAAACAAAAACTTTGTGGGGTATCACTGTTCAATTGTAGCAGAATTACCCCGTAAGTTGGGGATGTAAGAGGGCATATAATGCATAAGTTCACTGTACACATGCATGTAGGCTAATCTGGGGTTTTTTGTGTGTGTGAACTCGAAATTGACTTCGACTCTCCCTGTGAAATAAGGTCAAAGGCACATCTGGCAGGTTCCGGCCAGGCGCTCTCGAGCCTCGAAGTTTGACGTCAGATGTTCAGGGGTGCGTTTTTGGCGGTCGTAACCAATATCTGTTTCAGTCACTGGCCAGTGGTTAACCGATGGCAAGTTCAACCGAAACAGTTATTAGTTACAACCGCCAAAACGCACCCTGGCTAGCACGTGTTGATTTGAAACGAGTCTTGTTCCCGCCACTTGGTAGCGCCCTTTAGATGGTTCCTTGCGTGGTCATTCCGCAAGTGAATTGATTACCAATTACCAATTTGTGTTGTCCTCAATTGATCTTACTAGAAATATCACATTTTGTGTACTTTTAGATGCCTAAAAAAGGGCGTCATGCCTGAAGTATTTTAATAAATTGAGTGAGAAATTACCTTTTTCTCAATAACTTTCAGAGGGAGCCGTTTTTCACAATGTGTTATACTATCAACAGCTCTCCATTTTGAGTAAATTACCAGTACCTTTAGCTTACCCACCCATTACCATGAAAGTCGACCACTGAAAAAGTTCAAGCGAATCTTTGTGACAAGAAATAGCAGTCGTCGTGACAAAAAGTCCGTCTAAAACAAAACCAAATTATTGATTCGCCGTATTTAGCGACAAGAGAACACATTGAACATAAAGACATAAAGAACACTGACACGAGTTTTCAAATAACAGAAAATAAATCACTGCCCCCTTTAATCGAAAACAGTGGAACCTGTTTTTGAAACTTTCACGGGTTAGTTCAGTGATCGTTGCCGAACACTCATCAAACAACTAATGTTTTCCATTTCTTTCACCAGTTTCCCTTGCCATTCCAGGCCTTTGCGTGTTTTCCCCCTTTTTGATGAAATTAGAGCGACATGATACAAAGGTGACTGTTCGCGATCGCGTCGACTGTCTGTCTGCAGCGCACTTAGCACTGTGTGGTGTTACAACTTCGCTCTCTTTCTCTGTTGATTGCTGCGTTTTCCGCACCCACAAGCCAAGCACGACTCAACTGCGAGGAGGGAGAGATAGAGAAAAAAACCTAGGTCAAGAGAAGAAACACTCCCTTGGTAACATTTGCGATGTTTAAACGGTCCTGGAATGAGGCTTCTGTCTACAGCAGCGAAGCGTCACGGAGATCATGTTAACAGATAATTCGGTTAACGTCACGGGGGAAAGTGGCGCTCGGGTTTCGGTCGTCGCGGATTCATGACGAAACGGGGTATCGTTCAACTCTCTTAGAGGATTTTAGATTTAATTGCTCTTTGTTTAACGGTGTCGATTATCAGCATCTTATGGGGGGACTGGCTACAAATCTGAGGAGGTAGCAGGACCCAATTTCATGGCTCTGCTTACCGCCGAAGTCTGTGCTTAAGCGCCTATTTTCTGCGCTAGCTGTGTAAGCGTAGAATGCCTAATGTGGAGTACGCACGTGCACAACCCAAAATTTCCCGCCCACCCGTGAAATACGCATGTTGAATTCCCTACATCCGCAAGCGCCGATTCTTTGCTTACGGTAAGCAAAGCACATGTCGTGAGCAGACGTTAAATTGCAAGGGGAATTCTGATTCTGTCTGTGTATAGAATCATGTCTCTATAATCCATGCGGTACGGTGTGTTTGAGACAGTGACTCGGCTTTGCTGCATCTCCCTACGGCATGCGTTTTAGCAGTTCTTTCTTTTGTGTGTTGCAAAGTGTTGCAAAGTACTCCCTTCGTTTGCTTCACGTTGCAAAAAGTACACAGAGCATGAAGCTTACAGTGTGTACGGATGGTCAACTTGCCCGAACAGGACTTCACCACCAATCCACAGGGATAGGTCGTCACCGTGCTCGTCCATCTACTACTTCACTCAGATTAAAAAAAACAGGCAAACGGAGAGAAACTTGAAACGCGACTAGCCCATTGAGTGATTTGTAGTTCTGAAACTCTCGACTAAAGTCAACGCTTACGTTGTGGCACTGTAAATACAACAACGGCTGTTTGAAACGAAGACTATACACTGTAAAAACTGTGTTTAGTTAAAACACATTGTATCCAATTTTTAAACATGTTTAAATGATGAATTGTTTTAATTTTAACATCTGCTCACATGGGTTGTAGCATTCAAACTTACACAAACATCTGGATAATATGTTTAAAATTGTACATGTGAAGAAAAAAACCTAAGAAATGTGTTGAAAATCTAAACACTGTTTTTGGACTGTATGCGCGAATGTCGGGTCATCTGGGGTTAAAGACACTGGACACTATTGATAATATTGTCAAAGACTAGCCTTCACAGTTGGAGTTTCCCAACATATGAATAAATAGCAAACATGTGAAAATTTGAGCTAAATCGGTCATCGAAGGTGCGAGATATAAATGAAAGAAAAAACACCCTTGTCACACGAAGTTGTGTGCTTTCAGATGCTTGATTTCGAGACCTCAAATTCTAAATCGTAGGTCTCGAAACCAAATACGTGGAAAATTACTTCTGTCGCAAAAACTACGTCACTTCAGAGAGAGCTGTTTCTCACAATGTTTTATACTACCATCCTCTCCCCATTACTCGTGACCAAGTGAGGTTTTATGATAATAGTTAGTTTGAGTAATTACCAAAAGTGTTAACTGCCTTTAATTGTGTCACACATTGGCATTCAACATGGTACCTTTTGGAGCACATTTTGACATGGTTTTTTTTTTCAGTTCCGGGCAAATTATACTTAAGTTAATCAACTGTTGGGTTCCTTACTGAAAGATCGCAGCCCGTGAAAATAGACTCGCTTCGGTTAACTCTTCCTACGCAATGTTAAACATGTAGTAACTTGCCCCATTTTCAAAGAGCAACCAATACATGCATGCATACAATTGCGTTACAAAACAAGACATAGCTTGACATTCAAGGTGTGGGGGTCATAATGCGGGTACATACTCCCACAAATTAATGAGCATAAAAACGCGCATGTGAGAAGCACTGTAGTTAATGATTTTAAAAACTATATTGAGAACGGTTTCTCTAGTAAGGGTTGTTTTGTTTGTATTTTAATATTTTATGTTTTATTTATTTTAAATCTTCGGACATAATACTTTGTTGGCAGGGGCCGTCCAGGGTAAGGCAAAAGTAAAAAAAAAAATTGTCATCAAAGCGATGTGCCCTCCCAGACCCCTCCAACAAAAAACATACATCTATATTATAAAAATACAGAAAAATAAAAGCATGAATTTAGAAAATAGATAATAACATAATTACAAATAATTATAAGTACAAAACACTATCTTAAATTAAAAGCATGAAACACCAAGCTGGCACAAACATTATGGCAAGATAATGACAATTGGCCAGAACCACTAGAATCTAAGTGGTTCCAGAACCACCCAGAACCACTTGATTCTGAGTGGTTCTAGAACCACCCAGAACCACTTGAATCTGAGTGGTTCCAGAACCACCCAGAACCACTTGAATCTGAGTGGTTCCAGAACCACCCAGAACCACTTGAATCTGAACAACAATGAGTGGTTTCCGTTCGCGAGTGCTGTGAAACAAGAAACAAAAACAAGAAACAAAAAACAAGAAACAAAAACACCAAACACATAACTGTCGGCAAGCAACTTCCCACTAATTAGCGTCACATTAGTAAGACTCGCTGCAGTTTGTTCGTCAACATACAAACACATGACTAAACTAAATTATAAATTTGAAACGACTCGTTTCAGTCCTCACAGTCCTCTTTTTGGCCAAACAAAATAATAATATCAAGGAAGATTATTATGCAAATATACTTGCTCCGGTCAATTCATCGCCAAGTGCATTACGAAAAGGTGATTACTCTTCTCACACGATTCCACGTTCATCCCCGGGAAAGGGCCATAGGAGAGATAACCCAAGAGATGGAGGGGGGGGGGGGTTGAGAGCAAAATAAGGACAGAGACTTTCCTATGGCAGATTGCTTCCCGGTGATTTTATTTTCTGTATACATCAAAATTGCCATCCTCAAGAATTTGTCTTCGAATTTTTGTTTAGGACTTTTTTGGAATCGATTTCGATAAAACAATCCCCGTTGTAAAGCACTACGACAGTGGCAATTTCGTAGTGTGGAAAAAAATCGTCCGGGAAAGGACTAAAGAAGAGATAACATAAGAGAGGATAGGAAGATGTAGAGGACAGGGGGTGAGCGAGCAAAACAAGGACAGACACCTTATTGCACATTGCTTTCCGGGTGAGGTTTTTTTCTGTACATCAAAATTGCCAGCCTCAACAATTTTCTCGACACTTTTGTTTTTGAGGATTCTTGTTTTTTTTTAAATCTATTTAGAAGAAACAAAATCCCCGTTGGAAACCACTAAGTCAGTGGCAATTTCGTGGTGCAGACAAAATTATCCTGTGGAAGGGCTATAGAGAGGAGAGGAGACGAAGAGGTAACATGGAGAGGGGGGGGGGGGGGGGTGAGAGCCAAACAAGGGCAGAGACATTACGGCAGATTGCTTCCCGGGTGCTGTTCAAGTTTGTCAACCACTGTGGACCAAGCCACAGTATATCGGCCCTGGGGGCACCACTCTACTCTCTTCCCTCTCTCTCTCTCTCGCTCCCTGGCACGGTGAGAGATTTATATCACGGTATAAAGAGCTTTGCTGCAAATTGCTCTCGTGTGCCTAACGTTTAGCGATATAGTGCAGGGAGGAGGGCCTAGAAGATTATGCCCCATCCTCGCATGAGACTGTCATGGATTGTAAGTCTATTAAACTTCTCGATAACGGCGAGCAGCTATAGCACAGCCCGGGTATAGCCCATAGTGTGGTGTACTATCGTCCTATAGGCAATTTCATAAATTTATTTTCTTTTAATATCGGTAGCGAGGTGTGAGAACCAATACAGTGGGTGGAAAGGAACGAAACAATCACCAGTACAGAAGAGTTCAAGTTGAATGAAAATGTCAGTGTTATTTAGTCACTTGTTGTTGGCATTATATGTACAAGTTACTGCTTATTTGTTTTCGACCATTGACTTGTCTTATTCGAAGGCGTCTATATTCTGCGCTATGCCTCCCCCTTTATACATTGCTGACAGCAGTCAATGATATTTAGTCATTCATATGTTTAAAGACACTGGACACTATTGGTAACTGTCAAAGACCAGTCTTCGTACTTGCTGTATCTCAACATATGCATAAAATAACAAACCTGTGAAAAATTGAGCTCAATCGGTCATCGAAGTTGCGAGATCTTAATGAATGAAAAAAAAAAACTCTTGTCACACGAAATTGTGTGCTTTCAGATGCTTGATTTTGAGACCTCAAATTCTAAATCTGAGGTCTCGAAATCGAATTCGTGGAAAATTACTTTTTTCTCGAAAACTACTCCACTTCAAAGGGAGCCGTTTCTCACAATGTTATATACTAACAACCTCTCCCCATTACTCGTTACCAAGTAAGGTTTTATGCTTTATAATAATTATTTTGAGTAATTACCAATAGTGTCCACAACCTTTAACAAGTCAAACTTTTTGATCGTAGCCTTGTCTCACTCGGAGAAGCATTTTATGCGTTATGTGTTTACCCCCTCATTATAGCATATTCCAATTATGCGTTGCACATTTTCTAAATTGTGTCTGTGAGGAAGACTAGGCAAATATTGTATTTTGATACCACTAACTATCCGACGTGTTGTAGTGTAAAAACCATTATGTTTTTACTTTAACGCATTTGGTGGAAGTGAAACATAGAAAGGTTTGCGGTAACACCATGTAATGACTATCTCTAATGAGTTGGGGGGTGGTTCTGAAAAGAACCGTTGGTTTCAACTGACGTTTCGATATTTTTTCTTTTTTTCTTTTTTGTCCTTCTCCAGAAGGCGATCAGAGCATACTGATCGAAACGTCGAGTTGAAACCAACTGTTCTTTTCAGAACCACCCCAACTCATTAGAGATAGTCATCACATGGTGTTACCGCAAACCTTTCTATATCGTTTTTCCACCATACAAAGTTTCAAATCCTACTTAGAAGTGAAATGTTTCTCAATATACTCTATAATATCAAAAGTTTGCAATGCCATTAGTTTTTACAGTGCTTACCAAACGTAAACATTCCCTTTAAAACAAGGGGATTCAGACCGTATCGCCCTTTCGTCTCCGTTGTGGTTACAATGGCTTGACGAATGACAAAATCCTCATCATCTGTATTTTCACTCCAAACCGGAAAATTGAAACTGAATTCTTATAAGTTATTGATATTAGCCAAAAGGAAACAATGTACATGACTTTTACAGAAGACACGAAGTACAGTGATTGGTTTAAAGGTAATTGAATGTTTGCATTGAATGTTTGCAAACTGTCTGTTATGGGATGCTATCCACGGGCCCGCGGCATTTCTGGGTCTTTCCTGGCAAGAGGGCAGTGACGAAATTCAATAATAATTCCTGGGCTTGCGTGTTGCGTTTCCTTTCGAGAGAAATTATATTGTTTCTCAAGACTGACAAGCAAAATGTCTTAGATAAAGATTACATTTCTTCAGTTGGAAGTACACCGTGAGGTGAAAGGGATTTGTTGAAGTATAGTGCAAGGTATGTGTATTTCTTTTGTTTATTAAACAGTCGTTTTCATTCGAATTGTTTGTGCATATTTTGTTTTTTCCTTTTTTTAAATTTCAACCAGTTGAAAAGTTAAATGTTGTTCAGGTTTTGATTTTTTTGTAAACAAAGCAGCTAACTAAGGGAGGTATTTAATTTAATTTAAAGTTTGCAGAAAAACATTTAACTTGGTCAAAACATCTTTTAACTCGATTGAGTGTTTTACCAGCACTCGGCGGTCCATGCCAACCAGCGCGGTTTTTTACCTACAATGACATGGTCCGTTGTCCAAAGACCAGTGCCTCCTTATAAGCCTCAGTGAGGGCGCTGTTTCAGATAATGACGTCATATGCAAGAGGTCTATAAAAACTTACTCTTAGGGATTAATGTTTAAATTTGAAAGATCACTGAAAATATAGTTCTTGTTAGTAGCAATCCTTCAGAGGAATCTGTCCGTCACAAATACTGATGTTAATGTCGAGAAAGTAACCATTTTAAAGTCATCCACGTCATCCAAGTCATCCAAATTAATCACTGTTGCTTTTATATAGATTGATGCAATCGAAATGAGATAGGTACGAAATCTGTGCGGAATCACTGACAACAACAAAAGGTTTTCGTCGTTTACTCTAAAAGTTGACCACTTAAATCTGTGACTCAAAAGAAGATGCCTCTAATGTATAGTAGATAATTCACTTCTCCGGAAACAATACGATGTACAATCTCTTTAAGAAGAAGATGTTCCTTTAAAAGAAACGAACAATTATGAAATGTTTAGGCATTTTAATGCGCCATTCCCAAGCGTATTGATCTCAGTACACGATGAAAACCCTACAGGCGAACAAACAGCATCTCCGTGCTCTGGCTTTCATTGTGTACGTGTCCCACATCACACGGGATGCGTTTCTCTTTTGTTCTTATCTCGGGTGATCTCTGAGGTTGACCCCCCCCCCCCCCCTCCCCCCAAGTGGGAAATAGTCCTCGTTAGATCTTGCCCACGATTGCAGCTTTTATTGCGACCCGCTGGCATTTTAAGACAAGTTTCATCCCACCTCTTTCTATCTTTCCCACTCTCTCTTTATTCCTTATATCTATGTATCAGCAGCTTAGTGTATTCAACGGACTTCTGTTTTCTTAAATAAATAAATGTTATCTTTCCAAAATGCCATCTGACTATACCCACACAATAGCCATGAAACATCAACACACACACAACAACTGAAACGAGAATATACATCACTTGATCAGATCACCTATATAGCTCCCCATGGAATTGACAGTGCTAGGTGAACGACCACTATTAGCCTTTCTCTCTTAAATTTACGCTGGAGAAGTTAAGCTAGTTCAGGTTCGTGATTATGGCACCTTGTCACAAAATTCCGTTTTTCTAATTCTGTTATATCATTAGCCCTTTATGCTCGAAGCGGAATGAATGGGCCCCTTACCCTGCAGGGCGATGGACAACTCTCTCTTAAAGGCAGTGGACACTATTGGTAATTACTCAAACAAATTATTAGCATAAAACCTTTATTGGTGACGAGTAATGGGGAGAGGTTGATGGTATAAAACATTGTGAGAAACGGCTCCATCTGAAGTGCCATAGTTTTTGAGAAAGAAGTAATTTTCCATGAATTTGATTTCGAGACCTCAGATTTAGAATCTGAAGTTTCGAAATCAACCATCTGAACGCACACAACTTCGTGTGACAAGGGTGGGTTTTTTCTTTCATTATTATCTCGCAAGTTCGATGACCGATTGAGCTCAAATTTTCACAGGTTTGTTATTTTATGCGTATGTTGAGATACACCAACTGTGAAGGCTAGTTTTTGACAATTACCAATAGTGTCCACTGCCTTTAATACACGTACCGGGAGAGATTTATACTGAAGATGAGTATTAGTTTAGTATTTGACGGATGAGATATTTCGTCTGTGGTATTAGCATGGGTGACCCCAAAACACACGGCAGTTGCAACGCAAACTTTAAAGGTACATTACATTATTGGTTTATGTGTGTGGGGACAATCACAACGAGCAACAATCACACCACATCAAACCTTGTTTTGTGTTTTCACTCCTAATATACCGATGTGTGAAAAACGCTGTTCCGAATTCCCGAGTCCTGTTTAAAACAAAGTGAAATCTACATAGCCATAAGTTTTAAATAAATCCGAAAGAGTCCAAGGACTAGTCCTAAGTTAATAAGACTATCTTTGTGAAATCGACCCCAGGTTCTGGTACTTCGGTATCTGGAACACCTCCTTCACAGATACCCTTATCATATTTACGGCACAGCTATGTCAATGAGATGACACATCTTCCTCATCTTATCTAAGACTACAACATCCGGACGAACGCCTATGTTCCATGGGGGCTACTTTTACTTTCACCTGCCAAATCTTACGAAGCTCCCTGGCCAGGTCTTGACACTTTTGCGTCTTGTTCACCTCCTTTGCAGCTCCCTTATATATCACGGCACAGCTATGTCAATGAGATGACACATTTCTTCGTCTTATCCAAAATACTATAACATTCAGACGCCTATGTTAACATGATCAGTCGGAATGTTAAAGTCCAAGAGGATCTTGACCTGGTCTGTGCCCACAACGTTCTCTGGAATAATGGTCGTACCATTTTGCAAGCACTTGGACACCGTTCTTCTGAGTAGAACACATTGGCCAACCTGTCATATCTTCCTTTGACTTTGTACTTTGTCAGGGGATTATCTCAATTTGGGAAATCAAAAGTGTGCAAAAACTTTCCTAAAAACGAGATTAATATTGACCACCGACTCGACCTATAGTAGTCATGTCCCTCACAATATATACACATTGACCAGTGGGCATGAGGGCAATCGCCTTCGTTGCCTCCGTAAGATATCGGACCTGCAAACTGTTGGTGTTACTGTTTTGTCCAAAAACACAACTTCACACTGGTTTGCATAGTTGCACTAACTCAAACACTTTAGACCATGCATGCATGCATGTAACCTTCGTTTACAAAAAGAGTGACATTGTACCATTTCCTGGCAGGCAAGATACTACACTGCTCGTGTATTAGAAATGTTACATTATTGAGTCATAATTTCCAATTAAATTATACCCCGTACCAACATTGTGTCGTGGCAACATTCAGGTGACCTATATAAAAACACTCCCGGGAAAGCATTTCTCAATTTGATTTAATCCACGGTTGTGAAAAGAGACACCAGATAGCGCAAAGGCATAACATGCGACATTCAGCTTGAAAGTTCTTAAATACATCAGTGCTGCTGCTTCCCACGTTGTATGTTATAGACGAAAATCTTTGGTCTACTGTACTAGTTGTACGTATCTAAGAATCACTTCTCTCATGCCGATACGACTTTAGTAAACATAATTATATGTCCTGAGGTCAATTTCACAAAGAGTTAGGACTCGTCTTATCTCGAGATAGGACGAGTTAAGTTAGGACGAGTAACTCGTCCTGACTTAGGATTAATCTTAAGGTGTGCATGCTACAGTGCAGGGTTGGGACTCGTCCTAAGTCCTAAGATTAGTCTTAAGTTAGGAAGAGTTTTGTGAAATCGACGGCACGTCGACAAAACATATATTAAAGCTATATCTTCACGCATAAGTATGCGCACACTATAAATATTACTGGGTCAGAATTTACCCGGATCGCGAGGCTGACTCAGTAGTTCTGACCCATTTCCGGGTCAAACTGACCCAGTAACTGGTGAAAAATGTGATTCTGCGTAAAATAAATGTAAGTCATTTGAACACAGAATCCGGGTCTTAGTGACGCACAAAAATGGGTCAAATCCAACGGGACCCGGATCCGAATCAATTCTGACCAGGGAGAGTGAATTATTATGTGTTGTTGTACAATGTAAATCTACTTGAGTGAAACTAGCAATACTTCCGAACATTATGCTCCGTTTGCGTCCGTCAGGGTTAATCTGAAGGTTATCAACATTCTGTTTCTGCCATCTTAAC
The DNA here is from genome assembly GCF_902459465.1 of Asterias rubens. NCBI lineage: Eukaryota > Metazoa > Echinodermata > Asteroidea > Forcipulatida > Asteriidae > Asterias > Asterias rubens. Next base: position 11,746,719 of record NC_047073.1, on the reverse strand, counting down.
ATTTCACCATACCGTATATTGATTCAAAGAGCGTATCCTCAGACGAAGAGGCCAAGCATACTGAAACGCAGCAAAAGGTTCTCCCCAAATATGCTCATGAATGGATGGGTTGAATATAACATTCGAGTTAGTTTGTTCAACTGAACACCAATCCAGTATTATAGTCCATTTATATAATTTCTTTAAACTAATAAAAAATAACACGACGTCTGAATATTCCATGAAACACATAAAAAGCAAGCTGTAGGTGTCACAACAGACGTTCAACTCAGTGTTTCATTCATGCGTAATGATGTGTCTCTTTTTCTATCTCTCTCTCAAGATAATTATTATTAACACTTAAACATCGTCGATGAGTGTCTCAACTACCATGTCACTTGCACGGCCCTGATTTTGAGAGCAATGCCAGGCGAGTGACGGTATCTCGTTTGTGGTCATTTGGGTGTAACTAATGCTGATGTTAATGGCCATCTTTAAATTAACATGTCCTTGGGGGGGGGGGTACGACACCGGTTACATTTTGCTAAAAATATATGAAAAGCAAAACTCGAGTGGTTGTAGCGCTACGTTTAGGTAGTCGACTTCCGTTAAAGTGTTTTCCTTTGAATTGACATTTTTCACTCCATGCAAGGGGCTCGGTGAAAGCCTGTCATTAGTCACGTGATTTCGCTGTCGAGTACACGATGTATACTTAGGCCCTTTTCGAAACCACGGCTTCGGCTCTGAGATTCGGCTTAGGCTAGCTTGGCCCCGCGGTTGTTTTGACAATTGCACATGCTTTGCGTACGTGCTCAGGGCTTCAGACGAGAGTACGGAGCATGGAGCCAAATACAAAGCCGAAGCCTTGTATTCGAAAGGGTCATAGGCCGTATCCGAAAAATTACCAATCATCGGGCTACGGCTACGAATACGGCTACGACTGTTGCTAAGGGTGGCGCTAAGGACGTACTTTCATGGGATGGTGACGTCACTGAAGCCGTAGCTGTAGCCGCCAATGGATAGATTGGACATGACGTCATTGACCGCCATCTTAGATGACAAACAAAGGGGAAAGTGTACACGTGATACGCAATGCGCCGACTCTCGTCCACGATAGCCTCTGCACGCGTGCACAGTCAAAGATGGCGACAAGAGCAAGGCATTACAAGGATTTTGGTTCGGGCACGGTCTACGTGTGTTTTAAAAATCAGAGTTTTGGCCCAGTCCGCCCATTTGCAGCCCCATAAGGAATGCACACGCTCTATAAAATAACTTGACAGAGCCCAATCCCATCAAGCCGTAGTTTCGAAAACGGCCCATAAAATCAAGATGGAGATCGCTTGTTAAAACTCATTTAAAAACATTTGTTATTGTCAAATACCAGTATTCTCAAGTTGTATATCCCAACATACGCATAAAATAACAAGATGTTTGGGCTCAATTGGTCATCTTAAAGGCACTGGACACCTTTGGTAATTGCCAAATACCATTATTCTCACTTGGTGTAGGCCCATATCCCAACATACGCATAAAATAACAAACCTGTGTAAATTTGGGCTCAATTGGTTATCACATTTGAAACAGAATAATGAATGAAAAACTTAAACACCATTGGTACATCAAATTGTGTGTTTTCGGATGCCTGAAAAGGGCTTCAAACCTGAAGTCTTTTAAATATATTATGGGTCAGAAATTACATTTTTCTCAAAAACTATACGTTACTTCAGAGGGAGCCGTTTCTCACAATGTTTTTCATTATCAACAGCTCACCATTATTCTTTACCAAGTACGTTTTTATGCTAACAATTATTTTGAGTAATTACCAATAGTGTCCATGTGCCTTTAAAATAAGATGAATTTCATGATGACATTCAGTAGACGGGACATGTACACCCATAGTCTGTGCATGGAATCGTAGTTGGCAAGACGATAAGGAATGTGATACAGTAGCACTACTTGCTAGAGTCAGCTTAATCCTCAGCAGTAATTCCCCAAAGCTATTTTGAACATTTTCTTTCTGTGTGTTTCTTTGCCCAAAACGCCGTATAGATGTACTTTGGCATGCAAGATAAGGGATGATAGTTTTACACGCTTAAGTCAACCCGCCAGGCAGCAGGCAATTTTAATGCAGCAGAATTCACCATTATAACATTACAAATATTAAAGTATCGGGTACGTACAAAATCAGTTTGTAAATAGATGGTCTGAGTTTTTGGATGATTTGACCGAAAAATGTAAAATTGAAGTTTTAAATAGCTATTTATTTAGCATACAATACATTTTCATTGGGCTAAAAATGTAAAGAGAACATAATTTTCTGTTACTTCTCTTCCATTTGGAAAGTGAATGTCAAATACTATACTTCATAGAGTTTGACTCATATTTAATTATAACAACATACACTTCTAATGTAAATCAGGACCTATTCTTAAAGGCACTAGACACTATTGGCTATTACTCAAAATGTATATTAGCATTACAAACTTACAAACGTGTAATGGAGGGGTGTTGATAGCATAACACATTGTGGGAAACGGCTCCCTGTGAAGTTACGTACTTTTTGAGAAAGAGGAAATTTCTCACTAAAATATATAAAAATACACTTCAGGCCTAAAGCTTTATTCAGGCACACACAATTTTGCAACAAGGGTGATTTTCTTTCAGTGTTCTCTTGCAACTCCGATGACAAATCGAGCCAAAATGTTCATAGATTTGTTATGTCCATGCAAAGAGATACACCAGTTGAGAATCTGGTCTTTGACAACTACCAAACGTGTCAAGTGCCTTAAAGAAATTTTACCCTTTTGGTAAACAGTATTGTCCAAGGCCCACACTTCGTGTATCACAAATTCTATACAAAATAACAAACCTGTGGAAATTTAGGCTCAATCGGTCATCGGAGTCGGGAGAAAATAACGGGGAAAGCCCACCCTTGTTTCCGCACGTTTCGCCATGTCATGACATGTGTTTAGAATAAATCCGTAATTCTCGACAACGAGAATTGATAATTGTTTTAATGTTTTCTCGAAAAGTGAAGCATTTAATGGAATAATATTTCAAGAGAAGTCTTTCACCATTACCTTCTGTAAACCCTGTAAGTTATTTGTAAATCTGTGAACTTTTGTTTTTTTCTGTGCCGAAAGTGTATAATGGCTTTAAAGGAAATATCATTATGAAAAAAAAAATAGTGTTTTGCTGCACAGTAGGAGCTATAAAAACAAACTATCCATCACCTTTAATTAAATCGACAACCCTATTTCGGCAAGGTGAAAGCCAGCACTGTCACAAAGAACCGGCGGTCTGAGCCGAGCCGAGGCAGTGCCAAGCTTAAGTAACCATATTGATTAGAATGAAAAAGGTTTTCTATCTTCTATTTCTCGGTCACTCTCTTTCAGTTTTGACTCCAGTGAAGAGTTCGTATGTTTAGCCGGGCAGTAGTTTTTTGTAGGTAACCTAAGGGGAATTAAGGACACCTAAGGTGTATGTGTGTTAAAATTGAAAGTGCTTCCCTGACCATTTTATCAGATAACTGAGTGACATAAACGTGACCTTGACTTGTATGCTCGGCGTTCACCATTTACTGACAAAGTGTTCGTTTCGTACGTAGGCCCAAATAAGTGGGATTTGCGACTCTATGTTCGAACAACGTTCTTCGCTAATTTGCTCTTCGGAAATGAAATTACAAAAGAAAAAGACAGGATGAGTTTTTAAATCTAGTGGGAAATAAATGGTTAAGTTCGCAATCTGAAATCATGGCACATGTCAGTGTTATCATGACAACACCTGCAAGGAAATATTTTCTTCCGAAGCCAATAAAAACTTACTACCGCCACCCCCCCCCCCCCCCATCGAATCACAATTTCTATTACCGATAGCTGCTATACATGAACAAGTTGTTTTCATCCCACTATATGTATATATAAATGTAGCTTTACACAATAAAACAAACATCTGGAAATTTTATTTCAAAAAGTGGTCTCGTTTTTTTTTAGATAATGCCGAAAAGCCGAAGCTTCTCAGATTCAAATTTTGGGGCATAAAAGATGTTATCTAATTCCGTGACTACATTACTTAAAAGTGAATGATTCTCCAAATGGTCTATACTACTACCGAAAGCTGCTCTACTTCTAACCAATCAGTTTCTATTGACATTATGGTTTTAACTGTGATTACCAAAAGTATATCATCCCTTTAAACCAAACCATCGTACCGTATCTTTAGCATGGCCTATGTCTGTTATACCGCTTGTTGCCATAGTTACTGAAGCTAACCATCCCAATATATATCCATAGATGATTTCGACAATTATTTTTCCGAACCTCTGGAGACTTCTATATAGCAGCAGTGTGGAAGAATTTTTTATTTCATAATTCCATTATCCAAATTGTCTGGAGAACAAAAAAATGTACTCCCAAAAATAATTGCATTTCATATTCAGTTCCCATCTACTTCAAATTACAAAACCACGAACGGCAGACGGATATTATAAGGTACAGAAAATATGTCTTATTCAATATGTAACAAAAAAACAATTCTAGTAATTACAAAATGCGTCGACCTAATTTTGTATGTTATAATCTTGTTGATTTTATTACTGAGTATAGGACTACTGGTTCTTCGGTTGTACTACACGACGAGGGGTCCTTGATGATTGTGTACATTTTATAAGAATACACAGCTTGAACACTCTTATAGCTCCTATTGTTCGGTGACCTTTCCTAACGTTGTTATAGATTCACTGGATGCTTTTATGGCATTATAGAGTATGGTATGATAAAACACAGTGTGCCCGAAAGACGAGATGCTCCACGATCTTTTTCTAAGCTAAAAGGAGAACTTCTCGGTAACGTAGTTTTGAGAAAAACAGTTAATTTGTCACTCAAATATTTGAATCTAGTCAAAAAGAACTCAGGCCTGAAGCCTTTTTTATCAAGCATCTGAAAGCACACATAATAGTCCAACAAAGGTTTTGGTTTTCTTCTTGCAGCTTCGGTGACCAATAGAGCCCGAATTGTCACAGATTTGCTTTTGTATGCATATATGTTGGGATATACACCAAGAGAGAATATTGGGCCCAATTTTATAGAGCGGCTTAAGCAGTAAACCTATTTTCTGCTTAGCAGACATGAGCAGGATACAAGTCATAAAACACAAAGTGTACTTATCACATTGTAGATAACGGTAACCTTATTATTGTAAGCGCAATGTTGTTATGCTTAGCTACTTCTCTAAAGGAACTCTATGAAACTGGGCCCTATAGTCTTTGACAGTACAAAACGTGTCCAGTGATGGATTTCACAAGTAGCTAAGACTAGTCTTATCTCGAGTTAAATCTCCTAGGACTAGGCCTAACCATACTCTTCGTGAAATCGACCCAAGTGCCTTTAAAACCGAGTATTGATTCTAGTTAGTAGCGACGATAAATAGATGATCGACTTTCGCGTCGTTTTTTCATTTCCTCTCGTGTAGACAAACTTGAATGCACTTCCGGCCCATGCTGACTATTTGCTTTTGGTCCCCTGACCTATTTTTTTCTTCATCCTGACCCTAAAAAATGATGTAATAAAAAGTTGGGGGAAAAATGGGGACTGATTTTGTTTTTGAGTAAATCCCACTAAAGTGTGAATAATATCTGATGCACTCGTAGGTATTGACGGGAATTTAGTTCTGGTGTATTCCCCTTAGCTTTTGATCAAATTTTTGAACTACTTACCGCCTTGATTTATTGAGCTAGACTTCCATTCTCTTTACATGACCTTGATGATGTTTCCTTCGTCTTTATTTAGCTCCAGCTTCATCATGTTTCCTTCGTCTTTATTTAGCTACAGCTTCATCATTATGTTATAATGTTTTCCCCCTTTATAAATCACCTCTCTGTAACCTTCAGAAGCATAACACTAAGATTGAGTAAGACTATTGACAGAATTATACATTGTAAGCAGATGCAAATAGAGGGAAATCTGCAGCTTAATTTTGAATATATCAATTTGAAGTACATACAACTCAGTGATGAGTGGGTATGGGAGAAAGCCATGTTTAGTTGCAGCAGATAAACAAGCCATGACACTTTATGCATGGAGCAGAATGTGTCTTTGGTGTTGAAAGACGCAGTTCGTCATAGCGGCCATCTTTTTGGTTTTCGTTAGTTTGTTAAATATATTTATACCGTAATTTCTTCCGTAACGAAACCAAAGTAGGCAAAGTAATAGTCTGAGCCATTGCATCCGTGTCTTTCTGTGTTCTTTCTTGTGTGATCACATGACTGGAAGGTTGTTCTGATACATTTTGTAGACCATCAGGTTTTTGCCATGACATGAATCCCTACTCACTGTGAATGAAGATGTATGTAATGTAATTATCTGTAGAAGTTTCAGCCTCATTAGCAGTCAAGCTTTTGAGAGCAATGTTTTTTTGAGTTGCGTAAATCTGTCGTACAAGCTTAAATTGTTTTCGTGAAATTGTTGTATTCATTTCTCAGAAACTACAGCACTAAAGCTGGTAGTATTTTAAGGTAAGCTTTCTACCATCGTCATCTTTTAATCGAGAGTTAAATGTAAATCCGTGGACGTGTGTGTTTTGTGTCGTACAAATAATTACCCAAACCCTGTACGAGCATTGCACTCAAGCTCTGGTGTTTCTGATCTGCAGAGTGTGGGTTTGAGTCCCGGTCATGACACTTGTGTCTTTAAGCAAGATATTTCACCACATATGCTTTGTCCTTCGGATGGGACAACAAGGCATAGGTCCCGTGTACTAGGACTGTAAGGTGCATATAAAAGAAACCGGAACATTTTATCATGGAAGAAAAGGGGTTAACCAGTGTTGCTGGTTCACACTGCAGGTACCCTTCTCTACAGGTTTCCTCAGGCTTGCGAGCTATACAGTCAGTAGGTTCACTTATAAGACAACCATTGCTTACATCACCTGAAGTATATAATAATAAATAATGATAATAATTTCATGAATGGGAGAGTGTGACAAGCGGTGCTACGCGGCTGGATTGATGAAATGGCTCGGGGCACTTTTGATTATTACTCTTGCTCCATTACGGAAGGGATTCACATAATCCCAGAGTCTTTCGTATATGGAAGGAAATACTTCAGAGGAATGAGGTGAAAGTATCTGGTACATGAGGCCACAGCTCGCTTTTATAGATTGCTTTTATAGACACGTCCTATATCTGATCGTATTTTTTGTAGTCCATCAAGTTTACTATTTCGTCCATGGTGTTGACTTTGCCCATTTTGTGTATTTACTCAGGAGAGAACTAAACGTTCATGTTTTTTGTGTTTTTTTCAAGATATTTATTTCCATTCCCAACACAGAATCAAAATAACAATAACAAAGACAGTGAGAGGGTCATAGGAAATGGGGGCATAAAGAAAAGCCAAATCTTGTGGTAATCCTAGAGTATTTCGTATGTGGAAGGAAATACTTCAAAGGAATGAGGTAAAAGTATCCGGTACATGAGGGCACAGCTCGTTGTATAGATTGCTTTAATAGACACGTCCTATATCTAAACGTATTTTTTGGTAGTCCATCAAGTTTACTGTTTCGTCCATGGTGTTGACTTTGCCCATTTTGTGTCTTTACTCAGGAGAGAACTACGATCATGTTTTTTTTTCATTTCAAGATATTTATTTCCATTCCCAACAGAGAATCAAAATAACAATAACAAAGACAGTGAGAGGGTCATAGGAAATTGGGGCATAACGAATGTCCCATCCGAATGACAATTTTGTCACTGTATTTATAAAAAAAAATGTATTTTTATGTATGTTGCTGCTTTGGTTCTTGACGTTAGGGCGAGGTGCTGGTAACCTCTCAACATATTTTAATCATGGTTTGCTCCTGCACTCAGAAAAAGAATGGTAAAAAAAAGTTATGTTAAATGTGTTAAGTGAAAAAATACTTAACATAAGTAAAAATTAATGAAAAATTTAAACAAAATGTTTGTGTAAATAAAAAACTACTCAAATAGTTAGTAAAACTAATAGTTTACATAACTTAGCAACTTTATAAACATATTATGCAAATTTTACTGAACTGGTTGTAAAAGTTTACATGGTGTTTAGTAAACCACGATATTTTACTCAAGTATTGTGCAAAATACGCAGCGTGTGACTTGTCTGCTGGGGTCGCGCTCTGCAGTATACCACAGTGTAACCACACACAACGTAACGAAATGGATCTCATGAAAAAAAAACCTTCTTGAGTGGAACTTCCCTCATTTAGTTGAGACGTTTGAAGGTAAGTACTATAACATATTTCTGTATTGATGTTATTATCTGTAGTGATAGACTATACACGACTCGTTAGCACGAGTTAGCACAGATAAAGGGACAGTTGAACGTCATATTTTGACTGACAACACTTTTGAACAGTGACTTGAATATCACAAATACATACGTAGGTCTGATCAATGGTCCCCGTATTGTGCACATAGTACACGTACAGCATGCATCGTTGAAGACCATTGTACACTGTACATCGCCACTGTGTTAAAGCACCACCACTGCATACAGCCACGGTGCATCAGGCCAATGATTGGGCTAACTTTAATCTCTCATTTGTTCAGAAGAACAATCAAATAACTTTTCAACATTTTGTCTTTACAAGATACTGACAAATGATACAACTGACTTAAAATGCAAATTCTGGGAGAGGGGAATCGCACAAACACATCTACCCTTTGTTTATTTTAACCTGTTAAAGGAATTATTCAAGAAATCTCACCCCCCCCCCCACACAAAAAAAAGGACGAAAGAAAAAGAACAAAAAGAAAAATCAGATAAAGATCAAGAAAAATCAAAGTTTTCAGGTAGCCTACTGTTATGTGGGATTGCATATATAGCACCAAAATTATCTCTCCTCCTGGGATCCTATCACCTTATTCCAGAACTGCAAGTCTCCATCATTGAACCTTTTGTTGATTTGTTTATTTTTTAAGCCCCTATGTATTTGTTTATTTATTTTATTTTATTTCAATTTGTATTTGTACTTTTTTAAATTTATGTGCATGTACATCATGTACAAATTGTATTGCACATACATTGCAGTACTGGAACGTTGTCTCTATTGATCTATAAGTGTTGTAATATGATAATTAAACCACTATTGATATAAAATAATGGTTTAATCTGACATTGTGTGTACCCCATCCTTAAGACAATCAGATTAAATCATTATTTTACAGCAAAATTGGTTTAATTGTAATATTACAATACTTTAAGTTCATTACAGACAATATACACGTGTCATACAATTTGTACTGCACCCCCATTGAAATTTAACCTATTGTGTTTAATATTATTCCCCTTTATGCAGGAAAACACAAGTTTGGACCAGTATTTGAAAGACATCAACAGGGACACCAGATCGCAACCATGCTGATATTAGGTGGGTCTGCACTGGCTCCACAGCAAGTGTTCGTAATTTTTGAGCAAATGCATTTGAACAGTCATCCCTTGTGAAAGCACTGGATGTGTGTTTCAAAACACATTTTGTCTTCGACTTGAGCTACCAGGAGGAGTGTTCTGGCGTTTGGGAGTTCATTGAATTGGTTGTGTTTGAACTCAAAGGCGGTGTGAAGAGCAGCACTATTCGAGAGTTCAGGGCTTACTGTTCATCTCATGATGCATCTGATTAATGTTGACCATTCCATAAGCATTGTAGTTAAAGAAGTTCTTGCACAAAATGTTTGCAAATACGTATCAAAATCATAAGAGATGTGATAGTTGTGATAGTTTGGATTTATGGAACAACCTTACAGTTTAAATAGGAACTCAAAGGTCAAATTCAAATTTGTATTCAACACCCTTCCAGTTTTGTCAAATTTGTCAAAATGTCAAATTCAACGCCGTTTTGATTGCTTAGCGACAATGAGGATAAACCAATAATTCCCCATACAAATTGTTCAAACCCAAAATTGAATTTTTACCTTGGAGTTCTTCTTTAAGCTGTGTTAGCCTGGAAGTATTTATTCTGACCTTGCCAATTAATGTAATTTGACCATTCCAGAAGCATTGTAGTTAACCCTCTAGTCCCTGCACCGCCCGAGTTTCTGAAAACCAATTTTTCAAGATTCTTGCAGTAAATAACTGGAATCGTAGTTCAATTTTTAAAAGATAGCTTAATATTTATGCACAATTTTTTACCCTTTCGGTAATGTTTGTATAAAAGTACAAGCTCCCATTGGGAACAATAATCGGCTCTCGAATATTTTTTTGGAAGGATAAAATGGACACAATAGCTTTTCAAGGCTTTAATCTGACTCAATGCTCAAACTAATTAAATGCGAAGGCGTTAGTTTTCGACAATATCAATATTAATGATGAATAAATACAGTTTCCTTTGTGTTTACTAATTGGTATGAGCTAAATTATTTCATCGTCATTAGCTTCGATGAAATAATTTAGCTCATACTTATTAGTAAGCACAAAGGAAACTGTATTTATTCATCATTAATGATTGATGATATTGTCGAAAACTAACGCCTTCGCATTTAATTAGTATGAGCATTGAGCCAGATAAAAGCCTTGAAAAGCTATTGTGTCCATTTTATCCTTACAAAAAAATATTCGAGAGCTGATTATTGTTCCCAATGGGAGCTTGTACTTTTATACAAACATTACCAAAAGGGTAAAAAATTGTGCATAAATATTAAGCTATCTGTTAAAAATTGAACTACGATTCCAGTTGTTTACTGCAAGAATCTTGAAAAATTGGTTTTCAGAAACTCGGGTGGTGCAGTGAAAGTTCTTGCACAAAATGTTTGCAAATACGTATCAAAATCATAAGAGATGTGATAGTTGTGATAGTTTGGATTTATGGAACAACCTTACAGTTTAAATAGGAACTCAAAGGTCAAATTCAAATTTGTATTCAATACCCTTCCAGTTTTTGTCAAATTTGTCAAAATGTCAAATTCAACACCGTTTTGATTGCTTAGCGACAATTAGGATAAACCAATAATTCCCCATACAAATTGTTCAAACCCAAAATTGAATTTGACCTTGGAGTTCTTCTTTAAGCTGTGTTAGCCTGGAAGTATTTATTCTGACCTTGCCAATTAATGTAATTTGACCATTCCAGAAGCATTGTAGTTAAAGAAGTTCTTGCACAAATTGTTTGCAATAAAGTATCAAAATCATAAGAGATGTGATAGTTGTGATAGTTTTGATTTATGGAACAACCTTACAGTTTAAACTGTGTTAGCCTGGAAGTATTTATTCTGACCTTGCCAATTAGGTAGATTTTTTGTAATTTTTTAAATTCACTGAAATTGTTGACTGATTATGAAACATACAGAAAACCCCATTTTGCACATGTGATGTTTTGGATTGTTAATATTATTACCATTAAATTTTTATTAAAAAGTTGTTATCTTGAAATTCATGTTGTAGTCGCCAAGTCTCAGTATTTATGATGTGTCCATTTATTACAGCCCTAAACTCCATGAAATAACACTTTGCTAGTATTCAACACAAGCATTGTGTATATTATTACCAGTTTTAAAGGCACACAGTTTACATTAAAAATCGGTAAAATCTATACTTCAAAATTGAGTAATTATTTTACATGAGTGGATTTATACCCAGCAATTCAGTAAAAAAAATACCCAATATTGATGTAAAGTTTTACACAACTATTTACATTGTAAAGCGGTAAAGTCTTACGTCACAATTAAGTAATATTTTACATGAGTGGGTTTACCCAACAATTCAGTAAAGAAAACTACCCAATATTTATGTAAACTTTTACACAGCTATTAAGCAAGATATTACCCAACGCCTGTTGGGTAAAGTTTTACCTAATAGTTATGGTGTTCGCCCACTACATCTAAAACAGGTAATATTTTACACAAGTTGTGTAATCTTTCCTCTGTGTGTGGTGGTTTTGTTTAGTTTAAATTTCGTACCCTTCTCGTGGTTTTTAAACTGCCTTTTCTATTATTTAGTGTTGTTTTCAAAATAATGTATTTTAGTGGAAAGCGCCTTAAGGCTATATAAATACTCTTTTATTATTATTATTTATATTAACCAGAAATGCCAAATCTTGTGGTAGGTAATAATTTATAAGCTCAGACAAAAACACAAATTAAAGGACTAACATTAATATTTTAAAAGAGTAAAATGACAGTACGACATTTAACAGAATATACTCTATTATGCGAAATTAAGTGGCTTCTGATGGATGGTAATAACAAAACATAAGACTTATCGTTTCGTTTTTTTACCCTGCTTTGGGAAACAATAACCTTTCTTTCAAATCCACCACTACCAACTCAACAATCCGACGGTAGCAATAGACAATAGTGCCCTGCCTCGCCAGGACAAAAGGGTCTCGTTCCGAGTGTAAGACCACCCCTGCCACTAAAATCCTGGGCCCAATTTCATAGACCTGCTTAACGGTAAGCAAATTTTTTCGCTTAACGTAGCAAAAATAATTGCTTAAAACCATTCGGATTCCATGCACGTAAACAATCTGCGCGCGGAGATTTTAGATCGTTTGCTTAAGCAAAACAGAAGAAGGCAGTGTATTTTGCACTGTGTGCATGGCCTAAGGCTGCTTAACGGTAAGCAAATATGTTGGCTTAACGTAGCAACAAAAATTGCTTAAGCGTAAACCTATTTCACCAGCGGTTGCTAGCTTAAGCACGCAACATTTTTGATCGTTTGCTTAAGCGAAAAAGAAGAAGGTGCTGACAAAATGGCGGGCGAAATAAATGTGGAGTGCACTCGAGTGGCGATAAAAAAAATTCATCACCTTCTGTGTCTGATATGTATTATTTGTAATGGTTCAAAGTGCCCCTCGAAAGGTTTACACACTAACTTGAAAGTTAACAAGAAGATAATACATTGTACAGCATGATTCTGAAGCATTTGGTGTGGCCTTCACATTGACTTTAAGAATGCAAGATGGCTGCTCAGAGACAAAGCTTCATCTTGTGTGTATTCTTGAAGTAGTAGACAACTACAATCTTAATTGAGATCATCAGTGATTGAATTCCACCCGAGTGCATTGGCCTGCTAAACGTGATTTATTACGGTCCACTACACGTGTCTGTTCCCTGCAACTCAAAATACATAGTCTTCAATTCTACGTGAAAAGACCTGTGATAAAAACCGATTAAGGGTTTTCCGCCCATTTCTGAAGCTGATTATTATTTTTTTCATTGTTTCTATCTCCATAGATATTTATCAAATATATAAAGACATCAAGTTATCATATAATATCAAGATATCAAGTATCTTTGAAGTCTTTAATAAAACATATTGGGATATCAACATATCTTTCGAATATATCTTTGAATATTTCTATATCAAATACAAAGATATCATGTTATCCTTTGAAAATATTTAGATATCTTTGAAGATATCTATCAAATACTAATATATCAATAAAGCATTGGGAAACATCAACATCCTTAAAGATCTTCAGGCCTACGAGCCACAGTGCAATGCTGTTGAGGGTCCCCTTGCCTCATTACCAGAATGACAATATATGACAAATCGCCAATGGCTCTAAAAAATATATCTTTCTCCTGACTTTTCTCCGACTGCGTGCCAAGTTCCATGTTAAATAAAAAGACACTCACTATAAAAACTTCCCAAACTGCACCCCAAAGCCCCCGGTTCATACGTCCTGTGAATGCAAAGCGAGTCCTGACGTCACGTGATTGTTTTTTGCAGCTAATGTTTCGCAGGAGTTGAGCCATCTCAACTGATGAGAATTACTCCAAGCAAGTTTGTGACGTCAGAATTCGCTTCGCATTTGCAGGAAGTATGAACCGGGCTTTATTCTGAGCATTTCTTTCGGGGTTAATATTCGGACCAGACACCCTTCAGAGCGACACAACCCTGTAGTCACCTCTCGCAATAAACCACACCGTCTTATATTTAATGTACCATGCAGTCCATTGCGGTTTAAGCATTCTGAACAGCATCCCAGAGTTTAAACTATACAAACACGTCTTTAATACGGTCTACAAGATATTTCTTTCTCCTTCGAAGCGTTGATCACATTCCAGCGCTGATGAGATTCTAAAGTTCATCTTGCCTTGGGTAAAACTTGCCTAATATATAATAGTCTTGGGTGCTAACTCCATGACATGGTTTGTTTGCACTCGTCCGTAATAGCATGTATTATCCTGCACGCATATTAGAGGATTCCACTCGCATGAAGACGCTAAGAAAATACCAATCGACATTAGACCTCGTTCCCGCGGATTCAGAATGTGTCGTTTCGCATTACGAATGCATGAGTTTGATAACCGTCCCCGTGTTCTTTGTGAATGTCAGGGGCTTTGTAAATCCGTTGGGATCGAGGTGGGAAAGGTTTTAATTAAAAGGCTGGGGAAGAGGACGCAATACGGGTATCACCTTCGAAGGAAGTGGTGAATGGTTCGCAGACGTGGAACCAACCAGATGGAAAACAAAGCAACAGGAAGACGTTGAAGAAGGAGGCCGGGTTGGAACAGACAGGCTTATAAGGAACATCGTCCGATGAAAACTTCTGTGTCTTACTAATTCTGATAAAAGAGTTATTACCGAATAGCCTTATCTCGAGATAGGGCGAGTTGCTCGTTCTTACATGGGACTAGTCTGAAAAACTCCTAAAGAGTCCTAGGACTAGTCCTAAGTTATGGGACTATCTTTGTGAAACCCCTGACACAGTTTTCTTTATGGTCCTATACTAAAGTCAGTCTAGATTTTGCACCTTATAAAAGACGAGGGCTCAACGAGGAATGGTCTTGAAGGGAGGGAAGTTTAAGACCCATAGATAAAATGAAAGGATATAACAGCTATTCACAGAGATGTAGATTTGAGAGAGAATGCGTCACATCACAGGCCTCTCCGATGAGACTTCTTGGTGGCGCTTTAAATAAATGTGTCACTTGCCAATTATCATCGCTCCAAACCGTGATATAGTTTGGGGGGCTTCGTGTGGTGTGATAAAAGCTCGAAACCAAAACCTGATCTTTAAATACCTGAGTGTTTAATACAAAGGCCTCCTTTCGGAATGCAAAATGTATATTCGATGCTTTTACCAATTGACCGCGGTTTTTCACTTTACAAAGAGACGTACTTAGAACGTGAAACAATTTGTCCAGCCACTGGAAAACCTAAAAAAGGGCACAACACTCTTTGTCTGGCTTGCTAGTAACTTTCCAAAATTTCACCATGAAATAGGGTCAACCCATTATCTTGAAAATCATAAAAATGTTGATGCTCCACTTGTTTTCTATTTGGGTCATTCTGGCTCATGATGCATGCACTTTTCCGTCCGTCAAAAAAGAAACAGTTTCCAACCATTGGAACATAGGATTATAAGCGTTGTGATCTTTGGGTATAACTAGAATAGTAGCAAACGATCATATCAATGTTTCTACCATTGGAATAATGATCATTACACTCCGATACATGTTGCTATCTCTACTGAAATAAACATTCGTTATTGTGATGGCTGGGATGTGGACACGCCATTGCATTTCAGCTACTACAAGACATGTTGCCACTCAAATAAGCCATGGTATTTCAATGACATGGATATGGCCACGCCCTTATATTTCAGCTACTGTATTGAAGGGACTTCTTGTAACTCCAGTTCGAGGTAGCTGTCTCAATGACAACAACCCTATAGCTATAAAAGACCATGTTACCACTCCAACTAGCCCTAATTATGTTACAATTACTGGGATACAATAGTGACCACGTCCTTACATGTCAGCTACTGTAGAGACATGTTGCCACTCCAATTAGTCAAGCGTTACAACGGCTTGAATATGACCACGCCCTTTCATTTCAGCCACTATAGAAGACTACAGGGACACAACCACACACATAATTCAGCCACTTACATGGGACATTGTTACCACTCTAATAGTAGAATATTGCACTGCTGCTGGATAGGGGAATAATCCTTTGAATATGTTGCTCTTTTCTTCTTCATTCCATTTTTACTTTTGATTGAGGTCTGTGTGCCTCTAATGCAAATGGTAATTATGGTTAAAAGCTTTGCATGGCGAGATAATAATGAAACAAAACTTCTTGTCACTCGAAGTTGTGTGTTTTTAAATGGTTGATTTCAATACCTCAACGTCTTTCTGGAAAACTATGTCACTTCAGAGGGAGCCGTTTCTTACAATGTTTTAAACTATCAACCTCTCCCCCATTACTCGTCACCAAGTAAGGTTTTATGCTAATAGTTATTTTGAGTAATTACCAATAGTGTCCACTGCCTTTAATATACAAAAGTACTTTTTACAAGCTCAGATTGTAAATACTGTATCATTAGAAATGTACTTTCTCTGTTTGCACTTCAAAGCACGTATACAGTTGTGGAAATTATATAAATAATGGATACACTTTGTGTAAACAAATCAACCTGGCCTTAACCCCGTCCTACACAATCAACGAGGCACGTTTTTAGATAACTTTATAACAAGAAAAGAGAAAGCATCTTCAGACAAGAGGTGTTCTCATTTACTGACGAATGTTGAACAATTTTATGTCCGGGTTGTGCTCATGTTGCATGGACAAAAACTATTCTCGAAGAATGACCTTAATACTACACAATCACGGAGGCACGTTTTTATAGTAACAATAACAAGACAAGAGAAAGCATCTTCAAAAAGGTTGTTCTCATTTCCTGGTGAATGTTGTACAATTGCTTGTCTGGGTTTAGTGTGTGTGTGTGTATGTGTGTATGTGACATGAGAAAGAAAAAAAGTTTTTCTCGACAAACAGGAGCATCTCCGGAGGGAATTAAGAGCGGGAAGTGCCGGGACGACGATGGTACTGGACGGGGCGCTCCCACGCGCCGCAAAACCCTTTGGGTTGAGAGCTTAACAATACGCTGCCCACGCACCGACCCTTGTGGTACACCAATCTTGTCGTACGCGACTACTACATGGTGAATAACAGTCATGTATTATGTTAGGCCTGTATTGATTGTACATGAAAGTTGTTGAACCTATAGAAGATTTGCATAACTTGAACACTTTATGCGTGTTTAATTGCACTGGTTTGTTCAAGGGGGAAACACATATGAACACACACAAACAAAAACGTAGATTAATAATATTTAAAAAATAAAATAAAAAGGGGCTTTATTGTGCCTGCACGATGCGGAAATGACTTTGTCTTGTTCCTCGTATCCATTTACAATATAGTACTAATTTCTTGATATCCAAAAAAGGTATTGACTATTTTTGTCATTCAAGCCTCGTTCTGGTCACCTTAAACTGTACAGCAGGAAACAAGGTCCTCCATGACAGATATATACAAACCATACGCATTTGTTTATGTAACATTTAAAAGTCAATAAAAACACTTAAAAGAGGACTGTGTTTTGCCACACAAGACTACAGAGGAATACACAACCTTTGCTTGCTTTATAGTTTCTTTGCAAATCGGATGACATTTTCCAAGATTAAGCCAAACCCACGAAGGACTTCTCGCCGGCTAGATATCCAAGTGGTCTGGCGTTTTAATCATTTTTGAAAGGGTCAAATATTGTATTAGTGTAAAAGGATTGCGGCATGCCTCAGTGACACTGGTTTTTTGTTTTGTTTTTTGCGTCTTCTGTTCCAGTGGGTTTCAGGTTCGAGTTTGCAGTGGTTTGGGGATGTTTGGCACCGCATGGCGATGCTTTTTTTCAGGTACTTTTTTCTTTGTAATTGTAAATATCGAGCGGTGCCAACGCACGAATCTGTGTTTAATCACATTTTTCTTATGGCTCATGCAACAAGAAGTAAAATATGGTTTGTCAAATGTATCCCTTAGCTGTGAGGAGGAATATTTTCATGAATTTGCTTTGGGGTTATACGGGGGGAGTTTCTTAATTATCTGTGCTTTTCATTCTTCATGATTCCATACAAATTGTTATGTTGAATTACATCGCCAAGAATATTATTGGGAGTTTTTCCGTCTTGTTCCGTTTCCGTCTCAGAAGTCTGTGAAATTTCGCAAAATTGTGAAAACTGTGATTTCTTCTGTTTGCTTGTTTTTCTTATTCTGCAAACTTTGTCAAAAATATTGCAAGGAATGTTTATATATATATATATATATTGTTATGCCTATGAACCTAGTTTTCTCATGTTTGTTGCGAGTTAGTGCGTAAACGCAGACGAATTTTACTGGGCCCGAGGGTTTTTAGAGCAGAATTCACCGAAGGAAGATTTGCTTGAAGAAATAGGGAAAGAGGACACAGGGGCTAATTGATGGGAATGTAAACAGAACGTTATTTAAAGATCGAGACCGATCACCGTGGAGAAATTCATCATTAATGATAAACTCGTGTTCACGATCTGCCTTCGGAGGAATGACTACGGATCACATTCATTTAAAGTTGGGTTCTTGAACTGTTTTTTGTTTTTGTCAACGTATAACCGATTTGTTGGTAAAATTATCCAGAAAGTTTAATCAAAGTTACCTGTGAATGTTTTAGTTGAACACAGTTTCTGCTTGTTGAGAAAACGGAAAACAACGGAGTACAATGGGCATGTGCTTATAGGCACTGGACACTATTGGTAAATTACTCAAAATAATTGTTAGCATAAAAACTTACTTGGTAACCAGCAATGGAGAGCTGTTGAGAGTATAAAACATTGTGAGAAACGGCTCCCTCTGAAGTAACGTAGGTTTTTTTTTTTTTTTTTTTTAGAAAGAAGTAGTTTCTCACTAAAATATTTAAATTGAGGTCTCGAGTTCAAGCATAAAAGCACACAATTTGTGCGACAAGGTTGTTTTTTCTTCCATTATTCTCTCGCAAATTCGACGACCAATTGAATTTAAATTTCACAGGTTTGTTATTTTATGCATATGCTGAGATACACCAAGTGAGAAGACTGGTATTTGACAAAGAAGTATTGTGTCTTTAAAGGTAGGGTCATAGATTGGTGAATACTCCTGAAATTAATGACAAAACAAACTTCCTTCTGGTGGGATGCACTATACAGCTATTGGTGTGAACTATTATTCAGAAAAGGATTCCACTCGAATTAATATGGTTTCGATACTTTTCATTCAAAAACATTTGACTCTGAAAAAAAGTCGTGCGTGAATCGTTTCTAAGATTCCTGAGGGTTGGTGTCCGTTCGTGAATGCTGCAGATAGATATAGAGCTGGTACCCGCTGTTGCCTTGGTAAATTGGATGGACTCAACTTTCGTGTGTAAATACAGCGGCAGTATACTTTTGCTGTTTCTCAAACACTAAACTCAGCTGAAACTTTGAAGTGTAGCTGGTATTGGATCTTTCTATGTATCGATGCCTATAAACCAAAACTTCTTACACATACCAATGATATACCCTCATTAAATACTCCAAGGAAGTAGACATTAGACGAGTTGCAGTTTGATTTGTACAATAACTACAACTTAGAGAGCTCTGCACATCATTAGATATCTTTTTTGTGTAGTGGTGGTCTTAAAAAAAACGGTGGTTAACGACTCTTCAACCATCGGTTCTTTTCAAAATCGCCTCTACTCAAAAGAGACCTTCACATGGTATGGCTGCTAAACTTACACCACGAAAAGTTTCAAATCCTACTTACATGACATATTTTATCTAGATTTGTTATAGGAGATGTAAATCTCTAGGGGATTCACTTATCTTTAATGTGTACAATCATTGCCTTTAAGCACAGTCCGTGGCGATGACACGATTCCGTGTTCCCGGTGACGTGTTACATTTTCCCCTGACATTCAGACTCATTACTCGAGATTCCCTTAAAACCTAAATTAAAAAATGAAATTACATCTTTGCAGAGATGCACTTGGATGCACGTTTTAAAGGAAGACTATTATTTGCTTGTTTGGTCCTTATTTTTATTTTGACTATACTTTGTTGATTTATTTATTTATTTATTTATTTCACCCGTGTGTCATCGGTAATCGTTTTTCTTAGAGAGGTTTGCGGTAACACCGTGTGATTATCTCTGTTTGAGAGGTGCTGGTTCTGGAAAGAAATTTCATGCTAAGCAAATTTATGTGCTTAGCAGCTCTATGAAATTGGGCCCAGGTATCTCGTTGGCGCGTCATGTTTTACGCTGACCTGAACATTTGACGGACAGCGCCCTAACCGACCTTGAACTTGACCTTCGGACTGACAGCAATTTTCTCCTTGGAATGTTAACATCCATTAGTTGTTGAAATCCATGATCGACGTCAAATTTCGCTCTAAAAAGGGCCAGTCTTTAACCAAAACATCCCCGTATACAAAAATGTAGAGATACATTTTTTCTCAGAATTATGTAATCGGATGTTTTGGATGTTGACAAATATTGCAATGGCTATTTACGTTATTTTAGTCTGAGGTTAGATTTAGATACCGTTTTCGGAGACGAGTAAAACATTTTTTTTTTTTAAGAAATCTACATTTTCTTTTGGCGTTTTAGAATTGGCGTTATTAAAAAAAGCAGCGTGAAGTAATGTGCAATATTTTAACTTTGTCGCACAACATAACTTTTTTGTTTATTCTCTCACAACGCACCTTCAAATCCAATAGTCCGGTATTTTCACTTCTGTTTTTTTTTCCATTGGAATTAAGTTAGTATTATTTAGCATTCTTTGGAAACCTTTTCCCTTGCCCTTATTATGTTGAATGTGATTCTAAATTATCCTTGACTGTCAGGAAAAAACATCCCTCTTTGCAAGATGCAAATGTTGACACCTATGACGTTGAATCTGTCAGTATTCTTTTAGTATTCTGCTAGGACATTATTTTTCAGTATTCTGTAAGTATTCTGTTTTATGGTATTCTGTTAGTATTCTGCTATAGTATTATGTCAGTGTTCAGTTCGTATTTTATCAGACTGTCAGTAATCTGTTAGTATTCTGTTAGTATTCTGTTAGTATTCTGTTTGCATTCTGCTATATTATTATGTCAGTGTTCAGTTCGTATTTTATCAGACTGTCAGTAATCTGTTAGTATTCTGTTAGTATTCTGTTAGTATTCTGTTTGCATTCTGCTATAGTATTATGTCAGTGTTCAGTTCGTATTTTATCAGTATTCTGTCAGTATTCTGCTAGTATTCTGTTAGTACTCTGCTAGTATTATGTCAGTATTAAGTCAGTATTCTGTCAGTATTCTGTTAATATTCTGTTAGTATTCTGTTAGTATTTTGTGAGTATTCTGTTAGTATTCTGCTAGTATTCTGTTTGCATTCCGCGAGTATTATGTCAGTGTTCAGTTCATATTTTAGCAGTATTTTGTCAGTATTCTGTCAGTATTCTGTTAGTATTCTGTTAGTATTTTGTGAGTATTCTGTTAGTATTCTGTTAGTATTCTGCTAGCATTCTGCTAGAATTATGTCAGTGTTCAGTTTGTATTTTATCAGTATTTTGTCAGTATTCCGTTGGTATTCTGTTGGTATTCTGTTAGTATTCTGTTATTATTATGTCAGTATTAAGTCAGTATTCTGTCACTAATCTGTCAGTTTTCTGTTGGTATTCTGTCGCTCTACACAACTTTTTTGTTTCCACTTATACACCTTCAAATCCGATGATTTTCACTACTGGTTTTTCCTTCTTCAAAACACAATCAAGTAACAAACAAAACAACAACACTCTGAACTCTCGCGATTATCTCAATAAATCCGGTAGTTTCACTGTTTTCTTCTCCTTCAAAACACAAAAAGTAACAAACAGAAACAACAACAACACTCTGAACTGTCGTGATTATCTCTATTAATTCTTCATCGAGGCCGTTGACCTTCAGGGTATTACCGGTGGGTAATTAAGTCTCTTCGATGAGTTTAAACACGTAGTAAGAAAATAGTCCACAATGGCTCTTCGACAGAGTCAATAAGAAGCTGTATTCATTCTTACTCAAGGAACGCGATAACAAATGATCCCAGAAGAGACGCCGATTTGTAACTGACGCTCTCAACTAATGTCTCTTAAAGGGGCAGTCCCGTCACAAACAAATCTCGAAATTAATTTTAAGGGAACGAAACACAACCTCCTACTTTGCTGCGAAGTATACATATGTTGAAACAAAGTTGAAACAGATACATATGTTTCCTGGTCGCCATAGACCAGATGACGTCATGAATATGTTGCGCACTCTTTCCATTGAGTCTCGAGCGTGTCGGCAGTAGACTTTGCCTCAGATGTATATGTATTTGTTTTGATTGGTCTGAGGTCACCTCGGACGACCAATCAAAACACAGACATGGAAAGCTAAGTTTCGGTCGTATAGGCCTACATGCTGTGTTCGCGTATGTGTGTATTGTATACAGTACATGCACGTACAGGCATGTGCATGTACTTGCATGTAATGTTGATGTAGAATTTGATTGCGTATCTCTATGTGAAATGAATGTAGGTCAAAGGTGAAGATACACGCCGGCTGGAGGCCGGTTTCTGGCGTTATTCTCGAGCCTCAAGGTGTGACGTCAGATGTTCAAGGTATGTCGGCAGCAGCACGATCTGCCAAAATTTTCATTGAAGAAACTATATAGTTGGGTTGAAAGATGTTTATTTCAAAATTGAAACACATGTTTCCTGATCGTCTTAGACCTGATGACATCATAAATACTGCGCCCTCATGCGATTGAGCTATAAGGCGTGTAGACAGCAGCACGTGTCTCTGTCATTCATTGAAGAAACTACATCAAAATGTTGTCGAAAATCTTCAAACTTCTTCTCGCCCCCGGCTTTCCCCGAGACCATGCCTCCACTCGTCACTTGTAAACCGTTGCATCCCACCTTACACAAACAGGTATATTTGCAGAATTTGCGTATGGAACAACAACGACCGGACGATTGGAAAACAGCTGACGGGGGTCTGAGGGTTTGTAGTATACGAGGGAAGCCTTACACCTGGCGTTAATAAGACAGGTGATTCTCGCCACCTCGCACGCCCTCTTGCAAAGTTATTTATAAGATACACCCATAATGACGCAGTGAGTGAGAAAATGTTCTCTTTGCCAGCGTATAATTGATTTCTCAGAGGAACATACATGCATTCTATATTGTATTATTCATTGTATTTATAAACCATACCCCTTGGGGTGGAATATTATCTTTGGAATGGACATGGAGAGTGCTTGTAATGCTACGACAGCGTGTTTTGATGTGCGATTTCTTCGCTTACAATCAAGATAAGGTGCAACATCTTTGGAATGTTGGCAAAAGCCTGCTGTCAGTTGCACGTGTTAAGTATTCTTAAATAAAGGTACACCACCAGTGATGGTTCTTATAACAAATAAGTATGAAATCAATAAAGTGGTTTACTATATTTTGAAGTGCCTGATGAATTGAATTTGTTTATGGCACTGATTCCCCCTGATTTATTTGTTTGTCAACGACAGACACATATTTTGTTAAATGTCCTTTGGGTTATTACGGATGCGAAATATGCAAATAAGGAGTTTGAAGAACGAAGCCGACGAAAGCAGCTGCTACTGGTATGTTTACTCTTTGAATCAATATCAAGCAGTGTAGAGGTGAGGTTTGTATACACTCTGGACTAGTGTTTGTGTAAACTCTTGTTGAGTCAAGATATTGTACGGTATTATTGAGTCAAGATAATGTACGGTAACAATGGTGGCAATGGAGGTAGTTTTGCCTAAAAACAGTTTTGTCCGGATCATTTCACTATTTTCCCAATTCACCTGACGTTATCATCAAAATAATCTTGGCTGCGCTAAAATAAACCTTATGCGCTTGACGTCATTAGAGTAGGGCGCCCTCATATGCAGGTCAAAAAGAGGCTTTTTCATTGGCCAACCATGTGCGCCACGTGTACAAATCTCGGTTTATTTCCAAGATGGCAGTCAATGTCACCATGTGTATTGTGTGCCAAGCGCACTTTAGGACAAGCTCGGCTGACCGTAGCCGCGTGTGTGACATTGGTACGGGGGGGGGGGGGGGGGGTCCATAGATCCCTTGATAGGCTGCCATCCCTTAGTCACACAATGGAAGCATGCGCATGCGTACAAGCCATATCCAACTTTCAGCCAATGGTAGGTCTTCCCTTGACCTCAGTCAAGGTGCTATTTGAGATTCTGACGTCATACCCAACCTCCTCTCATCAGGTTGCAGAAATGCCAATATCTGTAAATCTGCTGCAGCTGTAGGAGCTATTCATACTCTCTTTGAATCAATATACAGTACACAATCGGCAATGATAACCTGCTACATTAAGAGTGTGCTAGGGTTCCTTTAAATATTCTGAGTGAACCAATGCAATTTATTAATTTACTTTTGTTGTTAAAACCATGACTACGTTTTAAAACCATCTCTGGGATTTGATACACAACGTGCTTCGACACAATGAGCCGGTACAGATTACTGGTGTAGTCCGTGTGTAATTGCGTGCAAATTGGCAACCTACGCTAACAATCTCAAGGACCTCTCAACACAAAACCCCTTATGATTACCTTGATATCCATGGCCATTACAGTGGCGGATACCCGACCAGATGCTACCTGCACATTATCAAGACAAATCAATAGAGGTTATAGTCTTCAATGGATCCAATTGTAATCGGCTGAGTTCATAATAATATGAGAGGAGTGGGATTTTGTTTTATCATACACACGACCATTATCAACATTGATATGTTACTCTTTTTTCTTTTCTTTTCCATTTAAACAGGAAGTAGAGAGACAATAAATGAATATATTTTGAGAGGTTGAGATGTGTGTTGGATCTGAATGTTAAAGATGCTATGTCAGATTTTTGGTCGATTTTACCCAAAAATTTGATTTAAAATTCAATAGGTATTTTGATGGAGGTCGAGAAAGTTACAAGCTTTCATTTGAGCCATTGCTCGAAAAAGTCCGCCAATTATTAGTAGCAGTGAAATAAAGTGCTCAAAATTAGTTTTTGTCGGGATCCCGACAATATATCACGTGACCAATTCTTATGTGTTTTATAAGAAACGTTTTAATTTTGTTCATGGTTCCTGACCATTAAAAGTAAAAGTTTACCTTTTTTTTCGTTAGAGTTGGGTGACACTCTTTGAAATACCTTTCACTCAAAAAAATTATATTTTTTAATGTCTGTGGCAAAAAATCTGACATAGCATCCCTAAAAGTGGGGTCATAGATTGGTGACTACTCCAAGGTGTGAGGATACTTTGTATTCGGAATCGTATCTACTACACCTCTATACTTCTTAAAGTATGGGGAAATGAAGACAATGCCCGACAATTATATATCTAATCTAGAATTGATGATGGGTCTCACAAGCTTGACCATATCTTACTTGGTGAGAAGCACTGCAGCTGTTGATAACAACTATTTTGAGAAAGGATTCCCCTCAAAGTTGTAATAAGTTTCGAGAAAAAAAATGCACCCAAATATATTCGAATCTTGAAGGTGTCATGGCCGAGCGGTTTAGGAGCATCGAATGCAAGTTCTGGTGGTTAAGTCATCGGGGTCTGGGTTCAAATCCCGATCATGGCACTTGTTTCATTGAGCAAGTTGCTTACATTTGCCTGTCTTCACCCAGGGGGATAAATGGGTAACTGAAAGGGGGGACGAGAATGTACTTTGCTCCAAACTTGGTGACATATCCCAAGGGAGCCCAATCATCGATGTCTTCTCTGTGTACAATATCAATAGTAAATGCTGATTTTAAAACAGGGGCACAGACTATTTCCCTTCCAGACTCGGTTTGGTTTACATTGATCTGTGTGGGAGAGGAAAAGATTCCTCAACTATTTCCATAGAGTTTTTTTACAAACGCTTCTTGAAATTGCCAGACAGTTTTCTACACATAGTGTCACTAGACTCGCGGATTCTGTTTATTTATTCCCTGGACGCTTTTGGTAATATTGTCAAAGTCTCAACATATTATGCATAAAATAACAAACCTGTGAAAATTTGAGCTCATTTGTTAGTCGAAGTTGCGAGATAATAATGAAAGGAAAAAAAAACCTTGTCACACGAAGTTGTGTGCTTTCAGATGCCTGATTTCGAGACCTCAAATTCTAAATCTGAGGTCTCGAAATCAAATTCGCGGAAAATTACTTCTTTCTCGAAAACTACGTCACTTCAGAGGGAGCCGTTTCTCACAATGTTTTATATTATCAACCTCTCCCCATTACTCGTTACCAAGTAAGGTTTTATGCTAGTAATTATTTTGAGTAATTACCAATAGTGTCCACTGCCTTTAACTGTTGGCCTTGTGATATACATCAGTAGTGGGAGTCAGTGCTCCTGGTTTTGGCGGCAAAATGTTTCACTCTCGTCTTTTATATTAAATTTACACTCGGACGATAGCTCTTGACTCCACGCTCCAAATTTGCTCACCACGCCGTATAAAATAATCACATTTGTTCCGGATCGTTCCGTGTCGGGGTTGTATTAAGCGTCCGGGTTACACAACTCCTGAGCACGATGTCCTATAGCTAAGACACAGGTCGGATCTGTGCTGATGATTGATCGACCCCCGGACGTAACTGGAACACGTTCTTCATTCTTTTGAATAGAAGCGCATAATTCAAGTTGTTCACTTTGATCCGTGGAGAGGTTCGGAATAAAAAATAAATTCGAAGAGTAGCTCTCCGGAATACACACAAAAAGGGTAAATGGAATTCGTGCATCTCGGAGACCTTGGGGAAATTACAGGAAGTGAAACATGAAACACAAAATCACAGAAGAAATACGAACAATTTGGTTGCATATTGACAATTATAATTTACCTCATTCAAATATAGATCTCAGAATACCTCTAACTAGATTTTACACATATTTGGGTTAAAAACGTGAGAATACCTCTAGAAAACCGTCCGCAAGAGCTGTTTCCTTTTGGAGTTTTATGCGGTCGCTTTCTCTTTTTTTCCACGACCTGACAGTTTATTAATTTAATAAGACAGTGATCGTCTTATTGTCTAGTTTCCACGACACTGGACACGTTTGGTAAAATCAAAGACCAGTAATCTCACTTGGTGTATCACAACATAATGCATAAAAGACAGAATCTGTTAAAGTTTGGACTCAATTGGTCATCGAAGTTGCAAGAGAATAATGCAAGAAAACAAACATCCTTGTTGCAGAAAATTGTGTGTTTTCAGATGCCTCAAACAGGCTTCAGGTCTGAAATTTTTTAGTGAGAAGTTACCTCTTTCTCAAAAACTATACTTAAACGAACACGTTGCCTTGGATCGGACGAGTTGGTCCATAAAAAGCGTTTGTAACCGTTTTTTTATAAAATACATATGGTTGGAAAGATGTTTTAAAAAGTAGAATACAATGATCCACACAAGTTTGCCTCGAAATTGCGTGGTTTTCCTTTTACTGTGCGAACTAACACGGTCGGTCATTAATTTTATGGCAGTCAAAAATTTGACTCCCATAAATGGCCAACCGTGTTAGTCGACGAGGTAAAAGGAAAACCACGCAATTATGAGCGATACTTGGGTGGATCATTGTATTCTACTTTTAAGATATCTTTCTAATCATATGCAGTTTATAACAAACGGTTACAAACGCTTTCCAAAAGCCAACTCGACCGATCCAAGGCAACGTGTTCCTTTAACTTCAGAGAGAGCCGTTTCTCACAATTTTGTATCAACAGCTCGCCAAAGTAAGCTTATTTTCCATCGAAGCAAAGTTTGTGAACGTTGAGAAGAATTTATCCGAAAACTCTAAATGAAATAAAGTACCAACCAAACTCAACTGAAGAAACCCAAAAGTCACCACTCTCCCCTGTGTATACCTTCTTCTGTTTAAACTGTCAAACGCGAGGTCGTAATTGATGGTGAAATGTTCACTCAAAATGATTAAAGCGTAAATCTAGGGCAGATTTTTTACACAATACGCTGCCAAACCGTGAGTGTGAAAACTGACAACGTGGGTGTTTCACATATTAGATACCCTAGAAGTGAATCAAAATTAACATCATATGGTTTAGGAATATACATCGGTGTACATTGACTGTCTTGTTGTATATAATATGACAAACCCATTGTGTAAATTATTAAATTATAACATCACAGTGTTTCCAGTGTGGATGGTAGACAACAATGATGTGGCCAGACATTTATTCGTTGCGAGGGGACATGACGTGGGGATGATCTTTTGAACATTTTAAGTCTCGGTCGTATTGGGATTTTTTTTTGTTTGGGGGGGGGAAGAGGTGGCCAATGGTTCTAAGCAAGGGTACCCCCCCCCTCCCTCGCTATCCGAAAAGTCATGTAACTCATGGATTCACACGTTCTTAAATAAATACGAATGATGCAAAAAGACAAAAACTCTCCTTGCAAGTATTGCTTTACGCTTTGCATGGTGTGGAAGACAAGTAAGAAGAAACTTTAAATAAATAGTAAGCTTGATGGTACAACCATGTGTAAATCTCTTTAGTGTGAGTGTTGGCTCTGAAAAGAGCCGGTATGTTCTCGACGTTTCGAACAGTTTAATCTGCTCGTCTTCATGAGAACTCTCTTATAGCCATGGGAAAACAAAACCAGACGAAAAGGTTGACCTACGACGAGTTAGTCTTAATAAACTAACCTGAATTCCCGGGGCATGTTATTTTTAACTACACGTCGGTCGTTTTCCCGCCAGTTTGAGTATGCAAAAAAAAATCTTTTGGGTTTTCTTTCCCCGACAGATGAGCCAGATGATCCGAGGGGTTATTTGATTTAATACAGAATCGCAAATCCAACCGCGGTCGCAGATAAACTCCTTTCCATTTGCATAATTCTACTTTTCTCCCGAGCCTTTGAGAATGGGCTCGTCCGAATTGAACCACTCTTCGAATTTATCAACTATGTAAATTGACATAAATTTAAATTAATTGCTTTTCCTAAAGAACTCCTATGTTTCCTTGACCAGGTTTTTTTTTTTTTTTACGGTCTTGATTTATCAGTCTTGTTTACTCGAGACCGTTGAATCGAGAGTGACTTTTATACGAGGTTGAATTTAACGCACGCCTTCATTTATATCCGTTTGAGGTAACTCTGGCATGGATGATCGAAGAATGTGCCAGCCATTAACCGGGTTGTGTTTTTGTCTGTACTAGCCAATCGTTTTAAAAGCTTGGACCAATAAACC
This sequence comes from Asterias rubens, assembly GCF_902459465.1. Classification (NCBI taxonomy): domain Eukaryota; kingdom Metazoa; phylum Echinodermata; class Asteroidea; order Forcipulatida; family Asteriidae; genus Asterias; species Asterias rubens. The sequence goes on along the minus strand of NC_047073.1, from coordinate 11,717,725 downwards.
AACCTTCATCAATTAAAAATACATTCCAGTTATTATGTTTGGACAAACCTTTTTCCTATAAGCAGTTGTTATTGTAAGTCGAATTCATATTTATTTATTTATCATTTGCTTTAAAGGCAGTGGACACTATTGGTAATTACTCAAAATAATTGTTGGCATAAAACCTTTCTTGGTGACAAGTAATGGGGAGAGGTTCTTGTGAGAAACGGCTCCCTCTGAAGTGCCATATTTTTCGAGAAAGAAGTAATTTTCCACGAATTTGATCTCGAGACCTCAGATTTAGAACTTGAGGTCTCGAAATCAACCATGTAAACGCACACAACTTCGTGTGACCAGGGTGTTTTTCTTTCATTATTATCTCGCAACTTCAATGACCGATTGAGCTCGAATTTTCACAGGTTTGTTATTTTATGCATATGTTGAGATACACCAACTGTGGAGACTGGTCTTTGACAATTAACAATAATGTCCACTGCCTTTAACATTGTATTAATTTTGTATACTTAATGCGCTTCTGTTCAGTTCTTATATTGTACTATTTTCCAACAAGAGTATGGAATTGAATTGAATCTCTACGGCTTAGGCCTGTTTTATTAAATATATTTGAATATTTTGTAAGGGTATAAAAACCCATCGGGAACCATGGCTCTTTTTAATTTGTTCATTTTGGTCCCTTTTGAGATGGAGAGTCGGCAACCATTGTAAAATTGTAGCAATGCAATAAATTAATTAAAGAGTTATTGCGCCGAAACGTGTTTTGCTCAACTTTTCGTGTTGGTTATAACCCCGGTGTTAAAACAACAGACATGACACTAATGTCTTTCTGATGTCATTGTTGGTAATAAACGAAGTTTAATCTTACCTTGTTGGAAAAAGCAAATGCCCTGTTGTTCAACCCGATCACCGGAACACCAAGAAATCCACCAGCAACGGATAAGCTAAACTGTGTTCTCTCATTCGCCAGAACCACCACCGCCGAGACATCGGTGCCGGCCAGCCGTTCACAAGTCTGTCTGTATACGTCCATGGGGTTAGGATGCGCGGAGAGCACCACCGGGCCCAGGTGGAGGGGCATACCGAGCTCAGAGGCGTTCACCTCCCGTATAGCCGTCAGCACCTGCTCCTGGAACAGGGTAAAGTTTGCGGAGTTGTCGGACACCACGGCCACCCGGACGTGTTGAAGCTGGGCGGAGAAAGCATGCTGCGTAAAGACAAACAACACCATATACTTGACGACATGAAAGCCGACGAGCCAACGAGAAGTTGGTAGCTTAGCTAAGGCCATTGTTGAAGCTGTTCTCCGACACGGGTGAGGGGTGTGTAAAGCTACGGGTGACTCGACTCAGCCGAGAAGGCGAAATGTCTCCGACAACGTTTACGCGGTTAAGTGTATCTCCCCCCTCCGAAATGTTCGAAGCAATCCACTGCAAGCGATTGTAATAAGAATCCCAATCTGAACGCTGCAACGGCTTGAGGCAATTAAACAAGACAACACCAATGCACTGCGGGGCAAGGATCCTTACTACAGAGCGATATGGAAATTACACAAGTCTATCAATCCGGGATCTGGTTTCATAATCTAGCTGAAGCAACAGGGGCTTTTCTGTAAGAAACGTTTCGATCACCGAGGATGGTATTACAAGATTCTCAACTAGTGTTGTCTAGACTCTCAATACAACGCCACTGGTCAAGTTGGGTGTATTGATGACCGGAAGGAGGCTGGGTAGGATTCGTGTCAGCACTCGGATCGGTTACCCCGGGACTGACTGACGGCACCCCACTTCAAACCAAAATGCCAAACTCCCCCGAAATGAACCAAAACACTTGTTTTTTAGAAAACAACGAAGGAGCAATTTCCATGAGCAATATATAGTCAATTCCACTCGTGCAGCACAACCCCAACTCACGATCAGTCCGTCAAATGACAGCCCTCCATCTCTCCAATCGTACTAAGGCCTGTTTCCGATACATTTCCCGCGGTCATTTTCTTTGCAAATGATATTGAAAACGGTTGGAATTACCCCAAAGTTCCATCATCACTGCCAAGGATCCACTGCAGACGGAGCGACTCGTCCTTTTTTTCCTTCTTCTTCTGTGGTGCAGCCAATCAGCCTCACGGCGTCGCACTTAACTTCGATCCACGGGTACTGCGGTGTGGGGACCCGGGTCAGCATCTACTACACGACTGAACGCGGTGTGCCGTACTGATACCTTTTACGATTGATGAAGGAGATACCAAACTGACTACCGCTGACGTGACCACGTGTACCCGCACAGGGCCCCAGCCAGACACTGCAAGCGAGGTAAATCATCGCACTCTATCCTTCTCGTTCGATCTATACCCATCCGTGACTTGATCTACCACAAATCCACGTATGATTACACCACTTCTTTTAATGGATAAATGCAACCTGGTACCCGGCGAGGATTCAACTCGAATTTGCTGTCGCGTGCCGTCGACCGGGGGGAGTTCGCTGCAATCACGCGCGTCACGTGCAATGAGTATTGCTTTCATGTTGTTTTGTGTGTTTAAAACGACTATTAAGGCGGACAAATTGTGCTGCCCACTCTGCTGATGATTCGACAGCCTCCCGCCAAAGTAAAACAAAAACAAAGCATTCCCTTAAATAGAAACACGAAAGCGAAAACATCATGAATATTTAGGGAAAAGGGAAATATATTCAGGTGTCCTCCGCCCGTAGATGCCGATTTAAACAGATTAATTTGTATGATGGTTATTGAACGGGTGGATTGAAGGACAAATTTAAGGGTTGATGATTTTTGCAATCAAATAATAATTTTATTCTGAAAGATCATTGATCATAAAAATTCATTTACCATTTATTTCTTTTTCACAGAAATTTTTCCGTTTGAAATACTGTAAAAGTCAATTGAATTTCATTTGCAGACCATCCTCACCAGGAAACAAAATCAATATTGTGTTATTTCAGTTGCCACAAGCGAAATAGATCCAATGTGAACGTGTACTAAATGGACAAGGCATAGAATATGGTTGTTTTCCACAGAACCGGATGAAATTTTTGAAAGCTGGATTTTACGATGTGTTATATTGAAATTATGGTAGCACGGATTTACTCATATGAACAAATTGTATTATTTTTTCTATAAAAGATCGCCTATACATCGCATTGCCTGGCGGCCACTTCAAGGTGAGGGAACTGATTTGGGTTGTCGACCCAAACCAAATGTCACTAGGGGTGAGTTGCCACCTACTCTTAGGGCTGAAACAGGCTTATCCCCATCACATTCCGTATAGGCATGGGTATATATGCCTTGGTAATAAGGATGTAGGTATGGGTATCATCCACTAGGAGCCTGGCTGGTAGGATACTGTCCCAACTTTGTACGAAGCATAAGTACCTTGCTCAAAAGGGCACAAGTGTCATGACCGGGTATCGAACCTACACTCCGCTGCTGATGACACTAGAGCTTTGTGGACTAGTCCGTTCGGCCACAATGATATTTTCTTTCATTGAGCTTCGTACTTGCATTGTGTACATGTCTAAAGATTGAAAATAAAATGTACGTCTCTCTCTCTCTTACAACAAAAAAGCAGCAGCAATCAAGTTGCAATCTATAATGTAGAACAAGTTTTATCCATCAGTGGATCATTCCCGATCCCTTCCATCCAACCGAGGTCTCCGTCATTTTCATTGAAGTACACGTTTTATCCATTACAGTTCGTAATGGGAACTATATTAATAGACCATTTTCTTGCATAATACAATGCAATCTTAATAAAATATAGGACTTCATGTATTCTTTCTTTGAGGTGTGTACAAATCATGCCTGTGTGAAATCCATGATGTGGCTTATTTCTATACATGTGACGTCAAAGGTCACATGGTGTATGTTTAACTAGCGATGCGTTCCATGTTTTCTAAAACATATGTTTAAAGGCAGTGGACACTATTGGTAATTACTCAAAATAAATATTAGCATAAAACCTCACTTGGTAACGAGTAATGGAGCTGTTGATAGTATAAAACATTGTGAGAAACGGCTCCCTCTGAAGTGACGTATAGTTTTTGAGAAAGAAGTAATTTTCCACGAATTTGATTTCGGGACCTCAATTTGAGAATTTGAGGTCTCGAAATCAAGCATCTGAAAGCACACAACTTCGTGTGACAAGGGTGGGGTTTTTTTCTTTGATAGTTATCTCGCAACTCCGACGACCAATCGAGCTCAAAATTTCACAGGTTTGTTATTTTATGCATATGTTGAGATACACCAAGTGAGAAGACTGGTCTTTGACAATTACCAATAGTGTCCAGTATCTTTAAGGTTAGTATAAAGTCACAGAAAGTTGTTGCGATTTTTGTTCACTGTAATGTTTATGGTTATCTATTTTGTTCTTATTTTTTAGAGAGGGCTTGAGAGGCAGAGGAATTTCCGATGTTTATGATTTATTTACCTTGGGTGGTTGAGTAAAAAAAAAAATCTTTTTATCCATTTTTTGTTCAATAGTTATTAAAACATATGGTTAAAAATCTGAAGAAGACAAATTGAAAACAAAATAATATCCTCAAATAACAAAAAATAGTCAGACAGCTTTACTACTACCATCCAAAGGCCTTGCCCCCTTTATAGATACCCCATTTTGAGTTATTTTAGAAAATCTGTTAAAACAACCCTCATTTTTCGTCACTACCCTTTAACAAGACTAGCATTACATGGCCACTGAGCAAATATCCCAGACTGTGAAGATAAACGGTACCTGTATACATTATAAAAGGAAGAGCTGCGAACCAACTTAGGTCGACAGAAAAAAATCCACTTGCACGAACATTTATAATATTATATTTCCATAATAGAACTATCACAATATCCCAACAGTACGTAATAGGCCTAGTACGCAATGGCCTATAGGATAAAGAACCATAAACTATAGATTTTTCTAAACAACCGTTTTTTTTATTGAATCAAATCCTCTCATTCTTAAATTGTCGCCATGTTAGTCTACGTGGATAGCGATACATTGTTCATAATTGTCCAAAGCATGGCTTTGTGAAAGTAAACTAAAGGGGTTTGGGATTTTGAGCTCACGGCAACCTTGACAATTGTATTATGATTTCTTCCATGACGAGTGTGTTGCGTCTTTGCCTTATGGTAAATATTATTTCATACGTGGGTTTGAATACAATACTGACCACATCCTTGACAAATTAACATCACAATAAAGATGCATTTATTTTGCCTAAGATGTCAGGCTTTCATAAAGATAATATGACCTTCTACGCGCTATATCCGAATTGTTTGTTTTGTTGTTTCTCACTCGATCTTGCTCTCTCCCTCTTTCTTTCTTGTTTTGTTTTCAAATCTTCCCTCGGGACTTGAATATTAAAGAGTTTTTGTGTACTACACACACCACATACGCCCAAAGTTTAAATTAAACGGGCATGGTTTAAAGGTTAATGATGGTAGAAAGCTGGCCTCAAAATATTACTTGCTTAATGATGATAATGAGTTTCTCCAAAAAGAGCGGGGTATACTGTTCGAAACGTCGAGACCAAACCGGCTCTCACACAAAAGAGATTAACACATTATGGTTGTGCCCGCATGTTTGCTATTCATCAAGTTTCTTCCTAAATGAGTGTCCTGGATATTACGTAAGAGCCTGACTCTCAGCCTCGTTTTCAGATGAGCTCCAGGTAAATCAAAATGGCCGAACCAATAATCTCGTTCTGTTCCCTGTATTCAATCATGACTAATGCATCGTATAACGCATGAGAGCCAGACTAATGCTATCTCTCAGCATCGCTTTCGATCAAAATACACTGCTGCCGCACAGTGAATGCATGCAGGCGTAGGGATGCACCCCACTAAATAGGAGAAAACAGAGCGTCGGCCTCATTAATATTTTGTAGTCGAACAAAGTATTCTGTATACTTGCAAAATTGAGAGCCCAAGAAAAGACATACGATGTATACGAATATTTCCTAATTGTGACCTTGGGTTGTTGACTTCCAACTTTTGGCATTTTGGATGACAAACGGCCTGCAATAAATGGTCCTGATTGCTGGAGGAGGAATGACTCGACGAGTCCAGGGATTCACCCACATCAACTTGAGGAGCAGATTAACGTTAAATGGTCAATGAATAATGTTCCCTTTTACTGTAAGAAGCTGTGAGACGTCTAAGTTGTGTTCGTGGGTTTTTTATATTGATTTAGCATTTTAGGAACAACTATAATAGAAAGTTGCGAGTACAACCATGTGCAAATCTCGTTTGTGGGAGTGTTGGCTCTGAGGAGAGCCGGTTTGGTCGTGACGTTTTGAACAGTAGGCCTATAGTCTGCTCGTCTGTATGTCATGGGAGTTTATTTTAGTTGGGTGCAACCGTATGTCCCACGGTACGTTATCTCTTTGGTCATAACGATGCGCAATCGATTAAATTTATTCATATTTTATTTTCACTCTTGGGAGATGCTAACACTGTTAATGCAATACACTAGGTAGCTACATCATCACAAAGTCTAGCCGTGCGTGACGTAACAAGATTAAACTTAATCGCGGAAATCTAATATAGAATTATTCGTCCATCCTCTCATAATTTGATGTTTCACCCTTCGTACTCTCTGGGTTTTGGAAAGTGTTATTGCACCGTGTTGCATTGTTCCTAGTTGCCCATGACTGATTGGGCTTTATGGTTTTGTGACCATAGTGGTACATGAACACAATTTATTTTGTACACGCAACGATGACTTTTTGGTGCAGGAAAATTTAATTTTGGTGGGCATGCACAACAACCAACCGGACTCCAGGAAACTGGACTAGAACAAAAGAGGGGACAAAACAGAAGTTTGAGAGAATGATGAACTAAGTAAATATGGGCAATGCTTGGCAACAGACAGCGCAGTATAGAGTAAAATGGGAAATTGGTGAATAGACTTTCCTCCTGCAGTGGAGTGAAGCGGGCTAAACAGAGAGACACAGAAATTAGTGGTTTTTTCTGTTGTTATTCTCTTACAACTTCGATGACCAATACTGAGTCAACATTTTCACAGATTGGTTATTTTTGTGCATTATGTTGGGATTCACTAACAGTGGGAATTCTGGTCTTTGACAATAAACCAAACGTGTATCAAGTGGTCGATTTCACAAAGAGTTAGGACTCGTCTCATCTCGAGTTACTTAGGATTATAAATCTGAAGATCCGCATGCTACAGTGCAGGGTTGGGAAGATTAGTCGTACGTTTAGGAAGAGTTTTGTGAAATCGACGGCAGTACCTTTATTACGCTATCGTCGGCGTGATCAACGATTGATGGCCAAGTTTTTTTTACGCAGCCACTGTACAAGGTAGAAAGTGGAATCCATAAATGCCACCCCATTACAATTGTGCATCTAATTCCATCCAGAGAAAAAATCCTGACTACGTTCTGACTGGGTAACATAAAGAACAAAAGGATTATGATATCTTTGATTAATCATAAAGGCCATTTTCTTAGTGGTATAATCTTACCTCCCGCCACCCATCAAGTCGCAATTATGACACCTTATCCAGCAATCATAATTGGCGAGTCAAACGACCGTCATTCAATGGCTTTTACTGTCTCGTTAGACAAGGCCTTTTACTGTCATACGGCTGTTTCAGTGTCTGTCGCGATCAGTGTCGAACTGCTTGAAGTTACGATTTTACACTGCTTATTTATTACTATCGTGTGTTACTCGATACATAAAACTGCCGTCTGTCAAATCTTGAACGAGCTCAAGACATAAAAATCAATTTGGTTATAACAACCAATATCTCTTCCAATGCGGGGCCTTGATCTACGAAATCACACCATTTTCCAATTTCGACAATTTGTCACGATTTTGAGATTTTTATCTCGTTATTTAATTTTCCACTGGGAGTCGTTAATGTCATGCAAGGAAATGTTCCCACTTAGCCATATTTTTTCTTCGTCGATACCAAACGTTGTTTTGAGTCCTTCAACCGCGGCGTGTCAAGAGCGTGATATCCAAGGGTGTAAGTGACACGGCTGGATGTGCTAATGAACATGTAATCCAGACTACGCTTCGGTTGTTTTGGCGCGAAAAAAAAACACCCGATCGGCTGCGAGAGTCATTGCGCGCATTGTTATTGCACGTTATTGTTGTGCACAGGTTGTTGCCGCATTGTGTTTCAGTTGTTTATATTCTCTGGGTGTTTAGGGGCTCGTTTTTGTTTTGTTTGGGGGTTTTCGGGGAGAATGGATGGGTGTTTACCCTTCATAGTTATTGTTGCTATTTCATCATAACTCAAATAATTCGTCCTTACTTATAATTATATTGATCTTTATGTTTTAAATACACTGGACACTATTGGAAATTGTCAATATCAAAGACCAGTCTACTCACTTAGTGTATCTCAACATATGCATGAAATAGCAAACCTGTGAAGATTTGAGCTCAATTGGTCGTCGAAGTTGCGAGATAATAATGAAAGAACCCTTGTCACACGAAGTTGTGTGCTTTCAGATGCTTGATTTCGAGACCTCAAATTCTAAATCTGATCGGTCTCAAAATAAAATTCGTGGAAAATCACTTCTTTCTCGAAAACTACGTTACTTCAGAAAGAGCTGTTCATCACAATACTTTATACTACCAACCTCTCCCCATTACTTGTTAACAAGTAAGGTTTTATGCTAATAATTATTTAGAGTAATTACCAGTAGTGTCCACTGCCTTTAAAATACAATGGCTATAATGACGTCACGTTTCAACCTTATAGCAGAGTCTTTCTCAAATACTAAATGATAGCAAATCCGCACACACTTAGTGTACAAGATACATATTTATGTTTACTTTTAATACATGTAGCCTAAGCCTAGTTATAACTCTTGAACTTTTAATTTAACGGCAATTCAGTCTGAGTAGATTATCTGGTTGAAACAATTATGTTAACAAGTTAATGAATACAGTATTATGCTCTCCCTTGACGCTGTCCGGAAACTCGACAAACGCAACACTATAATAATCTTCAGAATTGGGTGATAGGATCGCTTTAATTTGCACTCTTATAGATTCGAATCGGTTACGAGCCACCAGCCTAACTCGACCGAATTACCGGCATATTTTATGTCAAGTTTAATTCTAAATGTTCTCTCTGTGCCGTATTTATCACAGTCCATTAGTGGGTGTGTCAACAATCTAAGAGAAATATGGCCGTGACACAAAATAGAAAAGGAATAAACTTGCAAGCAATTGAGACAGAAAATTGGAGCAAAGTATAAAGAATACAAATCGCGGTCACGTTGCTTTCACGTCCTCTTCTTTTGTCGAAAATGTAATTGAAGTCTAGATGTGAAATACAAGGGCAGGAAACGAAGTCCCCTTTTTACACTAGCCCCACAGGCTTCTTGGATATCGCCTTGTTGTTCATACCTCACGACAACATTTGCACGACCTTAATCGTTTATCGTGTGTGGGAATGATCAACGGCCGTTTGAAGAAGTCATTAAAATTTGCCTTTCGCACTGAAAAACAGAACCAAGGATATACCTGTGGCGGAAGAAGCGATCGATGGAGCAGATTCTCTCTGTAATAGTTTGAGCGGGAAAAGACAGCACTTTCTTCTCCCGTAAGTGCAAAAGTAGGCCTTGACCCCAATCCCTCCTGATCATCCCCCGGCTTCGAGGCGACTTAAACCAACCTCAAACCTGCGAACAAAATGTTCACGGTAGGGTGGAGAGATGTCATATATAGGTCTTTTAACAAGCTCCTTTTATAAAAGGAGATATATTTGATGGGATGAGAGTCAAATTGTCAAGGCTTTGGGGGAGATAACATCTTGGTGTGAATGGCGTGATAGACAAATTCAAGACAATTATCCTGGATGGATAAAAAGCCCCCCTGATAGGTGCGAATCAAACTCCTTTACACTCGGTGACGTGGAAGTACCCTAGCTATAAACCCACGGGCTAGAAAGGTTCTCGATTATTGGACTAGATTTTTCTAACGGTTGGTAGATGAAAAGAATCGATTAAAAGGTATTATACATGATTTGCGAGCTGACAAAACAGACACAACAAGGGAGGGCAGTGATAGCACTTAAAGACTAACTAATTAAAGAATTTCAAAAACGGACTGTCTAAACAATACACGCAGACAGTGTTCACGTTCATCAACCATAATACATGATTAACAAACCTGTGAAAATTTAGGAGAAAATAGTGAAAGACCACGCAAGATGTTCAGCATATCAAAACATTGTTTATATAATAGTTGTTTTATAGGCACTGGGCATTATTGGTAATTACTGAAAATAATCTTTAGCGTAACAACTTACTTGGTAACGGGCAATGGAGGTATAAAACATTGTGCGAAACGGCTCCCTCTGATGAAGTAACATATTTTTTGAGAAAGAGGTAGTTTCTCACTCAAATGCTAAAACAGACTTCTCTTACGGATTGGTTATGATAACAACATACCTGCAATGGTTTTAAATCGTAAATATTATTCTGTTTTTTTTAATTGTCCCGTTTACAGTCAAACTTCCATGATACCAACGCCATCTTCGCCAAGTCATCTGAAAGGAGGTCTGAATAATAAAGTTGGTAGAGTGCCGGACATCCGGAGGTTGCAGGTTCACATCCACTCTTGTAACGTTTGTTCATTGTTCACCCAAAATTTCAATTACAACAGACCCTTTTTCCCTTCCAGCCTCGGTTTGGCAATGTTGGTTCTGATTTGGTGAAGAACAAGATGGCCGCATTCTGATAAAGGTCTCTTCTGTGACTGTCGAAAGTGAACCCAGAGAATCCAAAAGTCATCATGTAATCAAACAAATGGCTCTTTATTTCCCAGGTCTTTTACGTATGAGAGAAGAGCTGATCGTCCCCACGCTGTGATGCAAGTGCATTAAAGCACCAAACAACCAGCGCGTAAAGTACTTTTCTTCAAGCACCGTAACCAAGGCAACACCACCCTCTCTGGGATTGCATCCAGAAGATAAATCATTAGAAGATAAAAAGAAGAGAGGGAGCAAGAGAGTGGAGGGTAAAGAGAGAGAGAGAGGTTTGAAGAGTCAAAAACAGCTTTATGTCGTGAATGTTATACCGCAGGCCAAGGACCCCCATACAGATAATGTGTTCCAGTCGTAAATCAACATGAGCTTTTTCATGTTTTTTATCACGAGAGGGTGTTGGATGAAGACTCAGGCGATCAACAGAGAGCCTTGTCATGTTCGCACATGCTCAGGCAACATAAGGTGGCATTGTGTAGAGAGATCGAAGAGCACGCACGCTAATGTCTCTCCGTGTGTGCCTTTTGCGGTGTTTCACACACTCTTTTGTCCCGCCCAAATCCAGCGGGGATTTCTACGCCGTTCTCATTCACTGTTGACTCAGTAGAGTACATAGGGGGTGTATTTGCTCATGACGTAGACAACATCCGTGTACTGACTGCGTCAATGATTGCTCCGTGTGTGTGCGTTTGGTGTGACAACTTCACTGCGCAACGCACGTGGGAGTTTTCTCGTATTCAAGAAGGTACCAAGAACATGGAGGAGATGCAATTGAACACACAATATCAAGCAACTCTTAAGACTTCAAAGAAAACATCATTCAAGGAACATAGTTGAGATAGAATAAAGTTTTGGCACGCCCGCATTGCGAGGTCAAGAAGCTCTTGGACGTACTCAGACGCATGTAAATTAACTCAACTACCACTGCAAGTAAAGGTTGAGTACTTTTTATGTGGGCTAGTATGCAAATGAAGTTGACTTAAGCCTAATCATCAACTCGAACTCATGGGAATCAAGAGAGCCTATTTATCTAGTGGGTTCCCCTCTGCATTTAAATCATTTCAGAGTTGGGTTCTTATGCAAATAAACCTGACTTCAAAGCCAGACAGCATCAACTCGGTCAAAGGCATTGAGCAGAGTTTTCAGGTTCTCTCTGCATGTAAATCAACCAGCATTAAAGTCAATGGGTAGCTGCAGTTGAGTACCTTTTGATGAGTACGAGGGAGTTACTTTGCCACACTTTGTACTCATGACACAGTACGTCCCTCGTGAGTAGTAGGCCTACGAGTACTAGACATGAGTTTCCATGAGTTCGAGTATGAGCATGATGTTCATGAGTACGAGTACTAGGAGCGGACACTGCCAAGATTACGGGGAGAAAAGGTCTACTTTGTCATACTTTGTATTCACGACAAGGTACTTTGCCTTGAGTAAAGGCATGAGTTTCCGTGAGTTCGAGTATGAGCACGAGTACTTGTTCATTAGTACAAGTACGAATGGAGTGTTCTGCTACAAGTGCGGGGAAATACTTTGTCATACTAGTACTCATGTCAAAATACAAGAGGGGTACTTTGGTATGAGTAGGAGTACAAGTTTGAATCTTACGGCAAACAAAACAATAACCTTTATTCAAATCAATCTATAATTAAAAATAAAAAGCAAATAATTTAGTATGTCATGCACTCCTTGCAAAAAGTCTATCCGCCCTACCCCCCCCCCCCCCCCCAAACCAATCAGCTAGCCTAGTAACCTAGCGGCCTAGTAACTTAGTATGTCATGCACTCCTTGCAAAAAGTCTACCCCCCCAAAAAAAAAAAAAAAAAAAAAAAAAAAAAACACCTAGCCTAGTAACCTAGTAGCCTAGTATACACATCTCGAGTACACAATCATACTCATGGGATCATTCGCTGCCAAAGTTTTACTCACACTTAGACTCGAGCACCTTGCTCTTTCCAACCAAGATGTATTTAACCCTCATGCACCCACCCCCCCCCCTCCCGCCTCCCGACATCTTAAGTGAGTTAAAAGCACAGGACACCTTTGGTAATTTGTCAAAGACCATGCAGTATTCTCACTTGGTGTATCCGTGCTTATGCATAAAATACTAAATCTGTGATTGTTTATACTCAATGGGTCAACGAATTTGCATATGAAAGAAAAAGACACCCTTACACAGTGTGTGCTTTCAGCTGCGTACTTCAGGGCTGAGTGATTCACTAATTGAGGTAGAAATTCCCTCTTTCTGAAAAAAAAACTCCCGAGGGAGTCGATTCTCACAATGTGTTAAATAAAACTATCAAGAGCTCTATTACCAAGTAAGTTTCAATGCTAACCATTGTTTTGAGTAATAACCAATAGTGTCACTGTCCAGTGCCTTTAAACATTTCCCTCCCGTACGCTGTTATGTGTTTCTAATTTGAGTACGCTAATTTAGAGTTCTTCATACGACACGAAAGCCCCACCCCCGTTATTCCATCTTTTATGATAAACTTTCGTAGTACAGCCATCTTGTATGTCTTCGGAACGTGTGTCCATCATGCAGAGGCTGAGGAAAATAATAATGATTTTTCTTTTCATTGAGAAACTTGACCCAATTAAATAAGTTTTGTGAAGCGATATTCACTGCTAATCGGCTGCATGATTGTAATCAGGCGAAGGAATTTTTGCTCGTCTAACTGTTGTGTGTGTATAAATACAAGACTATACGTCAACATAAATAAGGTATTGAGCACTTGTTTTTATACTGCAAAACAGCGATTGAACCCTGGTTATACGTTGAACATTTAATTAGAAAACAAGTTGGTTGTAGTTTCTTTTGTTTAACTGATTGTTCTATAATTTGTAGCACCAATCTGTCGTTTGTGTCGATGATTATTGTTGGAATGATGATTAGGGTAATTTGGAGATGTAGATGCGATCTTGTTTTTAATGAAGACAAAACGTACACCAAAGCTAATATTGTTCAAAGTTTTAAACAAGCGCTGAAAAACTTCTTGGTAATGGAAAGTGACCGACTAAAAACATCTAGATTTAATCAACTTTACAAATTTCTGTGTTTTTTTCAAGATGACAGACTTATCTTTAAGTTTTAATTTTCGCTTTACCTAATGGCTATCATTTTGGGGATTTCCTTTTGAGATTGTTTTGTTTTGTTTTTAATTTAATTAATTCCCTTGTTTTCCTTATTTCGTGAAAATGTCACGCTAAAGTGTTTTTTATATATTTGTTTCGGTGTATATACTAGAATATTTATTTAATGTTCGTTTTTGCTATTTAATAGCAGTATTTAGTATGCTTCTTTATTAATGTGGATTAAGTGATGTATGTTGTCGTTTGTAGAATAAACGGAGTAGAATAACTCCAATCGAAAGAAAAAAAAATAAGGTATGTTTCTTGAGAACGCACAAACGGAGAGAAAACAGTCTCGTCGATCGATCAGGTGGAGACCAAATCGCTTGTCTTTGGGCTATGACCGATATATACAGAAAAAACAACAACCTAGTTAAGAGATAATATTGCCCCAAATGGAAGAACCGACACTTCCGACGATAAACACTGACTGCGAGCCAAGCATGCACGGGGGGAGTCAGGAGTTCAGACCTGACGTCATCACTGCTTGTCAAAAGCTGCGATCTCTAATAATAAGCTGCACCGTGTGGCAGCAGAAAACCGAGATGTGGGTTTATCGAACTGAAAAGGGAAAAATATACACCAAGGCCCGAGAAACAAGGAGAGCTCGCGCGTTAGTCTTAAACGAATATCGTAATTGAAACCGCTGGCATTTGGGATGAGATAGACGGTTTATGCCCCGGGAAAAGTCGATTTAGTCCCCATCGGTAACCTCGGGGTAAGGGACGGTGCGTAAGTGATAACCCATATAACACTAGCGGTGCATACTCCCCCCGTTACCGGTTGGAACAGGCTGTGTATAACTAATCCCCGCGAATTAATTAATTTGTTTTAATCCAACTGGGTCCGTCTTCTAGCTTAGAATAACGCCGAGGTTTAAGGGCTGCCTACAGCGGGATTATCGTCTCTTTTAAAGGGGAAGTTGGGGAGGAATGGGGGATATAACATCATCAAAAAGATGGATTTGTGTGGACGGTGCACGCAAATCCACCAAGTCACTGGGGGGATCTTAGATTTTCTGGGCAAGAAAAACAATAAAGTCTTCTGATAAAATCTTCGCTAATTTAATCTGAGTGGCTGTGGATGAATTCGAGCTGAATGGTACCTCTGGTTTTGTTTGATTTGGGTCACGTGTGTTGGGGAGATTCAACATTTTGTTTTTATTTTCTTAGGAAAACCCGGATCTTTAGTAAGCTACTTTAATAATAATTATTTGGGGTTGTGGTAACAATTAATCTTTGGTGTTTTTGTTGAAAAGCTTGAGTGACTCACTTTCTTAAATTAGCGATTTGAAAGGGACATGTTGCTCAATAAAGCGCCCGGATTTAGGCGCTTTGGACTGTCAAAAGCATGTTTATATAAAAGGAGAATAATAATGATTCACACAAACGAAATTAAGTGGGTTTCTTTTTACTGTGTATGAAGTATTATGGTCCGTCATTTTGTGGAGTCAGTTTGGTTCTACAAAATGACGGACCGTGTTAGTTTACGAAGTAAAAGGGAAAACCAAAAACTTTCAAGATTTTTGCAGATTATTATATTCTACTTATAAGAAATGTTTCCAGCCAATAATCATTGCAATAAAACAAACGCCTTTTTATCGCCAAAAGCGCTCAATCCGCAAGCAATGTGTACCGAGTAGTTTGGCTAAATAAATTTCTTTCTCCACTGTTCTTGAAGTAATTATTGTGTGCGACTCAATTTGAAAGTCGTGGATGTTGACGTTAACGAGAATCCTAAATTAAATGGACGTCATAATTATTTGTTATAAAACAAATACTATTAATTGTGTGTTTACCCATATACACCGATGTGTGTTAGCACTGTATATACTCAGTACTTACCCGAGTTCTGTGGAAAAAAATATCACAGGCATATTACTCGGGTGGGATTCGAACCCACGACCCATGCAACTCTATAGAGCAGTGTCTTACCAACTAGACTACCGAGACTGCCCGGCGGCTAATGGTAGTTCGAAGCCTATGTTTTGGCAGCGGGTACTGCAAACGATATACACGTAATAGATTTTAAATTTGCATCGGGGATGAAAGTATTCATTTTGGTTTTTACCCAAATAAACCGATATGTGTAAGCACTGTATAATCTGTGAGTTCTATGAAAAAATATCACAGGCATACTACTCGGGTGGTAATCGGTATTCAACCCCCCCCCCCCCCCCCCTGCATGTGTCATAATATAGCAACCACACCACCTAGACCGCCCAGCGGCTAGAGGCAGTTCCTACCTGTTAATTGACTTGACCGCCAGTGTTTTTCTTTTCTTTTTTCCTTGTTTTACTTTCTTCATTGTAAGCCAAAATACACACGGGTGAGAATTGACTCGGATCTTGGTCCAAGCGGTGCGTCTGGCCCAGGTTCAGCATAAGCCGAAATTTGTCCCGAAAATGACCCAGAAAGGCCGGGTCAAACTTCCAGAGAATAATAGTAGAGAAATTTATTTTTGACCAGTTTCCGAGTCAGCTTGACCCATATAGGTGGATCAGGCAGGATATTGTTTGTTCTTCTTTGTTTGATATCATCAGTAAGACTCAATCATTAGTGTACAGTGTAATATTGAAGAATTGTGTCCTTATAAGTTTTCTCAGTGATATGCAAATAAAACGAGATCGGACGGGAAGTTAATGTGTTGGTATGGTGCCTATCTCACCAAAGAGGTGAAATAATCAAACTTGGCACAAGTAGGACCTGATGCTCTATGTTGGTGACTCTATGAAATCTGGAAATTTCGAGTATGAATGGATAAAAGCAAGGTAGCCTAATTAATATAGGCAAACAGCAGCGCAAACTTGCCGTATGTACTCCGAAGGCTAACGAGTTCGCTCGTGACAATGTCACGCGTTCTTGTCACAAGGGGGCGCTACATACCATTAGCGGTCTCCCCGATTACAAAGTTCACATTGCCCGAGCGAGGGTAAACTATTATATTAAAAAGTAAGGCCCAATCCGAGCTGACGGCTTCTGTCTATGCACTGCATATTTAAATACAAGTACAAGTATCAATGTTGTCATGTCTCGACCCAGCAGATACGGTCTTTAATTAATATCAGATCTAGACTCAAACACTTGTGGATCCTTTTTCCCCCAGCCCTATTAAATTAAAATTAAATTATTGTTAAAGGAAAGGTACACGTTTGGTAATTACTCAAAACAAATATTAACTTAAAAACTGGTTTGGTAACGAGCATTTGAGAGCTGTTGATAGTATAAAACATTGTGAGAAACGGCTCCCTCTGAAGTAACGTAGTTTTTGAGAAAGAGGTATTTTCTCACCTTAAAAATGCAGCGCATATACTTGCCTTATTAACTCCGAAGGCTAACGAGTTCGCTCGCGACAATGTCACTCGTTCTTGTCACAAGGGGGCGCTACCCACCATTAGTGGACTCCCCGATTTCAACGTTCACATTGCCCGAGCGAGGACACAACTTTTATATTAAAATAGTTAGGCCGTATCTGAGCTGACGGCTTCTGTCTATGCACTGCATATTTAAATACAAGTACAATCAATGTTGTCATCTTTCCACCCAGCAGATGCGGTATTTCATTAATATCAGATCTAGACTTAATATCAGATCTCTAACACTTGTGGATTATTTTCCCCCAGCCCTAAGTAAAATTAAATTATTTTTAAAACCACATGGATTTCCCGTGCAGTTTCATTAAACATTTAAATTATTCATTTTCGTTATCACACATTCAAATTTAGACACTTTACCCTAATCCATTCAAACTAGGGTTTTATTTTTAGCTACTATAGCTATTTCATTCAATTTCGTTTACGTGCGCACGTGACTTCTTTCTTCTCATTCATGTTCGTCTAAAGGAGTTCTTCGGTAGATTGTTATTAGCTGGGATCCATGGGAGATCAGAGTGGTTCTTACTGAATGGATTTCGCGGGATAAACAAGAAATAAACAAAAAATACATAAATATACAAATTTCGTTTTTCTTTTATTTCTACTACTGGGCCCAATTTCATAGAGCTGCTTTAACAGAAACAGTGGTTAAGCACAATGTTTTGCTTACCAGAACATGGTTACCATTCTAATTACACCACGTATATAATATCATATGCTCATATCTGCTTAGCAGAAATAGTTTGTGCTTAGACCTAATTTTACTAATACCGATTACTTTATGTTGATCAGCAAATGCTGCTTGCGTTGCTTTTATGAAATTAAATTAGTTTTGCGGCCTAATGAAATTGAAAGCTCTTATTTTGGCCAGTGAATACTAAACATGTGGAATTGAATTATCCCCTTTGCCTGTTAAATACTGATTCAACTGAACATTCGTTTACGACGAAGAATGAACCAAGGTTGTTATAATGAATGGGTTTTTATTTAAATTTGTCAGGAAAATCTCTTATAATGGATTATTCAAAACGGGGGTTAACCCAAACCCCGTCAGCGAACAAAATTTGCATAGCCGAGCACTTTCATTCTTCTGAGATATTTTCTCCATTAAAAGGCTTACTGCCTGCCATTGTCTTCTTGTGCATTCTTTGAACTGGGGTTTAACTGTGTAATGCCAGGTGGCAAGACCCCCATTGTTGTGCAAGTAACGAGTTTGACCTATAATGGCGATTGCGGCACGAAAGCAGTACGGCATTCAGTAGACCCTGACAGTCGCAGCCTGGAAAGCACCACGCCCTGCAGCTTCAACGTGGGACTCGCACCTCGCCTTTTTTCTGATGAACTTTTACTATTAAATTTCTCGAAAATTCTCACCATGGCAAAGCGAGTGCATTCAGTAATATTTCGGCAAGAACTTTAGCACTTTTGCTACCATGTGATATTCTTAATTCTGAGTCTTGGACTTGGCTAAAATATGAAGTCAAGAACTATGAACCGTGTGCTGTCTTTGTTTCTCGCTAGCTAGACAAAGCTAGAGAGAGCTATGGCACGACTCGCCGTACACTGCAGTGTGAAACTTCGCTTCCAAAGCCGAACACAAAGCTCCAACGACATCTTGTTGAGGTAAGGATTGGGAAACTACCTTCAAAACTATTTAACGAAATTGCGCGATAAATTACACTCTTAGAGATGGAACTGTAATGGTGGGTTTGTATGTTCTTTTTTTGTTGGGGCTGAACAAAGAAAACTTGACTAGAACGGGATTTGAACCAAAGACCTCTCCGGGAAAACGTGCTCGCGCTCTATTAAATGAGCCATCTAGCCCTAAGTTGCCGGTCTCCCTATTTTGTCTCTTTTGTTTACTTTTTATCACACAAAGAATTGTTTAAAATGAGGGTTTTTCCCGTGGACATCATTACTCTAACTCCCTTTTTTTTCTCTTTTGGGTTGTAAAATGCAAGTGTCCTGTATACTAAATCTTATCCCAGTCAATTTGAGAAATTTAAGATTTTATCATGTTATCTCAAGTGAATTTATGAATTAGTTTGAATTAATATTTTCAGGTAAGAGACGGAGAACGAGCTTGGGCCTTTTCTTGAGCTGCAGGGTAGAGGGAACATCACTGTGCTGATGGCCCCCCATGAGAGATGGGTGTTGCATGTCTAAGGATATGTGGTTAGTGGACGTAACATTGGAGTTCGCCAAAGGACCAAGGTCAGGAAAACTTTGCCGTGTATCCGACTTCCACTTTGTGAAGTTCCCTTGTGCTCTTCACCTCTTTGATAAAAAATACTGGACTTCATGTCCC
This sequence comes from Asterias rubens, assembly GCF_902459465.1. NCBI lineage: Eukaryota > Metazoa > Echinodermata > Asteroidea > Forcipulatida > Asteriidae > Asterias > Asterias rubens. The sequence continues at coordinate 11,698,168 of NC_047073.1, read as the reverse complement.
CTTTTTTAAATCCCTCAAGCAACTGTTTAGTAAACCCATTCTAGAAAATAAATGCAGAGAAACCATTAAAATTCATATCTCATATATATTGTTTTATGATGACAAAACTAAATTGGGATGGACGGAATTTACATAAAACTCGGGCCTTTTGAAATTATTATTGGTCTTAAAAAATAAAATATTTTGTATCTTTAAAAAAAAGAAAAAAAAAAAAAAAGTTAAATCAGATAGAAAACAATCCCGATATTGGATGCATTAGGGTGACACTGCTTGGTTTCGGTAGTTTCTATCTGTAAACCCAAGTCAACCAGTGCACTCCTCTTGCTCCACCCCCCCCCCCCCCCAATCCCCTCAAAAATGTCAGTGGAGGTCGGATAACGCAAGTTGGTATTCAAGATCAAGATCAAGACAAGATGAAGACTGCAAAGAGTAAGAGGAGATCTAACCCGTTCTCTTGCAGAGTCCAACCCCTTTGTATCGCCCCTTCCCCCACCAATGTTCGGCGGTCTTGTTGATGTTGTCCTTGCATGTAGTTTCAAGATGACTTCACTCTGTCTTGGTATTTCTTGAGATGCATATTGGTCGAAGCCATTGATGCTTTTTCATTGGGAGACTGTTCTTACTGGAAATTTCTGTCAGGGTTGGTACTTCAAGTCATCAGTTGGCATGTTTATTTTGAATTGTCATAATTGTATACTTCAAACAGTGTGTAATGTTAATAAAGACAAAGTAAAATATCAAACCAAAACTTTTAAAAATATTAGCAACTTTATTTGAAGAAATAAAGCAAGAGAATAATGATACCCTATAGGTTATCAAAGCAAATTAAGTAGATACTACTCTTTCCCCTATAATCGTCCATTTGATGATCAATGATTGATTTAGGAGTATTAAATATATAATTTTGACATTAGCTAAATTGATATTTACCTATTAACATCAGCATTACATCAATTCTAAATGCAGATAAAGTCCTTGAAAACTTATTGACAATAAGTGGGGGAAAATCATATATAAACTCAATGCTCAAACAGACTACAGGTTAAAAAAAATAAGCAAGGTCAAGTCCCGAAATTCAAATATTTTAGGGCTCGTTAATAAGGAGCTTCCTCAAAATGCTTATTTGTGAGCGCTGTGCGCGAGAGAGAAAAAATGGGGAAAACGATTACAAGACAAGACAGAAAAAGACTGAAGAGGACACAAGATGGCCAACAGGGGTTGAACAGGGCAGTTCATCAGTGAAGCGTGTTGCATTGGTAAGTATGAATGGTAAGATAGTCCAGGCCTAGGGGATTTATAGTTAGTTAGACTAGATATAAGACTAACTCTATCTTCTAACATGTTCCTGAGGCAATAGGTAAAGTATAAGGTAGTGTAGTGCTTAGTCTTGATTCAAGTGTCTTGAAGCAAAACTAACTACTATGCCATCATCAGTAAATGCCGTACTTAGATGTCCCTGATGAGTGACTGGAAGCAAGTGAGGCCGGGTGTTTGCAGCAATGGTTAAGTATAACAGGTTAAGTATCAGGGTAGTGACCGAATAACAATTCCATTCTTCAAAGGGTCTAATAACAAGCATTTTTTTCCCAGCCCATTAACAAGCGTTTTCCCCAGCCTATTAACAAGCGTTTTTTCCCAGCCTATTAACAAGCGTTTTTCCGCCCCCTTTTAACAAGCGTTTTGTTACAGTGACTCTCCCTTTGATGTCCATGAGGTTAAGTGTGAAAGAAAACTAACGATTCCTCCATAGCTTTTGACTTTTAATCTGCACTGTTTTAATACCTGACCATCTTTTTCTTTTTTTTCCAGGTCAGTGGGGTCAATGAGGTCAGATCCTTGCAGCAAAGGTTAAGTGCCCAGGTGAAGTATTGGGTAAAGTATCTGGTAAGTCTCCTCCACAGGTCATAACCTTCCTTCAGCATGGTATTAATGATGTTTTTGTTTGTCTTTTTTCAATAGATTGCGACATGTTGTCACTAAATGTTGTTTCAAGCTTTGCAGAGACGGCTGCTTGGGGACACCGTAGCTGACATTGGTTTGGTAACGTATTGAGGTTATCTCAAGTGGGGGGTAGTGCTTTCTGCTCAACAGCCAGTCTTTTGATGATTGATACCCAAGCTTACTTATTGTATGAACTATAAAGGGGGTAACCCTGTTTCAGCCCAAAAAGTAGGTGGCAATGGCCCCTCGAAAATAGTTGATTTTTAACCCCACACCTTGAAGTGTCTTGCGACTAATTGCATACAAAAAAAAATACAAAAACGTGATGTAAGAGGGTGGAGCTGACTTTGCCTAATTGATAAGACCCTAACATGCTAACCTTTTTGATATTTTTTCTTTCAAATTGCAGATCATGTTTTCTTCTTGAGGATGATGAAGTGTGTGTGCGATGACATCTTCACTGAGCCGATGTGATGCTTACAAGCAGGATTAGTGGTCCTGCAGAAGATTTGGTAATGTATTGGTAGTATCAATTACAAGTTACTGATGGAGAGATTTCCGTATCATTTGATAACAACTCATTTTTGAAATTTGGAGGATTGTGAACAAATCAAAACCTTAGTTTATTGATGACTTCGAAGGAAAAACGAAACATGCGCCAACAAAAACTAGGTTTTTAATCTGTTTAACAAAGCAGAGACAGTTGTTACCAACTGTCGTTGGGATTTCTACAACAGCGAATATGAAGGACCAGCCAACTTGAGAACCAGTTAACTTGCTTTTGAAAAAGAATTTCTTTGTACAATCCCAGCAAACTAAAATCCCTACTAAAACAACAGAAGTTTACTCTTCTTGCAGTTTATCGTAAAGATGTGTAAATTCATTAATAAATTTGTTTGTGTTAACTAAATTTACCCCCAGTGTTGAGCAGTCTCTTGTGGAGTGGTGACTACATCTGGAACTGTTAGAATGAGCAGCGTTGGGAGGACACTGGGAGTTGTGAATGTCAACAACTGGACCTGGTTTGATGAGCATCATTTTGAGGACAGGAGCACAGATTCAACAACAGACGACTTGATGGGCCCAATTTTAAAGAGCTGCTAAGCACAACAAATTTGCTTATCATGACATTTCCTTCTTGGTAAAAACAGGATAACCATTCCATTTGTTGCAATTGCTTACTACTAGTATTCAGCTGTTGCTGGCTAGTCCTGAAAATCACGTTGAAATTTGGTTGGCAATCCTATTTTTATCAAGGAAGAAATTTCATGCTAAGCAAATTTTTGTGCTTATATGCTCTAAGGGGTTAATGTTTCAGCATTTGCACTTTTTAAGGTTTCAAATCGTCAATTTGAAAATTTCCATTAATTTTCAAAGAAGTTGGTGGTGAATAAACTACCTACTAAATTGGACAACAACTAAATCTAAAGATTTCCAGGATTTTGAACAAATTTACCTATTCTTATTTTATCGACAACCTTGAAGGAAAAACTATAAACATGCACCAACAAGACTAGGTTTTTAGTTTGTCAAAAAATCTTTTTAGTAACAGTTGTTACCAATTGAGATTCTACAATAAAAGAAAACATGAACGACCAGCCAACCACCTAGAAAAAGAAAACTTGTGAAGAACAAGTTATCTTTTTGCTTTCACTCAATTGTCTTTGTACAACCCACATTGAAATCCATCCCGAGGAAGAAAAAGTTTGCTCTTCTTGCAGTTTATCATAATGAGGTTTTAAAGAGATTATTTTGTCTGTATATTCTCCCTCATCAGTTGAGCAGTCTCTTGTGCAGTGGTGACTACAACCGGACTTTTTCATGAGCATCGTTTGAGGAAACAGGCGTTATGAGACTGTAATACTGCATGGTAAGTTTAACAAATTCATGTAAAACTTTCATTTGAAGAGAAGGTTGTCCCACAAAATGTGGCAAGGGGTATTGTCATCTATTATTGGTTTGCAAAAGTGTATGAATAAGTGTGGGAAGGAAAAACAAACTGTGCACACAACAAAACAAGTTTTGAACCTGCAATCAAATCTGTTAACTGGATACAACTGTTACCAATTGGGGTTATACAACAAGCATGAACGACCAGCCAACCACGGAGCTAAAACAACTTTAAAAGAACCAGTTAACTTGCTTTTTAAAGGCAGTGGACACTATTGGTAATTACTCAAAATAATTATTAGCATAAAACCTTTCTTGGTGACGAGTATTGGGGAGAGGTTGATGGTATAAAACATTGTGAGAAACGGCTCCCTCTGAAGTGCCATAGTTTTTGAGAAAGAAGTAATTTTCCACAAATTTGATTTCGAGACCTAAGACTAAGAACTTGAGGTCTCGAAATCAAGCATCTGAAAGTACACAACTTCGTGTGACAAGGGTGTTTTTTTTCCTTTCATTATTATCTTGCAACTTCGATGACCGATTGAGCTCAAATTTTCACAGGTTTGTTATTTTATGCATTATATTGAGATACACCAACTGTGGAGGCTAGTCTTTGACAATTACCAATAGTGTCCACTGCCTTTAAAAAAATGTATGTGTACAACATCCAAACAAATTTTTGAAATCCCTCCTAAAAATTTGATTCTTCTTTATTTTAGTTTAATATAAATAAATTATGTGGGAAAAAAAATTAGTTTGTCTGGCTACTATTATCCCTCAGTTGAACTGTCTCTTGTGGAGTGGCACTGATTGAATGAGCATCATTTGAGGATAGCCTACAGGTGCAAGGTAAGTTTAAACAAAATTAAATCAAACTTGTTTTTGAAGAGAAGGCACATCCCCAAAAAGTTGAAAAAAGTAAAACGGATGTTTTAAAGGCAGTGGACACTATTGGTAATTACTCAAAATAATTATTAGCATAAAACCTTTCTTGGTGACAAGTAATAGGGAGAGTTTGGTGGTATAAAACATTGTGAGAAACGGCTCCCTCTGAAGTGCCATAGTTTTCGAGAAAGAAGTTATTTTCCTCGAATTTGATTTCGAGACCTCAGATTTAGAACTTGAGGTCTCGAAATCAACCATCTAAACGCACACAACTTCGTGTGACAAGGGTGTTTTTTTCTCCATATTATCTTGCAACTTCGATGACCGATTGAGCTCAAAATTTCACAGGTTAGTTATTTTATGAATATGTTGAGATACAGCAACTGTGAAGGCTAGTCTTTGATAATTACCAATAGTGTCCACTGCCTTTAAGACACAGAAAGGAAACAAAACTAGATTTTGTGTCTGCATGTGCAAAGAGCTCAGAAACTGATTGGAACTGGATGAGAGTTTTCTTGCACATGCTAGCATTTAGACTTAAACTAGTCATCAGAACAACTGATACATTTATTTTGAGAGTTCATCGTCAATATTAATCTTTGACAGTTTTATATTTTCTACCACAGATTGAGACGATGACCAATTGGGCCTTCACCCACTCTTGAAGCAATTAATTGTTGACCGTGCTACCATCCGAAGAAGGACTGTATCAAGTTTAGCCAGACGTTCTTTACACTGCAAGTTCACAACTGTGACTTCAAGAGGCGAAGAGATGTTGAACTGTGTGCCACCAACTCGAAGGACTGAGTAAAGTTTATATAAGGATGACTCTCCAAGAGTGACGTAGCAATGTTGATGAACTTTGAAACAAACACTTTTGAAGTGTCACAACAACTAAAGATAGACTTTTACAAGTCTAGCCAGTGATACTGAGGCCTAACCAACGCTTTTTGGATTGTGTGCAACCAGCTAACCTGGAAGGACTGCTTGAAGTCTTGAAGATGACTCACCACTAAAAGTTTTTTGGATGAAGTGACGTATAGTGATATTGATGAACTTTAACAATTTGGATTGCCACCAACTAAAGATAGACTTTGTCCCGTCTATAGAAACAGCTTAACAAATGTTCTTTGGACTGTGTACCACAAAAACTGCGTGAACACCAGTAAGATGATCTCCACTGCAAATTCAACTGATGAAGTGACATAATAGTGATGTTGATGAACTTTGCAACAAACTCTTTGGGTTTTCATCAACTAAAGATAAACTTTTAGTCAATGTTAGCAAGATGGTTCCCCACAGGTAAAGGGTGCACCACACTTGATGAGTTCCCCATAGCAACCAATACTAAATGCAAAGTTTTTGAAAATTATTAATGAGGCTCCTAGTGCATGAGCTTATTAGTGTAGTGCACCCCTTGAGGAAAGAACCAATCTCAGGCCGTGTCTGAAGTTATGGCTATGGCTGTTGCTGTTGCTATGGACCATAAGTCACATCCGCAGCCACTAATTTAGACAAGCTCTTTTAATGTTTTATGTTTACTTAATTAGCCATTCTGAGATATAGTGGACACTATATACCGAGACACTATTTGGTTTGGGTAAATTTGTCTGTTAGGATTCAAATCCAAACCAAACAGCGACTCCTACGATGTCCACCATATCTCAAAAAGGCTATCTCATCTTGAAGCATCAACATTCCAATACCATTGCTGTACAATGTAGCGCAGTATACTCACATCAGTTGCATAACTGCCAACATTTACATCTTGCTATCGGGGAGATTTTTCCACAATATCTATGAGGTTATTTTATGAAGATATTCAATGTAACCATGGAAAAGTTTCCATAATGATTTTCAAGTATAATGCCTCCCTTGCAGCAGAATCAGTAAGAGTTGGTAGCTTAACTGTGATTAAAAAAAAACGGCACGCCTGACATGCATGCTTCATAAAATGTAGATACATTATTCTTTGGATATTGATGGTGTCAGGGAAACTAGGATTAAAATTATAACTAAATTTATGGTGCAGCTTTTGTAATGAACAAACAGTCAAACAGTTTACAAAAGTGCTAGCTGTGTATGGCTTTATTTGCAGTTAAATTAACTGTTTTTCATTGTTAAAACCCTGAACTAAAAAGTGAAAAATTATAGTTACAAGTTGATTGCAAGTGAAGATTTTACACAATTTGGGCTCAAGTCCTTCAAGGACATTCCAAAACCATGAGAAAAAAACTCTTAAATAAACTTTGTTAAATATTTTATTTTATTAAGGTAAACATCTGCTGAACAAAATCGTTGGACAAAACTATGGTATTGTGCTAAGTATTTAGAGGTAATGAAATTTATTTTATTTTTTTTAATTCAATTTCGAGGCAAACTTTACACATTGCTCCATAAGTATAATTCAAGACGCGTAGGGAAGATAAAAGTTTACACCCGCGTGCAAAATAGACAGAATGCAAGTTTTAGTGAAATGCGAGAGCAGCACTCTACCTGTTGCGATGTAAACAACTAAGCAACAGTACAGCATGCATTTTGTCTATCTAGCGCTCAAAACAAAACAACTTTAGTAATAGTTTTATTGTAGATCATTATCAATCATTGTAATTATGTTGTAGGCTACACGGTTTAAAGGCAGTGGACACTATTGGTAATTGTCAAAGACTAGCCTTCACAGTTGGTGTAACTCAACATATATGCATAAAATACAAAACCTGTGAAAATTTGAGCTCAATCGGTCATCGAACTTGCGAGATAAAAAATGAAAGAAAAAACACCCTTGTAACACAAAGTTGTGTGCGTTTAGATGGTCGATTTCGAGAACTCAAGTTCTAAATCTGAGGTCTTGCAATCAAATTTTGTGGAAAATTACTTCTTTCTCGAAAACTATGGCACTTCAGAGGGAGCTGTTTCTCACACTGTTTTATACCATCAACCTCTCCCCATTACTCGTCACCAAGAAAGGTATTATGCTAATAATTATTTTGAGTAATTACCAATAGTGTAGTTTATCTATTGAACCAATGTTACTGCGACTGTTACAAAGCCCAGGTCATAATAAGCGGAAGGATTGAAATGGCTGTGGCAATACACAATGGTTTATAAGCTTACAGCCCACCTGCGACTTACTATAGTAATAGTATAAAAAGCACTCTGGGAAACATTTCACTTCGAAAATGCTGTTATGTCAAAATATATCGGTGTTTTTTGCTCGAATATTTTAATCCGAGAAGCGTTACCGCAGTTACGCTTCTTCAATTACATTGGGTAATAATGTTCGGGATTATTCTTTCTGCATGGACATAATTCGCTCCGGATTTTTGCCGGAATCTAAAGAATGCGACCATCTTTTATTGATTATTATTGTTAGTTTTATTGTATAATGCATTTATATCTATGAGATTAAAACAACCGAATGGTTTCAAAAAGTACACCTTGTCCTTATTAAGCATTACTTTTTTACATTAATATTATTCTAAAGTCTTATTGTCTGAAATTTGTTTTTTGCATGTTATGATCATTCCTAAGTAAAATTAAATGCCTCCGATCGTATTTAAGGCACTGGACACTTATTTTTTGTTTATTCAAAGTCTTCTCACTTGGTGTTATGCATTAATATGAACAAAATAACATCCTAGTGAAAATTTTAAGTCAAGTTAAATGGAAGAAAATTTTAAGAAAACGCCCTTGTCGCATAAGTTATGTGCTTTGAGATGCATTGAATTCGAGACCCTCAGCTGAGGCCTCGAATTAAATTCAATAATTACTTCTTTCTCAAAAACTCTGTTACTTAATTCAGAGGGAGCCGTTTCTTACAATGTTTTTATTATTATCAACGGCTCTCCATTGCTCGTTTTCCAAGTAAGTGTTTATGCCTACAGTTACTTTGAGTGTTACCAGTAGTGTCCAGTGCCTTTAAAGAACCTATGGGCTGAGAGAAGTTGAGTCAACAGAGGGCGCTATACTACCACATCAAGTTTCTACACAATCTCTGCGGGCTGTAGCACCCCTTGCTGCACTTGCACTGTCTAAATTATTATAGACTACCCAAGCAAATAATACTAAATGCTAAAGATTCAAATATTCTCAAAACAAATTTAAAATCTCTCAGCCTCTTAAAACCAATCAGACATAATTATTTTTAGACAACTAAACTTTTTCTCCGCACCATCGTTCGTTTGTGCAATGGGTCAATAACCTACCGTCAGGCGCCAGTGACGGTCGTATGCGGTATTTGAAGTTATGTTTTGGGGCTTCAATTTGGTGCCCACCATCCAGTCAGTCCATGGTCAGTCCCCGGCCGGCCAGGTACGATTTTAATGTCAGCTGAGTTTTCAACATTCCACTGCTCGTGCTATTTCGACCTCAAGCTGTTCACAAAAGTTATTTTTGTTTTCTCCATCGCTGGTAAGATGTGTTGTAAATATTAATCTTCGTTTCTTATTATTTTATTGTGATGATGAGTTTGAACCAATGTGATCAGAATTACGTTTTATATCGTTTGTGTGTTACTGTTAGCATTCTTTTCTTACAACAGTAAAGGAAGGGGCGGGGCTATTGCTCTAGCTTTAATGTTTTGTTTTAATGTTTCTTCTTGTATTTTTTTTTTTTTTTGTTTTTTTTTTTTTTAAGAGCAAGTCAGATTACATTTGTTGTGCTTTACTGTTTGTGAAGGACGTTTTATATAGTCAAATAAAGGGGTAAAATTACAAATTTGAACTGATGACACATTTTTTTAATTTTTTTTTTCTGCACAAAAAGTAGCTGAGCTCAGCAACAGATGCTAAGTCAGTAAGTGCTTAGCTAAAAATAGGTCTACACCATACGGTTTCCGGCAAAGAAAATTATGTCATGATGTAACAATGTACCATCACAAGCAAGAGTAGATAACGTTACCCTCAAGCAAGAGAATGATCATGCATGGATTTGGATTGTTAGATCATTACAATTGCATCACTCAGTCAGTCAGACTCAGAGCAGTCAGTAAGGACAGGTCAGAGACAGAACTGACTGCCTACGTACTACTCTCCTAACGAAACCGAAATAGTTCTAGGAGTAACTGCCTACCACCAGCTGGCAAGTTAACTTATTAAAGTAGTGAATACTAACTGCTTAACAGTTTCTGCTTACAGGATACAACTAGCAGTCACAATTGGTTACCTTATTCTGGTAACTTTGTTAAGCCAAAAGCTACTTTTTGTGCTTAAAAAAACAAAAAAAATTGAGGCAAACAGATATACAGATGAAATTTGACCTAGGGGCAGGGGAGCACAGAGGCAGTTGCCTCCATTACTTCTGTGTTGTACAGGCCTGGTATGCAACATGCACGCAAAGTGATCAAGTGATTAGACTGTCAACAGGTCTTACGATCACAAGGTTGTGGGTTCAAAGCCGGCCAAGCTAACCACTGAGTTCACAATGACTAGAATTTGCAACTCATAATGTAACCTGTTATACTCATCGTTAAACCAGTGTAGTAACCATCGTTTGTTATACCTGTTGTTTCTGGTTCACATAGCAAACACTTAACAGGTTTCCTTAGGCTTGCACGCTACAGTAATGAAGTTCACTTTTTACATGTATGAGAGGCATCATTGGTTTCATTATCTGAAAAATATAATAATAATAGCAATATTAATTTACATCCCAATCTTTTGTTTCATCCCTATAGCTTGAAGTAGGTGCAAGTGCGGTCATTGACTGATCTTCATTCTGTTCCAAGATGGCATCTTCATATTACGACACTGTCGTGTCCTACGCAGACTTGTACGACACCATTCCTATGTACCCACTGTTCGAGTTGAGCCACTACATTCTCATGATTCTTGCTGTGAGGAGTGACTTTCGTAACGGTATATTGTCTCAAGATTTGTCAAACTCTTTGAAAGCTTTAAAGCCATCTGAGTACAGCGGAATTCTGCGCTTAATGGCACCCCGTAAAACACACAGTTCTAAGGGATGTAAGCGCAGAATTACGCAGTGAGAAGACCCATAAAACTGGGCTCAGGTTTTTGTTTAAGAAATCACACCAAGGGTAAGCAGTAGTTTACCATTCAAGAAAAAACAATGGCGATCAAGTTAGCTTTGTGATATCTTGATCCTGGTACGAATCCCGCCTTGAACACCTGTACCTTGCATGTCGATCCGGTTTACAGTCCCTATATTTAATCATGTGACTTTATTGAGCTGCACGCATACCCCCTCTTCCTTACCATACGCAACTTTAGACCACTGCACTTTTCCCCCCTCTTCCTTATCAGACCGGCTTTAGTCCACTGCAATCATACCCCCTCTTAAAATATTGCAGTGGACTCCTTAGACCACGTGCTGCAACTCATACAAATTGTGCCAAGGTAGCCAGGGATCGCCTTAAAGCGGATGCAACTTTTTTATTTCAAACATCAAGTTTTTACTCACTTGATACCTCACTTGGCAAATAGTGATTTATGCGTGATCTGCAAGTCGGGAAAAAAACATTCTACATGTACTATTGCACTGTCAGACTGGATTTGACCTTTTCAACTAGGACCGTCAGTGTTTCTTTTCATTTTACCCCCATGCAAGGCTTTGAACTCTTCTTGCTCTTCTCATTCCTTTACTTTCTCTCCCTCTCTCTCTCTTTACCTGGCGTAGGTTCTAAGCATCTAGCCCAGACCAACCCCCTGGTGTGCTGGTTCTGTAGTATGCTAAGTAGCTTTGCAGGAACATTCATGGCCAACTTTCTACTTGGTCAGCCAATACTGGCTCCGTTTAGTAATCAGTTCAACATTGGATTGGCAACGGCTGTGTGGTAAGCCCTCATCCCTTCTTCATTCCCTCTTGAGCCCGGTTCATACTTCCTGAGAATGCGAAGTGAGTTTTGACTTCACATGGCTGTTTTTGCAGCCAATGTTTCGCAGGTTCAACTGTTACAAATTATTCATTTGTGACGTCTTAATTCGTATCACATTCGCAGGAAGTATGAACCAAGCTTTGCCCCTCCCCACCCTTGAGCCGCCCCCTACTATCGCAAGTTTTCATTCCATAGTAGTTTTGTTGCCCCGCCCTTACATTTACTCATGAACCACAGGCCCATGGCCAGTAGTTTTGGTGTCGGGCCAATAAACTAATGACTGGACGAGCCTGGACTGTACCGGCTTCAAGTTAGTTTGTATGAGATGAAAATTCTTTCTAAGACAAAAATTTCTTCTTTGAGAACTACATGAAAGAGACTTAAGTCAAACGAAGACTAAGAAATGTCAAATGTAGGACACATGGCTGGGAAACTGTTTCCAGAATTTTTTTTAAAAATTAGAACTCTTTTTATAAAGCACCTAATTGCCAAAGGAAACAAGGTGCTGAAGAAAAAAGGAAAACAAGAAACTTCAAAGACGCTGTTGACCAAGAAAACCAAAATCTTTCTGTGTTCCACAAATTCAGACCATGTTTTTCTCCTTCCAGGTACCTCATCTTCTACTGCCCGGGAGACATCTTCTTCACTATTGTGTCTTCGTTTCCCGCCCAGCTTGTCTTCATCCCGCTCAAGGAAGTACTACGTATGAGAAAGATTGCAGCAGGTGTGGCGCAGGCCGCTATCGTGTACCCAAGTAGCTTCTTGGTCATGCTGATCATTGGCACAGTCAAAGGTGAGAATGTTTGAGCTTAGTTGATGGAAGGAAATGAGTATGGTTGTGGTATTGGGATGGGGTAGCAGATAGCAGATTGGAAGGGGGAAGGAGATTAGAAGAGAGAGGGAGAAAGAACAATAAACTTTTGCCTTGTGGTATGAATTTCCATCTTTGTTTTGCTTATCGTTGGCAATGGTGGGAATGCTGGAGCTAGCTAAATTATAGGGGAAATATGTAAAACGGATTGGTATAGTTGTAGGTATCAATTTTCCAAAAGGATTAGTAATGTGTGATGCCATTATGATGCCATTTGTGAGTTAGATGTTCATAATATTTGGTGCAATGATTTGCTCAGTCCCACGTTACTGCTCTCACGTACTATAGAGGTTGTTGCTACCTCCAACCCACTTTCATTTCTCTTGGTTCAACGAAATGTCTCATTGACTTTTTGCACATTCAAAACCTTGATAGGAACTGGCAGTTTGCAAATGAGGAACATTGAGAGGTTGCTACGGGGATCCACCGGCCCTTCATCCAATCAGCTGACAACACCATCCATGTAAGTAACAAATAACAAACCGCGGCTTCTTATATAGCACGCATATCTGTCACTCAGTGACGCTCATGGTGCTTTAACATAAAGCCTGCAAGTTATGTGGGACTACGTTTTAATTGTGAGATCTACTCCTTATACATAGCACCATGTAATGGTTTACAAGGTGCCGTGGCGCAATATGCAGCCAAACATACCAGGATCACCGGGACGAACCCCTTCTTTTTTTCAATAAGTGCACTGGTTTTTTTTACATGTGTAACACAACACACAGGACCAACGTCTTTACGTCAGAACAAGTGTCACGACTGGGACTCGAACCCAAACTCTGCTGATCAGAAACACCAGAGTTTGAATTTGTTGCTCTTAACCACTCAGCAACAACACTTTCACAATATTAAGTATTTTATTTGTTTTTTTCTTTTTCTTTACCAGCACCATGAAGGCTGCGATCATTATCAGCCTTCTGATGGTTCTACAGCGCTACGCCATCTTGCCCATCCCACTCGTCTTATTACAACTCTGCTGCATGATGGTCCTCACCACCGTCAAGCTTTCAATGCTGTTTGGCATGCGGGATCCGTTCGAGCCAGTAGAGGGCGTGCTCCGTCCAGTCCTGTTCGGTAAGAAACCCAAGGAGTCTGGAGCTGCGAAGAAGGCCAAAGAAACCGAGAATAAGAACAAGAAAGAGTGAGTCCGGTCAGAGGTCATCTGGAAAGTCAGGGGGAGGATATCTTGCAAAAAAGACGGGTTGGCCTTTAAGGTGTCGTACTTTTTACACAAGGTAACATAATCAAAATGAGGCTGGGTGTGGAAATAGGATGGATATTGTATTCAGCAGAAACTTTCTCAGGGGACTATATATTGTATCATTATTGACAATTTGGCCTTTAAATCTGTATTAAGTTGACAAAACAAGGACTAGAAATCAAAAAAGGGGTATGTCTACAACTCAGTACTAACTCAATATTTGTTTTTTCAAATTTCCACAAAGTGATGTATGTGTTTAGGAACTTATTCCTAATTAAAACATAGGCATTGTAGTACTACAAACACATAGACAGTTCTGTACAAACACTCTGCTAGAGTCAAACGTCACACCAATGTTTAGTTTAACTAAAAAAGGGTGGTTGCAAACTAACTTTAAAGATAACCATTAACAATCAGCCAAAACATTTTGTGTTTTTCTTTTTATTGTACTATTATAATATTAGTTGGTTTGTTTTAAAATCAATTTTGTGAGGGTTACATTGTTTGTTGCCTGTCAATTTGCCAAGTTTCCATCAAGGCTGTCAAGCATAACCAACCCGCTTATAAAACGCTCAGAATACTTGTTAAACAATTGTTTATGAAAGATTGTCTATCACCACAGGGCCGAACAGCCACTACCTCAAATATAGGGCTACACTTTGCTGACATTCAAGAGAACTGCCACCAGGGGCAGGTTGCCACCTACTCCTGGGGCTAAAACATTATTACCCCTGGGTAATCATCCACTAGGAGCATGCATGGCTGGAAGAGCAGAATGCACTACCTTCCAAACTTTTTACAGAGCAGTTATGGCCGTCGATTTCACAAAACCTCTTCCTAACTTAAGACTAGCTTTAGGACTTAGGACGAGTCCCAACCCTCCACTGTAGCATGCCGACCTTAAGATTAATCCTAAGTCAGGACGAGTTACTTGTCCTAACTTGAGATAAGACGAGTCCTAACTGTTTGTGAAATTGACCCCTGCTCAAGAGCATGAGTGTCATGACCGAGATTCAAACCCACACTCTGCTGCTGACAACACCAGGGCCCCCAATTTCAATAGAGCTGCTTGTGCAGACAATAGACAAATAGTGTTTTGCTAAGTAAACAAATAAAAAGAATACCAGTCACAGATTCTATATGTGACATGTTATTTTGGCCAGTAACCTTATTCTGGTAAGCATCATTTTGTTTCGCTTAGCCATTTTGCTTAGCTATGAAATTGGGCCCAGAGCTTGGGTCTGGATAGAGCACTGCCACTCCTACAAGCCAGGGGGATTTAAAATGGGTTATTTAGTAACGATATTATGACATTCTTTATGTATAGCCTTAATTATAAGTGATAGTGGCTAGTCGAATGAGTTTTTTTTGCCAAATTTATTGTTGTAAAAATTTGTGTTTGTCATACACCGATGTGCTTTAAGCAAGTTCAAATTCAATTAATATCCCCTTGCAATTTCTGTAGTGCCAAATGACAAAACTTCAGTTTTTGTTTTCTGAAGAAGATCAGATTGTTTTTGATCGAAATGTTGCTTCGATTTTGAAAGCCATATCATAAAGCAATTATTTCCATGGAGTAATGCCACAAATCAGACTAAATTAAACCTTGATGAAATGATTCGGTATGCCTCATGCCAAAGAAAATAAAAAAAAAAATTGGTGAAATTTTTACTGGAATACCTAACAAAGTCATCTGGCCTGATACTTCACAGAGGCATCAGACGCAATGGCCTCCGTTGGCCCTGGTCATTGCCTTGGTGCCCCTTGAAATGGTTTCTTTACCAAAGAGAAAATGCCTCAGTGCCCTTGCCTTTTCAAGAATGAAGCATCAAGCCTGAAATAATGCTGATAATTGTGTTATTATCAGGAGTTATTACAAATAAATACAATTTTTTGTTAAACTATCATTTTTAATAATCTGAAATGCTGCCAATTGGTTTTTGTTTTGTTTTTAAGTCTTGCATGGCACACTTACAAAGCAAACCAAGGAAGAAGGTCATTAGTAAGGACACATTGCCTGGGATCGGACGATTTGTTGTCCTCTAAGAAAATGTTTGAAATCGTTTGTTGTAAAATGAATGGTTTGAAAAATACCTAGAAGTAGATTACAATGATCCACACAAATATGCCTCTAAATTGTGTGGTTTTCGTTTTACTTTGTGAATTAACACGGTTCGTCATTTTGTAGAACCATGTTTTTGACTCCACAACAGAGCGGGGTGGTGCTAATAATTGGACAGATAAAGTTATTACACAAGGCCGAGTTGGACATGGCAAGCAAACTCAACGTGCAACTCGACGCAAAATGCAGTGTTGAAATAGCTATACATTTTGCGTTTTTTTGTATAAATGATACAGACAGTGTTGTTGCCATGGATTGACAAATCAGAATCGTTGATTCAAGTTTGTTTGAAGAATAGCTTATTTACATATAACTCAAATTTAAAATTATATATACAGGAATTCAATGATGTGAATTTAAAAATAATTGTGTTCAATAGATGTTAACTTTTTGCATCGGAATAACAAATTTAATTAGGTTAACCCCTACACCATCTGCTCTAGAATTGCAAAGGTTGTAGGTTCGAATCCCACCCAAGTGATTTGCCTACAGTGAATATTGTTCACAGCTCAGGAAAATACCGAGTATAGAGTAATGAATACACATCGGTGTAAGGGTCAAAACCAAATTTAAATATGTTCAAATGTTGCCTTTGAGTTTGTTAAATGCGTTTTGATTCTGTTCAGTATTGAATTATACTTTACTCAAAAGACAAATGAGGTGAAATGTTAGTCTTCTCTTAGAACTAACTTGTTCAAATTCCAGTTTGGTAAACAAAGTGAGCTACAAACCCTGTGGTTTTGTGTGGAATTTATACCAAATTTGAGTCCTGCAAATAATTTCACACTGATTGCTTTGTTTCCATTTGCCTTTTTAAACTCATAGCTGGTTGTTTATAAGGATTTAGGCAGTGTGAATACTACATAGACTCAAATTGGTTGATTTTGAAGGATTTGGGTTGGGCTGCAGCAATCCGTCATAAGTTTACTCACATAGCAGGTGATTTTGAAGGATTGCGGCAGTAGGAATACTGCATAGACTCAGGTCAGTGGATTTTGTAGGATTTGAACGGCAGCCATCTTTTATAAGTTAACCCATATATATTAAGTGATTTTGAAGGATTGAGGCAGTGTCAAAACTCCATAGACTCAAATTGGTTGATTTTGAAGGATTTGGTTGGCGGCGATTCTTCATAAACTCATACCGGTTAATTTTGTAGAGAATGAGGCTGTAGGAGTCACTTAATTTTGAAGGATTGTTTTTAAATGGCTGTAGGAGTCACTTAATTTTGAAGGATTGTTTTCTGCAACCAGGGCCCAATGTCAAAAAGCTGATTGGGCATAAAAAAAACTAAGCTGAACACAACAACATTATGAGGAAAAGGGTACCAGCTAAAATACCACGTCACATGTACCTTATGTTGCTATAATTATTATTTATTCATCCAATTTATCGATACTAGACAATACAAAAAATACTTCCACATGGGCTTGGAGAAACAAAAGCCAAGTAACTACTGTGGTCCGTAGACCTGCCTCTAAACATCTGGTTGTAAAACAAGTAATAAAACGAATAATAAAATATTTATTACAATTTATGTTTATAAAAAAAGATAGGAAAATGAACTATAAATAAAAACATGTACATCAAAGGTTCACAATTTTAAAATAACAGTGTTCATTATTCCTCGCATTCTATTCGGTACTGATTCTATTTGCACAAGAAGTCACATGTGACTGGTATCGACCTTCTGGTTTCTGCTGAGCAGCTAATGTGTTTACAAGCAATGTTTTCTTCTTATTTAAAGGCAGTGGACACTATTGGTAATTACTCAAAATAATTATCAGCATAAAAACTTACTTGGTAACGAGCAATGGAGAGCTGTAGATAGTATAAAACATTGTGAGAAACGGCTCCCTCTGAAGTGACGTAGTTTTCGAGAAAGAAGTAATTTTCCACAAATTGATTTCGAGACCTCAGATTTAGAATTTTTAGGTCTCGAAATCAAGCATCTGAAAGCACACAACTTCGTGTGACAAGGGTCTCCTTTCTTTCATTATTATCTCGCAACTTAATGATCGATTGAGCTCAAATTTTCACAGATTTGTAAATTTACGCATAATGTTGAGATACAGCAAGTGAGAAGACTGGTCAATTTCCAATAGTGTCCAGTGTCTATAAGAAGCTATATGAAATTGGGCACTGAGACTGGTTTTGGAACGTATGAAATACAACTGATGTGTTTTTGTGCTACCCATTATTATACACTGATGATTGTTAAAGGCAATGGACACTATTGGTAAATTGTCAAAGACTAGCCTTCACAGTTGCTGTATCTCAACATATGCATAAAATAACAAACCTGTGAAAATTTGAGCTCAATCGGTCATCGAACTTGCGAGATAATAATGAAAGAAAAAACACCCTTGTCACACGAAGTTGTGTGTGTTTAGATGGTTGATTTCGAGACCTCAAGTTGTAAACTTGAGGTATCGAAATCAAATTCATGGAAAACTACTTCTTTCTCGAAAACTATGGCACTTCAGAGGGAGCCGTTTCTCACAATGTTTTATACTGCCAACCTCTCCCCATTACTCTTTACCAAGTGAGGCTTAGTGCTAATAATTATTTTGAGTAATTACCAATAGTGTCCACATGATAATCGTAGTATCAGTACTGTCCCGAGCTCTGTGGGGAAAAAAAATCATAGGTTTATTACTCGGGTAAGTTTGATGTGGATATTAAGTTTTGTGACATCAGATTAATATAGTTTGTTTTTTAATTGAAGGAGTAGGGATGTGCACTTTAACATCAGGTATTATATACTTTGTAAGTTTTTGGGTTCAGATATTTAACATTTTGTCAGTTGACATTTATTAA
This sequence comes from Asterias rubens, assembly GCF_902459465.1. Classification (NCBI taxonomy): domain Eukaryota; kingdom Metazoa; phylum Echinodermata; class Asteroidea; order Forcipulatida; family Asteriidae; genus Asterias; species Asterias rubens. The sequence continues at coordinate 11,679,597 of NC_047073.1, read as the reverse complement.
TGTTTAATCTTTTGATTTATGCAAATAAAAGTTTGAAATAAAGGACAGTTTTTAAAAAAGATAAACGTGAAGTGTGTGGGTTCTTTATTTTGGACGAGGTAAAGCTCATAGGTAAAGCCGTGGACGCCTTTGGTAATGTTATTATCAAAGCCTTGTTCTCACTCGGGTGTATCCCAAAATAATGCATAAAATATCAAAGCTGTGAACATTTTGACTTAATAGTTGGTTATTCGAAGTTGCAAGAGAATAGTGACAGAAAAAACACCCTTGTTGCACAACTTTGTGTGCTTTCAGATGCATAATAAATGGCTCAGTGTTTCGGATGCCTAGGCTTCAGCTGAAGTGGTTTATTATTAATTGAGTGAGGGAAATTACCACTTTCTCAACAACTACGTTACTTCAGAGGGAGCCATTTCTCACAATGATTTAGACGAGCGTAGTTGGCAAAGCTTATTCCCGTCCACTTTCACAAAGCAGAGAAATGCTCTGCTTTTTCAATCAAGTAACATTGGATTATACTGATGTGGATGGTTTTGCGGTATTGTTGGAATGTTGGGGTCTTTGGGTTTTTTAATAATATGATAATTGAAAATAACGAACTCAAGACATAACTTGAAAAAAAGGTCACAAGAATGTTATTTTGAGAATAATAAGAATGTGGTTTTCAAGAAGTGACACGCCCATTTTTTGCAATGGGACCGTGCAAGCTGTATAGCGCCCTCAGTTGATTTGAACGGGCCATCTTACAATTTCATCGTATGATACCCAGACGCCAATTCTGTTTGTGTCTACGCACAATGTGGCATAGATGCCGACTATTTTTTTAAAGAGCGAAACACGAACAGCTGCCAAATAATGGTGGCCTTGATGCTGCGGAAAATCTCTTCTAATTTTAACACCAAATGAAAACAGAAACGAGTAGTGCAAACAGGGCTCATAGTCATAACTACCTGGAGTTTCCTAGCCCATAATGCTGCAGCGACCGTGTCGTCGTGGTCGTCATCCACCCAAACTAGACGGAGAGAGTAAAGGAAATCAAATTGAATTTTTTATTCAACTCAATAAAGCAAGGTAATAAAAATAGTCACACTTGTCAATTTGTTTTTGTTGTCATTATTTTTATGGCTGAATAAAAAAAATATTATGGTTACTAATCTAAAAGCGTTCTTTTCCAATAAATATGGCTGAAATTGGAAAAGATGCCGAATCCAAATCCAACTGTCACTTTGTCACTCGTTTTGTCCAATGTAAAGTAAAAACACAATCAATGACAATGATCACAATGTTCTTATTAATATTAATTATCAATCATGATCATTGCAGCTTCTTTGTTGTACGTGGTTTGTTTTGTTTGTTCTTTTGGTTTTTGTTTACAAAATGAACGGCTATTGTTTGACATTGAGTGTGCACTTAGTTGCTATAACGTAACCCTCCTCGCCTGGCGGCCGTTGGGAGGAGGGTTACGTTGTCGCAACTAGTGTGCACTGTGCAGTTGTAATGTTGGGTTTGGCATCTAGCACGAGCTGTATTAATTATTCGGCAAAGATTTGGAGAAAGGAAAATTTGTAAAATGTGGTATAGCTAGGGTTTTAAGATCAAGGTGATTACAATTTAGACAACTAAGAAAGTAAACATTTCTTTTTAAAATTTGTGTGTGTGATTGTTTGTTATCAATGAATGTGCATGATATTGAGAACCTTTTCTTCATGATTTAGTGGTTGCTGTCGTCATGGCAACATCCATCAGCGAAGACGATGAGAGATATTGCGACCGGAACCACGCCAAGAATCTCCTGGATGGACTTGACCGCCTGCGCGCTGAGAGCCAATTTTGTGACGTCGAGCTGCGTGTGGGAAAGACCAGCTTCTGCTGCCACCGTGCTGTCCTGTCTGCGTGTAGTCCGTATTTCCAAGGAATGTTCTCTGGGGGGATGAGAGAGGTTCACCAAGATGTCGTTGACATTCTTGGAATTGAGGGCAACGTCTTCAAACTTCTTCTGGATTACATGTACAGTGGTAAGTTTACTAAGGCCATGTTTTACAAAAAGTTGATTAGTATTCTCCACCAACCTTTTTATTTTCAAAAACACTCAGGGTTGTAATACCTTGTTAGATCAAGCTTTTGGCAAAGAAATGAATCCTTGATACTCACTGTGAATGAAGATGTATGTAAAAATTTACCTGTAGAAGTTTCAGCTAAGTCATTAGTTGTCAAGTTTTTGAGAGAGAAAAAGTGAAAATCACAGAGCAATGTTTTCAGGAGAGTCACGTCAATCCATTGCAGTTTTGTCTGTTTGACCTTCATCCAAAGCTTACCATCATTGGATTGAATTGAATTGAATGCTTTTTGTTTAATGCAGGATATTTGAGTGTGGAGTCTGATATCGTTGAGGATCTCTTAACAGCAGCCGACATGATTCAACTTCAGGGCGTGGTAAATCTTTGCTGCTCCTTCTTCAAGACACAACTCCATCCATCCAACTGTCTTGGCATCCTCTGCTTTGCCCGAGCCCACTCCTGTGAGGATCTGGCCGCGACGTGTCTAGCGTTTGCCTGCGCTTACTTCGCTCAGGTATCTGAGCTGGATGAATTTCTTGAACTGTCGCTGGAAGACATCATGACTTTGCTGAGAAGCGAAGAGCTGAGGGTGGACAGAGAGTTTGAGGTCTTCCAGGCTGCCATGCGGTGGATTCTTCACTCGCCAAGTGAGCGCCGTAAGAACCTAGTCCAGGTCTTGGAGCCTGTTAGGTTTCCGATCATCTCGCAGCATCAGCTGTTTGACTACATTAAGGCGTGTCAAGACCTGAGTCTTCGAGTGGCCCTAGGGAAGCTCTTGGAGCGTTTTAACCCCGATAAGCGACATAGCTCAACATTACGCCCTCTGCAATCAGTGTTCTCCAGCCCTAATCTGCACGAGCCTAGACAGAACGCCAGGAAGTACGTCGTGCTGGTAGGTGGCTACCGTAGGAATCCCGGTGATCGATTCTACGACATGGAAACCTTAGACTCCGTGATACAGCTGGACACCTTCACAAACAGTTGGACCTCGATGCCAAGTCTTCAACAGCCCCGTCACGGGCATGGAGTGGCGTTCTTAAACGGGTCACTGTACGCAATCGGAGGAGAGTGTGATGCTCTTATAAACAACATTGTTGAGATGTTGGATCCAGTGACGAAACACTGGAGCGATATGCCTCCTATTATGACCCAACGCTGCGGACATGGGGTGTGTACCGTTGATGGAGTCATCTATATCTTAGGAGGAATAGAAGGGAGTGATGTCTTAAGGAGCATTGAGAAGTTCGATGCGGAACGAGGAGGATGGTGTGTGCTACCAGAAAGGATGCCTGAAGGAAAAAGTTACTTTGCTATTGCAGAGGTTGGCGGTAAGAGACCTAAAATACTAAACTCTTTTCTTACCATTCAGGACATTTTTTGCATTCGTACTCCATGTTACTAGACATAATGTGGGTGTGATCCCTGGCTACAAGGCAGTTAACGGTTGTATGGTTTCTGACTAGCACCCTCGAACAAAGATATTGACAAAATAGGGACACCGCCAATAGAAAGCTCAGTTAGAAAGCTCAGTTGGTAGAGCGCCGGCACGTTAATCCGAAGGTCGTTGGTTCGAATCCCACTCTAGTCAATTCTTTGTTCAACCCCAAAAATCATAGACATAATTTGCTTACATAGCTGAAATTCGGCGCTTCGGCACAGTTAGCAGAGAATGGTAATTGTAACACAAAATATGGTGGTAAGCAGAGCCATAAAATTGGGCCCTGGAGACAAGCTTATTATGAAATCTCTACCCTAGTTCTCCTTGTGCTATCCTACATGTACGTGTAGTACCAAATCATTTATACAAAAAAACTCAACTCGGTAGGTTTTTAAAAATTGCATGGTGACCTTGTATACATGTAGACACCACGTTTTAAATCTCTAATAAATGAGCTGTGGTGGTTCTGAGAGGAGCAAGTGGTTTAGCAACTCAAGTTAATTAAATTAAGGAGTTGTTAAACCACTGATTCTTCTAGATTGATTACATGGTGCCTCCACAAACCTCACTTTACAAACCTAACTGGGCCTGATTTCATGGCTTTGCTTACCGCCAAATTCTGGGCTTGGGATTACCATTCTTTGCGACTGTGCAAGGGCCAAACTTCTGTGCTAGCTGTGTAAGGGGAGAATGCCTAGTAACAAGGAGTAATAAGCATGCGCACAAGCAAAAATTATCTGCTACATGTAACCCAGGATATACGCTTGCCGTAAGCACTTAAAGCCATTGGACCCTTTCGGTAAACAGTGTTGTCCAAGGCCCATACTTTGTGTATCACAACTTCTATATCAAATAACAAACCTGTGAAAATTTAGGCTCAATCGGTCATCGGAGTCGGGAGAAAACAACGGGAAAACCCACTCTTGTTTCCGCGCGTTTCGCCGTGTCATGACATTGTGTTTAAAATAAATCCGTAATTCTCGTTAACAAGAATTTATATTGTTTTGCTGTTTTCTCAAAAAGTAAAGCATTTCATGGAATAATATTTCAAGAGAAGTCTTTCACCATTGCCTTCTGTAAACCCTGTAAGTTATTTGTAAATCTGTGAACTTTTATTTTTTTTCTGAACCGAAAGGGTCCAATGGCTTTAAAGGATTTGGGTACTTTTATTAACACAAAACACAATGTCCACCGATTTACATTAAACTTACACCGTTTGAAGATAATGATAGTAGAAAGCATAACTTAAAATATTAGTTGCTGAGGTGCTGTAGTTTTTGGGAAATGAGTAAAACAATGTCATGAAAATACATTTTTACGTGCTAAAATAATTTTCGTCTCATGATCACTGAGACGAAAATTATTTTCATGACATTGTTTTACTCTTTCTCAAAAACTACAGCTTCTCACAGCAAATAATATTTTCAGGGAAGCTTTCTACTATCATTATCTTCAAACTGTGTAAGTTTAGTGTAATTCTGTGGACATTGTGATTTTTGTCCTACAAAAAGTACATAGACCCTTTAATACCCGGCTTCCATAAGCGCCAATGCTTGCCTGTAAACAGTTAGCAGAGCCATGAAATTGGGCCCTGAACTGACTTGCCTGATGAGACTTTTTCTTTCTTTACCTTTTTGTTTTAATGTAGATTGTTCAAGTCCAGAACATTTTGTTCGCAAGGGAAATGAATTTGATTGTTTTGTGTTTCTGTCGGCCAGGGTTGATTTACCTAGCTGGAGGGAGCACAGACCCAACTGCAACAGGGGTGGTTCTGAGATCGCTTGAAAGCTACAACCCTGTAACGAGTGAATGGAACAGTCTGGCCAGTATGAAGCATAAGAGATCCCATTGCAGTATAGGGGTGTTAGGAGATGATCTCTATGTTATGGGCGGACTCAGTGCAGATAAAAGTGTTCTGAAATCGGTGGAGAGATACTCCATACTTGAGGTAATCAGAGTTGACTTAAATACAACTAAAATTGTCAGTTGATGAAATAATAATAATAATAATAATAATAATAATAATAATAATAAAAAAAGCGATGCAAAGCGCTTAGAAATGACAATGACGTCGACATTTTTACTTTTGAAAAAAGTTTATATATTTTGTAATAAAGTTGGTGGTTCGCATTTACTGGACACTAATTACTCAAAATAATTGTTAGCATAAAAACTTACTTTATAATGAGCAAACATTGAAGTATCTGATTGTTACTCTCTTGAAAAAGACAAGCCCGCTAGACTTGTCAAGTTACAGGTTTTTCCAAGTCACTGGCCTTGAGTTCAAGCCCTGTCTCAAGCCCTGTGGTTAAGTTCAAGCCCTGTCTTGGGCTGCAAGATTTGAGTGGTTTATTTTTTTTTAAATCTATGAGAGTAATAATAAAGGTGTAGGGTGTCATGGTAGAGAGCATCAAATTCAAGTTCTGGTGGTTGAGTCATCGGAGTGTGGGTTCGAATCCCTGTCATGGTTGAGTGGTTTAGAGCATCAAATTCAAGTTCTGGTGGTTGAGTCATCGGAGTGTGGGTTCGAATCCCTGTCATGGTTGAGTGGTTTAGAGCATCAAATTCAAGTTCTGGTGGTTGAGTCATCGGAGTGTGGGTTCGAATCCCTGTCATGGTTGGGTGGTTTAGAGCATCGAATTCAAGTTCTGGTGGTTGAGTCATCGGAGTGTGGGTTCGAATCCCTGTCGTGGTTGAGTGGTTTAGAGCATCAAATTCAAGTTCTGGTGGTTGAGTCATCGGAGTGTGGGTTCGAATCCTGGTCGTGGTACTTGTGTCCTGATGCTTTACTTCCCCCATTGGGTACCTGCATGTGTAGAGGTTGATATTGTGTATTCATGAGAAAGCATGTTGAGCGCTCTGGTTGCCCAGTTTGTATACTCTCAAGGGAACTAAGAAAGATTAAAGGAATGCTATGGCCCAATGACCAGGCACTAATGTAAAGCGCATTGAGACGGTTATTGTGAAATGCGCTTTTTAAGAACTAGTCATTAGTAGTAATAATAATAACCAGTTTTTATACAGCGCTTTTCACACTCGAGTGGTTTCCAAAGCGTTTCCAACATTATTACCCCTGGTCACTAGGCCTTAAATCATTCCTTAAACCATTTCAACTCCCTGGTAAGTATACAGCCTGTGCAACATTAATATGTGCTACTCGGCTAAATCAATCACAAGATCCATCTCTGCCCTCACTACAGTTACCCATTTACCCCTGGGTAGAGAAAAGCAATTGGTAGTATGATTAACAATAACACCACTTTGCCAAACATTTCTGTAATTTTGTTTTATTAATCTACTATTTACTTGTTTGGTTTATTTTTCTAATTGAAAGGACCAGTGGACAAGTGTGAAGCATATGTCGATGCCCCGTGCCGGTGCTTCAGTGGCAACCGTGAATGGACTGATTTACCTCATGGGAGGGCGTTCCTCTGGAAAGAGTAACCGCGCCCCTAAGACGCTTGATTTGGTAGAATGTTACGACACAAGGACCAACTCTTGGATAGATATGGGCAAGATGCCAATAAGTCGTTGCGAGGCTGCCGTTGCAGTCATTTGAAATGAAAACCAGTCATCAAGAACAAAGCCACCCCTTGCCAATTCACCCCTTAGCAAAGCTACCCTTTGCCAAGTCGCCCCCTAGCAAAGTCGCCCCTTCCAAGTCGCCTCCTAGAAAGGTTTCTAAACTCAGGCATGATATTCTTCCTACTAAAGTCTACTTTCTGATTGTTATTTGTCCTTGGAAAATTGTTAAAAATTGTGATTAATGACCTGCAAAGTCTATAAAATCCATCACCAAGCGTATAGGTCAGCCCTTGTACTCCAAAATACAGTATGCTGTCTGGAAACCTTAGATTTTCATTCCTGTAGGAGCAAGGCCCAATTTCATTCAGCTTGCTGACCACAACAATTTTCCAAGCAAAGCCAATTTCATTTTGCTATTTGAAGATAAGCAAATATTCATGCTAACTAAAGCAGAAGAATGTGTTTAAAGACCCTGGACACCTTTGGTAACTGTCAAATACCAGTACTCTAGTTGGTGTATCCCAACATACACTAACATTATGCTAACAATTATTTTGAGTAATTGCCAATAGTATCCAGTGCCTTTAAGCATAAGAGTATTTTCAGGTTAGCAAGAAAGTAAGACGACCAGCTTGCGTGTTCACCATGGTTTTGCATGGTTACATCATTCATTTTCACGATTAAGCACCAGAAGGTTTGCTTACCTTTTTTCTGTACTTGTGGTTTAGCAGCTTATGCAATGGAAACTTTGGCAGTAGCACAAAGTCGTCCATTAAGCAGCTGTATGAAGCTGGACCCAGGGCTCAATTTCTTCCTCAGCAGAAACGGGTGACTCGCCAAAAATCACGAAGGTTACGTCGATGCGACTGGTGCCCTACTCATATTTTTGATAAGCAAAGTTGTTTTCCTGATAGCAGCTTTATTACTGTGGGCCCTGAATAACTCATAGCCCACTCACTTTCGGTAATGCAATTTTAAAAGATTGTTTAAGGTATTATACAGGATAGCTAAGGATAAAACAACATTGTTTCAATTTCAGCCTGAAAAGCTTACAGATATGAGTTTGAAACATATTTCTCTGAAATGTTTTCCTCTAAAATGAAGTCGTATTCAAGAAACCACATCTGCTGAAAACCTTTACAAAAGAACAGCTTATTTTGTTGTTGTAACCAAAATTAATGACAATGGGGTTTACATGTGGAACATTTTGTGCATGGTTCTTCATTATGTTTTCCTGGTTCACACAATGGATTTGGCCCAGATGTGTACAGGTTTGTTAAAAGCAGTGGACACTATTGGTAATTGTCAAAGACCAGTCTTCTCACTTGGTGTATCTCAACATATGCTTAAAATAACAAACCTGTGAAAATTTGAGCTTGATTGGTTGTCGGAGTTGCGAAATAACTATGAAAGAAAAAAACACCCTTGTCACACGAAGTTGTGTTCTTTCAGATGCTTGATTTCGAGACCTCAAGTTCTAAACTTGAGGTCTCGAAATCAAATTCGTGGAAAATTACCTTTCTCGAAAACTATGTTACTTCAGAGGGAGTCATTTCTCACAATGTTTTATACTATCAACCTCTCCCCATTACTCGTAATCAAGAAAGGTTTTATGATGATAATTATTTTGAGTAATCGCCAATAGTGTCCACTGCCTTTAATGCATGCAATTTTTGATCACACAAAACTTGAACACTGTCGTGGACTATTTTGCCAGCTTCTACCAATACTGTATAATACTTTTATTCTGTCTTGTTAGTACATTGCAGTAAAAAGGAAACGCTTTATTGAAAGGAAAGTATTTGAGTGACCAGGAACTCAAAATTTATTGTGGTAAATGGAGTTATGCAAAATGCATTTCACTGTGTGAAATATTTTAAATGTGACAATAAAACATTAATAATATTAATAATAAAATAAAACATGTTTTATCAAAAATGCAAATACTATTTATTGATAATGCATTTCCTACTGTTCTTGAACTATTTTGTCAGCTCTACCAATCCTGTATAATTCCTTTATATAAAAAAAGGAAACACTGCTTTCAAAGAAAAGTGTGTGAGTGACCAGGAGCGTACATTTTATTGTTGCAACTGGAGATCTGTAATTAAAAATGCAAATATTATTTATTGAAAATACATTTCAGACTATTTCGTCAGCTCTACCAATCCTGTATAACATCCTTTATAGGTCATGTTAGTATAGGGCAAAGGAAATGCTGTATTCAAATGAATTTATCGTTGTAAGTATAGATATGTTATTAAAAATGCAAATATTATTTATTGGTTAAACTTTTTCCACTGTTGCCTTGGTTCTTGTTGATGTTCTGTCACAAACTTTAGTTAAATATTTTATAGTTGATAGTTTGTTGAAAGTAAAATCATGTCGCATTTCACCATACTTACTGATGCATATTTTCATCTTGGACGTGTTTTGAGGAGGGGAGGGTGGGTCAAGCCTTTTATTATTGTTATCATTATTAATTATTTTACTCTGACCACCTCTCACAAAAATTCAAACAGGTATAAATACGATATCAATTTCTCAAAGACTAGATATACTACAAGGCAATGGACAAAATGTGGAATAAGCAATGCTGAGGATAAAACATTTTCCTGTAACCAAAAGGTTTAAAAAGGACTATCCACTAGGGGGGCTCTACATGTAGCAGTCAATGCTAATTGCTAAATATTAAACTTTCAAGTCTCTCAGCCTCTTAATAACCAATCAAATTATACTTTCGGACAACTAAACTTCAGATTTCTTTTCAACTTGTTGAAGGTCAGCCGTTTGGAATTGTTGCTTATTACCCCAGAAAAAAAAACGAATAAGTGTTTTCCCCAAACTGACGTGCTGCCAGTTTTCACGACACACCTCTAATTCCCCAGCAAAAAAAGACAAATTTTAAAGCCTAAAACTTTCAAATCTCCTCAAAAGTTAAAGCACATAACCCCCCGCCCCCATGTTGTGGTCACAATAATAAATATTGCTACCAAAAAATATATTAGTGCAGCAATTCAAGCATTGTACATTATTTGTAATTAATCAAAATAATTGTGACAATAATATTACCAAAGGTGTATAGCGCCTTTAAACATTTTAGAAGATGATTACGAAGCGTCCGTATGGAATACATTTTGCAGTATTATTGGCAGTGATAAAATACATGAAAAATACTTGCTTCGATATATTTTTGTGTGTGCTTTGTTGCTTAAAGGAACACGTTGCCTTGGATCGGACGAGTTGGTCTATAAAAAGCGTTTGTAACATTTTGTTATTAAATGCATATTGTTAGAAAGATGTTTGAAAATTAGAATATAATAATCCACAAAAGTATCACTCAAAATTGCACGGTTTTCCTTTTACGTCGCGAACTAACTCGGTCGGCCATTTATGGGAGTCAAATTTTTGACTCCCAGAAATGGCCGACCGTGTTAGTCGACGTGGTAAAAAGAAGACCACGCAATTTCGGGGCATATTCTTGTGTATCGACATTGTATTCTACTTTTACAACATCTTTCTACCCATATGCATTTTATAACATACGGTTACAGAACGCTTTTCAAAGACAAACTCGACCGATCCAAGGCAACGTGTTCCTTTAATATTTCTTGGAAAACTTAAGTCACTTATCGAAAAAATGAATTGATGCAGCCTCACGCTTTCCGCTTGTGCTGATGTTTTAAAAACAAAAGGTCTGTAAATCCGTAGAGTTGAAGGAAGCTTACGGGCCTTCGGACGAAGATGCAATTTTCATGGGTTCGTTACTGTCGTTCAATCTACCATCTCCGCTGGTGATGTAGTCTGTCATTACTCAAAATAGTTATTTGTAGCATAAATTCTAAGTTATTTGTAGGATGATAAATTCTTAGTTAACGGCTCGCTAAAAGATGCATAAAAAACATGATTTGTTTTCCTTTTCCCTATGCCTTAGATGTTTCTAGATCCTGGTAGGGGGAAACATATATAACACTGATGTTTTAACCAGGAATAATTCAACCGAATTTGAACTTTTATCCGAACGGGGGGGGGGGTGCACTCCGTAATACACAACCTCGTTCCCCGCGGTCAATTTGTTACTTATACGTGATCAGCTTTCACCCTCCCCTGGGAGCGACTGTCATTGATGGATCCATCTTTCGGTTTTGAAGCAAACATCATCAAAGGTATAGATGTAAGATTATAGGTTAGGCGCAAGATATCCTTGCTGGAAGTCATTGCGAAGATGGGGGTTGTTTTTATAATCTCAAATTTGATGGAAGGGTCTTATTTTTAAGGTACTGGACTCTATTGGAAAATACTCAAAGTAATTGTTTTAGAATTGAAACTTATTTAGCAATAGCAATGGAGAGCTGTTGATTTGTGAACGGCTCCTCTGAAGTATAGTAGGGGGTTTTTTTTTTTAAAGAGGGAATTTTTCACTCAACAAATTAACACTTTAGACCAGAAGCCTTTAAGCATCTATAGCACACAAAAGGTTTTGTTTTCTTTCTTTCATTACTCTCTTGTAACTTCGACGGCCAATTGGGTTCAAATTTTCACAGGTTTGCTATGTTATGCACATGTTGGGATACACCAAGTGAGAATACTGGTCTTTGACAATTACCAAGGGTGACCTGGGGTCGATTTCACAAAGAGTTAGGACTAGTCCTAACTTAGGACTAGTCTTAGGAGATGTGAAAAACGTACGGCTGGTCCTAAAGTTACGCGTAACGCGTCCTAACTAGAGATAAGACTAGTCTTAACTCTTTGTGAAATCCACAGCAGTGCCTTTAAATCTGAATAGAAAAACTTGCATTTTATCCACTGGCAATTTTCTTTTTAGAGTCGATCAAGTCTCTGGTTTTATCTTCCAACCGAAGGGCCCAAATCTAGCGGGTCAGCCCACACATTCACTATATGAGCAACAAGCCGAGCATGTGTGAGCCGCTATATAATTTTGTAGATCAAGTTTTGTTTTGCCGTGATATATAGGAACCCCAATCATCACTGTGAATGAAGATGTAGGTGATATAGTTTACGGGAGGAAGTTTCTGGCAAAGTTTTAGAGGGGAAAAGTGCAAATCATAGAACAATGTCTTCAAGTAGTGTTGTCGCACCGAGACGAAATTATTTTTTGGGGAAAATGTTTAACTCATTTCTCAAAAACTATCCGTCACCTCAGTAAGTAATATTTTAAGGGAAGCTTTCTATCATTATCTTCAAAGCGTGTAAGTTTCTAATGTAAATCTGCGGACGTCTGGTTTTTGTGTCGTATACCCAAAAGTACCCAAACCCTTAAGGTTTTATTTTTTTTCAGAACCGTTCGATTGTTTTAATCCTAGAACACAAACGCAGATAACTTTAATACAATACAAATTAACAAGGGGATTATGGAAATTTCATTTCAAGAGGTAGTCTCGTTTTTTTTTAGATATCGCAAAAAATCCGGAGCAAATGTCCACACAGGAAAACAATCTCTAATAATATACACTTGATGACAGGTCGTTTATCGCTGCCCCTCAAACACACATTATGCCGTTCATGCAACAAGTCACACAGTGTGATTATCGTTCTTGCAACGGGGTGTGTGTACCGTCCCCGTAACTACACCGCGCTTAACAATTACCGTCTTGACTTCAAGACTATCCTTAATAGGAATACACAATCTGAGAAACCTTACTGGTGGTAATGCTTCTCATTACATAACCGCTTTACTTCAAATTTAAATGATGTCAAAATGCTTTCTATTGTAAAAGCTGCAAAAAGTTATTGTTGCCATTTATTTTCAAGCCATTGAACACTTTCGGAACAGAAAACAAAAATCACAGATTTAAATATAACTCACAGGGTTTACAGAAGGTAATGGTGAAAGACACCTCATGGAATATTATTCCATGAAATGCTTTACTTTTTGAGAAAACATTCAAACAATATCAATTCTCGATATCGAGAATTACGGATTTTATTTTAAACATAATGTCATGACAGAGCGAAACGTGCGGAAACAAGCGTGGGTTTTCCCGTTATTTTCTCCCGACTCCGATGACTGATTGAGCCTAAATTTTCACAGGTTTGTTATTTTATATATAAGTTGTGATACACAACCTTTCTTGGTGACCAGTAATGGGGAGAGGTTGATGGTATAAAACATTGTGAGAAACGGCTCCCTCTGAAGTGCCATAGTTTTCAAAAAAGAAGTAATTTTTCACGAATTTGATTTCGAGACCTCAGATTTAGAACTTGACTAGGTCTCGAAATCAACCATCTAAACGCACACAACTTCGTGTGACAAGGGTTGTTTTTCTTTCATTATTATCTCGCAACTTCGACTACCAATTGAGCTCAAATTTTCACTGGTTTGTTATTTTATGCATATGTTGAGATACACCAACTGTGAAGGTAGTCTTTACCAATAGTGTCCACTGCCTTAAAACTACTAAACTTAAAAGTTAATGTGTAGCAAAAATGAGTTACCAGAAGAAACCAAAATGTCTCCGTTTGGGGGTAATGATTAAATGGGTCTGACACATTTGAAGTTCTTTACAAAAATCCTTTATTGTTTAAAACAATTTGTATTGCAAATTCCTCAGCACAATTGGCGCCAATAACAGGATGATGAATTTCAGACTTTGTAGAAATCCAAACAAATAGGCTAGTTCAGGTAGAAGCAAACAACATAATAACGTTTACTTTTGGTTTGCAAAAGTAACAAGTAGGTTTTGAAACTTTGCATGGTGGAAATAAGATATAGAAGAGTTTGCGGTAACACCATGTAATAACTATCTCTAAATGAGTTGGGGTGGTTCTAAAAAGAACCGTTGGATTAACTCGGCGTTTCGATCAGTATGCTCTGATCGTCTTCTGGAGAATGCTGTAAAAGTAACAAGGTATGAAAACAGCATAAGTTATTAATGATAATAGTAATAAAATCACATTATTTTATTGTGCGCATTTCACCGTAAAATGTTCAAAAGCGCATACAAAAATCTACAACAGCATAAAAATCAGCACAATCGAGAAAAGACAACAACAAAAAGAGTAATAAGTAACAATATTACAACAACAACAAAATTGCCAAAAGCTTAATGTTAAAAAAAAAAGTCTACAAAGTTAAATTTTAAAATAAAAGTAACGTCACCGACCATGTTTTCTTCTTATTCTTGTGAATTGCTCAAGTCTGTTTGTAAATGTCTAAAGAACACAACTATATGTCTTTATGCATAGAGTTTCTCTTAAGCAAAATTTGCTTTGGCCGTTGACAACTAAATGATGAATTCTTACCACTAAGTTAATTAATATATACTTGAGATGGAAATGAAGACTTCAACCCAAAGGTATTTTTCAAAATCTGTTGAAAAATTTCAGTGCGTATACATGTACATACGATTTGTAGTCGAAACTTATTACATTACTGTCCGTCATCAACGATTTAGCAACCATCCGTACAAGTCTTAGGTCACGAGACCGGTCTCGGTCTCCCCACCAGCCCCCCCCCCCCCCCCCCCGGACTACCTGGTCTCGACTGTCACACTGATCCATACACAGCAATTTAGAAACACTTTCGGTGGACGATTGAGGGACCACTCTCATCATATTCCTGTTTGTTGATCCACATCTGAGTGAACGTCGACAGAGAAGCCAAGATAGATCCACCCATCCACACCGAGTACTTCCTCTCAGGAGGTGCTATGGTCTTCACCTTCACAGAGTCGGGAGCAAGGGCAGTCACCTCCTTATTCATCCGGTCAGCCATGCCTGGGAACATGGTGGAACCCCCGGACATCACCAAGTTACTGAACAAGTCCCTGCGAATGTCCATGTCACATTTCTGGATGCTGTTGAAGACCGCCTCGTGGATACCCGTTGACTCCATGCCAATAAAGGAAGGTTGGAACAGCACCTCTGGGCATCGGAACCTCTCACTGCCGATGGTGATAACTTGACCATCGGGTAGCTCGTAGCTTTTCTCCAGGCTGGAGCTTTTCTGTGAAGTGATCATCTCCTGGTCGAAGTCGAGAGCTGAGTAGCAAAGTTTCTCCTTGATGTCACGGACAATCTCCCGCTCAGCTGAAATAGATTAAAAACACGGCCATCAATCAAACTATCGGTCTTTAAATACACACGTCGTACGTTGAAGACTGCCTCTATTCTTCTTTCAGAGAGAGTTGAATCCGTAAGGAGAGAAAAATTCATTCCAACCAAGTACTTTTTAAAATAATTCAATGTTCAAAATAACTTGTTCGTGCTTTAAAGGCAGTGGACACTATTGGTAATTACTCAAAATAATTATTAGCATAAAACCTTTCTAGGTGACAAGTAATGGGGAGAGGTTGGTGGTAGTTTTCGAGAAAGAAGTGATTTTCCACGAATTTGATTTCGAGACCTCAAGCTTAGAACTTGAGGTCTCGAAATCAACCATCGAAACGCACACAACTTCGTGTGACAAGGGTGTTTTTTCTTTCATTATTATCTCGCAACTTCGACGACCAATTAAGCTCAAATTTTCACAGGTTTGTTATTTCATGCATATGTTGAGGTACACCAAGTGAGAAGACTGGTCTTTGACAATTACCAATAGTGTCCAATGTCTTTAAGGCTTTTGCCAACTCCTCCGTCATAATGTAAACTGTGATTTGTATATTTTAAATATTGTTGCAACCCTTCCCCATGGTTATCACATGATTAAAAACACTGGACACTATTGATACTTAGTGTATCTCAACATATGCATAAAATAACAAACCTGTGAAAATTTGAGCTCAATAGATCGTCGAAGTTGCGAGATATTAATGAAAGAAAAAACACCCTTGTCACACGAAGTTGTGTGCTTTCAGATGCTTGATTTCGAGACATCAAAATCTGATTTTGAGGTCTTGAAATCAAATTCGTTTAAAATTTACATCTTTCTCGAAAACAACGTTACTTTTTCATTCATTCATTCATTCATAATTGGTTTATTATTTTAAAAACAAATTCCCTCGGCGACCGGAGGTCGAATTACAGGAAAATATACAGAGATTAAAAAATAAGAAAAAATCACACTATTTCACATTATTTAAGAAATAGTTGATTAAGGAGAGACAAATATTTACAATGTATAAAATAAATTGTTCTGAAAGTTGCGGGAAAAAAAAAAAGAAAAAAAAAAACCTTCAGAATGTTTTATACTATCAACAGCTCCCCATTACTCGTTACCAATGAAGGTTTTATGCTAACAATTTTTGAGCAATTACCAATAGTTACCACTGCCATTAAAGTATTATAGGCCTACCTGAGTTGGAGAATGAGTACCCTCGCTCCGTCAGAATCACCATGAGGTAGTCGGTGAGGTCTCGACCGGCCAAGTCGATTCTCTGGATTGCGTGAGGTAGCGAGTAACCCTCGTAGATCGGCACAACGTGTGAAACACCGTCGCCCGAATCAAAGACGATTCCAGTGGTCCGGCCGGACGAGTAGAGGGACAGGACGGCCTGGATGCTGACGTACATCGCCGGAACATTGAAGGTCTCGAACATGATCTGAAAGGAGAGGATGAGCTGCATTAGAGGCATCGGACTTGTTTGGTTATTTTCAAGGACCAGTATTCTCACCGGTGTACACCCAACACAATGCATAAATAACAAGTATGTGACTAGTTGGACTCAATGGTCAAGAGTTGCAATTAGAGAACACTGAAAGAAAAAAAACACCCTTGTTGCCCAAAATTTGCTGATTTAAGATGCCCCATGAAAAGATTCAGGCGTGAAGTCCTATCAATATTTGAGTGTGAAATACTTCCGAGGAAGCCGTTTCTCACAATGTTTTATACCACCAACAGCTCTCCGTTGCTTGTTACAGAGTAAGTGTTAAATGCTACAATTATTTTGAGTAATTACCAATAGTGTATACATTGAGTAGTTATTGATTAAGTGTCTGTCTCGTATGAACAGAAAATGTGAAATATGAAACAATATAGTCTCTAATCAACTTTAAAGGCAGTGGACACTATTGGTAATTGTCAAAGACTAGCCTTCACAGTTGGTGTATCTCAACATATGCATAAAATAACAAACCTGTGAAAATTTGAGTTCAATCGGTCATCAAAGTTGCGAGATAATAATGAAAGAAAAAAACACCCTTGTCACACGAAGTTGTGTGCGTTTAGAAGGTTGATTTCGAGACCTCAAGTTCTAAACTTGAGGTCTCGAAATCAAATTCGTGGAAAATTACTTCTTTCTCCAAAACTATGGCACTTCAGAGGGAGCTGTTGCTCACAATGTTTTATACCACCAACCTCTCCCCATTACTTGTCACCAAGAAAGGTTTTACGCCAATAATTATGTTGAGTAATTACCAATAGTGTCCACTGTCTTTAAAGTGCAGTATTTCAAAGTGAATTATTTCATTTACAGATATAATGGATATCGTGTTTGTTCTCAGATCATATTTTGCGGGTAAATCTGCACTATGAATTTTCTTTAAAAAAATACCAATAAATATCCTAAATACCTGAGTCATTTTTTCTCTGTTGGCTTTGGGGTTCATAGGTGCCTCAGTCAGCAAGACAGGGTGTTCCTCTGGTGCCACACGTAACTCATTGTAGAAGGTGTGGTGCCAGATTTTCTCCATATCGTCCCAGTTGGTGACGATACCATGTTCAATGGGGTACTTGAGGCTCAGGATCCCTCGTTTGCTCTGGGCTTCGTCTCCGATGTAGCTGTCTTTATTTCCCATTCCCGGCATCATTACCTGCCGAAAAAAAAGGATAATATATCAATGTTAACCTGTGGACTTGTATGTCAATATATTCACACCAACGCATGGTCCTATGAGTCAGGCGGCGACTGTACTGCTTAATGATACTGGACACTATTGGTAGTTGTCAAAGACCAGTCTTTTCATTGCCATGCGCCTTTGAACAGCTTTGCCTGGAATTGTCGCAGTATAAATCAATTTTTTCATTATTATTGTTGTTATTCTCACTTGGTGTATCTCAATACATGCATAAAATAACAAACCTGTGAAAAATTGAGCTCAATTGGTCGTCGAAGTTGCGAGATAACAATGAAAGAAAAAGCACCCTTGTCACACGAAGTTGTGTGCTCTCAGATTATTTCGAGACCTCAAATTCTAGTTCTGATGTCTCAAAATCAAATTCGTTGAAAATTACTTCTTTCTCAGAAACTACATTACTTCAGAGGGAGCCGTTTCTCACAATGTTTTACACATCAACAGCTCTCCATTGCTCGTTACCAAGTAAGTTTTTATGCTAACAATTTTTTTGAATAATGTTGTCCAGTGCCTTTTTAAACAACCTAGACATTTTTTGTGGGGAAATAATGTACCATAAAAAAAGTGAACCTCTTTGGTATCTTACCATATGACGAGGACGTCCCACCACGGCTGGGAACACGGCACGGGGCGCGTCATCACCGGCGAATCCTGCCTTGGTCATACCAGAACCGTTGTCGATCACAAGGGCCGGTATTTCATCATTGTCGAACGTAGACATGATGCTTGCTTGGTGGTGGGTTTTCTTTCTTAAGGTGTGTAGACAATACTCTGTAAATAGAATTATTGCACTGAGATTATTGCACTGAAATAACCATATTGTGTTCTGGTAGCGGTCTTTTCTTGATCTTTGTTGGGGGGAAATCTTAGGTAGAAAATATCCAGTAGGCCTGAATAGAATTATTGCAGTGAGTTAATTTTAATCTTTTTTTTTTATTTTATATTTTGCTCTGGTTTCGGTCATCTCTTTATAGTCGTAGAATTTTTTTCAGAAGTGTCCCTGTTCGATCGTAGGCCTTCACTTCACTTCATGGTATATGGGTGCCAGAGCAATCTTTCAGATAGACCGGTGTCAGATGCAATTGTGTTCGCAATGCAATACTGTCCGCACCGGACACTTTTGCATGTGCAATCGTGTCCGGGGCTATGCAAAAACCGTCCGGCGGACAACATGACTGTACTATGTGAGCGCGTAAGCGAGCGTGCATGCACTGAACCTACGTATATGCAGCATGAATATTCACGTATTATAATTGACATGCACTTAGTCAGCTTGTAAAAAAATGGCGAACGTGTTCCGTCGACCAAGGGCGTTTAATTTACTGCAAGGACGGTTTTGCACGGGGACGGACACAACTGCATATGCAAATGTGTCCGGGTGGACACAATTGCATTATGCAACAGCATCAGGGCGGACACGATTGCATATGCAATACCGTCCGGCGGACATTATTGCATATGCAATAATGTCCTCCGGATAGTATTGCATAGAGGACATAATTGCATGCGACACCGGCGACAGATCGTTCAGAGCTTTATAGATGTAGAAAAGTGTTTTAAACTTGATAACAAAAATGAACACTTAGAAAAAAGAGAAAAAAACTCACCTAAAATGGTTCCCACTATTCACGGCACTGGTCAAGCTGGGGTGAGAGTGGAACACGGCACTTCGAAAATAGTCTTCAAAAAATCTTGAAAATTGACGAGGTTTACAGTATCTTCTGATCTCTTATGCGAAAATAAACTGTTTACTTCGAATGCTCGCAAAGTGGTTTATTGTCTTCTTCTAGCCGAGCTAGCCCATTTTTATACTTTTTTTTTTTAATTTCAGCAAGAAACTTTCATTGCCTAATATGGCAAAGACTGGGTAATCCCTCGGCTACATGTGTTTGAATATTCATGGCTTAATATGGCAAGGATTGATCCCTCAATAATTTTCTCGGCTACCTGTGAGTCATTATAATAGGACTTTTTATTTGCACAGTTACATCATTTCGTTTATCACCCGATGTTTGATCAAGTGATCAATGATGGTTTTTTTTTCATAACACACAACATCACCAGAGGAAGGCTCTGTTAGGCCAAATAAAAATAAAATTATGTTTAGCGTCGCAGCCCGCTTCCTTTTTAGAGGCCGTTTTATTTTTCTTTAAAGGCAGTGGACAATATTTGTTATTGTCAAAGACCAGTCTTCTCACTTGCTGTATCTCAACATATGCATAAAATAACAAACCTGTGAAAATTTGAGCTCAATTGGTCGTCGAAGTTCCGAGATATTAATGGGGGAAAACCTTGTCACACGAAGTTGTGTGCTTTTTAGATGCTTGATTTCGAGACCTCAAATTCTAAATCTGAGGTCTCGAAATCAAATTCATGAAAAATTACTTCTTTCTCGAAAACTATGTCACTTCAGAGGGAGCTGTTTCTCACAATGTTTTATACTATCAACCTCTCCCCATTACTCGTTACCAAGTAAGTTTGATGCTAAAAACTATTTTGAGTAATTACCAATAGTGTCCATTGCCTTTAACAAAAAAATATTTACGGAAATAAATCATCACATAAAAAAAGAAAGAAGGGGTATTTTTTTAATTGTTCATTGCTGACCGACACATTCTTGTATACAAACGCCTGTTTTCCTGAGATCGTTAAAGTATTATTTTAACCATCTCAGGCCACGATTTCACAAAGAGTTAGGACTCGTCTTATCTTGACTTAGGACGAGTAACTCGTCCTTACAGGTCTGCATTCTACAGTGCTGGGTTGGGACTCGTCCTAAGTCCTAAGATTAGTCTTAAGTTAGGAAGAGTTTTGTGAAATCGACGGCAGGAAAAACAGCCGTTTGTATACAAGAATGTGTCGGGCAGCAATAAACAATTTAAAAAAAAAGACCCCTCCTTTCTTTTTTTTCAAAAAGAGAGGACGCGGAACATGTTTTTGTTTCATTTGGCCTTACTATAACTCTAGTCACTGATGTCAGTACAAATGTACATCATGACTCGTATACACACACTAAGAGAAAGGGTTGTTCAACATCTTGTTATTTTTATCGATGATATTTTTTTCCAGGGATTCGAGTCTCTGTACACCACTCGATCGGTGACGTCCCTAACACCATATAAGGCATTCTTGCGATGCATCTTGTTATATTTATTTTGATGAGATGAGATTTTGTTATCCAGGGATTCGAAGCTCCCTACACCGATCGATCGGTGAGGTCCCATAACACCATATAAGGCAAGGTTATACTATAGGTGAGATTAGTCATGGTTTAGTGAGACCTGTATCGTCAAGCTTCAATGGGCACCCCCATTGTACTGTGCCGTGCACACAAACTACATTGGTTTTGTTGGTATTGGTTCTGGTGTGGATCGTTCGTTCCTTGGTCGACCCCGGTGTGTGGCGTTTTCTTTTTCCAGGACGAACGTGTGCAGATAATTACCTACGTTAATAAACAAACAAGAAAATATTACAGTAGTCTGAGTGTACCCCGTTATTGCTGTTGAACAGTCGACAGCAAGGGGTTAAACATGCCGACTGCGAGCATGATTTGTTGGAAGGTCTCACCCAGACTAGTTCCTTTCCAAAATGTTATCAAAATTGTTAAAATAAAAATGATTTTCTTGTCTGTTTTCCATCAATTATATAATTCGCACACTGTGTAACCTTCAATTGTGCATCCATTATTTGGTTTCCTTTTAAGAATCAGCGTGGGCAAAGAGTTAAAGGCAAGAATTATCACAACATGAACAAGTAAAAAAAAAACTCAGCAAATTTGTTTCTTCTATAACAATGGCGTCAGGAATCCCCCGCAAAGAGTTGATGAGATTTGTCCAACAATGTGATGACGTTCGTCTTCGCCTTCTCGCTAACTTGAATCATTGTCAAATACATTTAGATTCATACTAGACATAGGCCCCACTAAAATAAAAACACAGCAAAGAAAAATATGCATAGCTCGTTTTTTAGCAATGAATTCAAAAAATCTTGGTGAAACATAGGCCTTTACTGTCATGATAACATCGTAGTGTTTTTCCCGAAGCGTCTACGTACAGTCTCGATATAGACAGTTGAAATGTATTTGTTTTCGAGCAGGTGCACTTTTAAAGGCACTTATTTGACACCTTTGGTAGAATGTCAAAGACCAGTATTCTCACTTCCCAACTCAAGCATACAACAACAAATCTGCGAAAATGTTGACTGAACTAGTGGTCAAAGTTGCAAGAGAACAATGAAAGAAAGAAACACCATTATTTGCCAGACTAGTTTGCTTTCAGATGCTTTAAAACGGGCTGTAGGGCCTGAATGTCTTTTAATAATGATTCGAGTGAAAATACCTCTTTTACTAAAACTACGTTATTTCACTTTTTTCGTACGGAGCTTTTAACTCCGAGCAGCCACGGGGGGAAACAAGTACACGCTGGATTCACTGGGTGCGATCGGAATTAGGCAAATTGTATTACGGGTAAATATAACTGGCATGTTTGGGGGCACAATTCTTGTCCTAATGGTCTGTGTCTACTTTATCGGGTTGATGGGTATAGTAAATTGCCATAGGCAAAGCCCGGAGAGGGAGACAGATCGGTTTTCCCTAGCCCTATATAGACCTTATCGCAAATACCAATGCGCAAGCGCAGACTGTTGAATGAGGTGCATTGTGGGATACATATGGATCAAATTTTGGATACCAGCTAGACCACAATGCACCTAATTCCAAGCTTTACGCGCGCACCCCGGTATTTGCGAAAAGGTCTATAGGACTATTCCTCTGTCCTGTAGAAAAAGAAAAAAAAGTGTAAGGCCGCCATCAGGGGCCAATTTCATAGAGCTGCTTAAGCACAAAAATTGCTTAAGCACGAAAATAGCTCGCTTATTTTACACATGTTACTGGCCAAAATGTCATGCCATGTACCTTGCTTGAGACTGGTATTTAACTGTTGTTTACTTCGCATAACAAAAGTGGGGTCTTGGCCGATAATCTGATTTTACTAAGCAAGGAATTTTTTGCTTAAGCAGAATTTTTGGCTTAAGCACCTCTATGAAATTGGGCCCTGGTCTAGTTTCACAGGGAGTGGTGTGGGTGATATTTTTCCGACGCGCGTGTTGGGCATTACGGGCTATTACACTGCAAAAAAACTGGGATGTTATAGATACCATGTTTTTTGCATGTCAATGTGAAATTAAGATGAGCACATCTTTCTAAGGTTTACCATAATAAACTTAGTAGTTACCCATCATATAATCAATTAGACTTGATTGGTTTTTGTTTTAGGACACGATCAAAATAAAAAATGGGTAATTTTTTAGCATGTCCTCTGCTCGTAGCACGAGTTACCGACATTCAGAGCTGTCCCATGCATACAACAATTAATTTTTTCTCGTCAAATTACTATGAGGATCTAGCCTTGGATGTTGGCTTTCAAAATACAAAACATTAAGATTCAAATCAAATATCATTAATAACTGGAGCCTAGGGAGGGTATGAAAAAGGACACCATAAAATGTAGCACGAGTTACCGTGGAATTGCCCATAAAATAACAAACCTGTGAAAGTTTGAGCTCAAATTGGTCGTCCAAGTTGCGAGATAATAATGGAAGGAAAAACACCGTTGTTACACGAGGTTGTGTGCTTTCAGATGCTTGATTTCGGGACCTCAAATTCTAAATCTGAGGTCTCAAAATCAAACTAGTGGAAAATGACTTCTTTCTCGAAAACTAAGTTACTTCGGAGGAAGCCGTTTCTCACAATGTTTTATACTATCAACAACTCCCCGTTGCTTGTTACCAAGTAAGGTTTTATGCTAATTATTATTTTGAGTGATTACTAATGGTGTCCACTGCCTTTAATTGGTGGAATGCGCCTGTGTCGTACTTTTTGGGGCGTATAGTTTACTTCGGCAAAGCTCCCAAATTTAATATAGGAGTCCTATAATAAAACAAACATCTGACACATGATTATCGTTCGTGCGTTGTCACAGGATAAACACTCAGTGAAGAGTTGCCATTTTCCATTTTGACGAGGTGAAGTCGAGTGAAAAGGAAGTTTAGTTTCGGCAACAATGCACTCAATTTCGAGTGGCATTTCCAAAGCTATCGTATTTTTTTTTAAGCTGTTGTTTTCGCGTTAAAATGACAGCCTTTTTCTTTATGAGAAGTTAAGATTTCCGTTTGAATTATTTTCTATAAGAAAAATAATAATCTGCTTTAAGTCTTCTTATAAATTTGAAGGCTGAATTGAATAGAGTAGAGTATTAACGAATTACCGAAACAAGAGGCTTACAGAACCCCTCCTTTTTGTTGTTTATTTTATTCACTCTGTGTACGTTTGTACTTCCTGATTTTTACTGTCGGTTGCAAGTTGATAAAGGCCTAAAGGCAGACGTATAGATTCAGACTGGTGAATGCCAACGTAATATTTCTCAAATTATTGGCAACTATCAAGAATATACAGTAAGAGTCATCTGCGAAATCTTCTATTGAATACAGTGTTCCGCTTAAAGGCAGTAGACACTATTGGTAATTACTCAAAATAATTATCATCACAAAACCTTTCTTTATTACCAGTAATGGGGAGAGGTTCATAGTATAAAACATTGTGAGAAACAGCTCCCTCTGAAGTGACGTAGTTTTCAAGAAAGAAATAATTTTCCACGAATTTGATTTCGAGACCTCAAGTTTAGAACTTGAGGTCTGGAAATCAAGCATCAGAAAGCACACAACTTCGTGTGACAAGGGTGTTTTTCTTCTTTCATTATTATCTCGCAACTTCTACAACCGATTGAGCTCAAATTTTCACAGGTTTGTTATTTTATGCATAAGTTGAGATACACCAAGTGAGGAGACTGGTCTTTGACAATTACCAATAGTGTCCAGTGTCTTTAAAGGTACTGGACACTATTGGTCATACTCAAAATAATTGTTAGCATACAAACTTACTTGGTAACAAGCAATGGAGAGCTGTTGATAGTATGAAATATTGTGAGAAATGGCTCCCTCTGGAGTACGTAAAATAGTTTTTTTGAGTCAGAGAGAAAATCAACAAGAGTTGAATGAAACGCAAATGGAAATTTATTTATTTATTTTAAATCTTTAGACATACACAATAGTTACAAGTTGTACAGGGGCTGTCAAGGTTAAAACAAAAGTATAAAACTGTCATCAAAAGAGGTGTAAAACCCGATCCCTGCCAACGATAAAAATATAATTATATCAATATAAAAAAGTGATTGCACTGAAACATTTAAAAATCACAACAACAACAAAATTAAAACACAAGCAAAACCAGACTGTTGAAGAAAACAAACCTGCACACACAACAAAACACCGTAGCAATAAGAGGGACGGACAACAATTTAAAAATAAAAACCATAGAAGTAAGTCGTATAGCCAATATGCCATACTCGTGTTGAATTTGAATGCTCGAATGTTGAAATCAATTGCCCCTGAACTAAAAAAGAAAAAATAACATCAGCTACAAACTCCGGAGCGCTCCGATGACTGAATCTTATTGCACATGTTGAGAAAAGTTTGTATGGTATACATTTATAAGAATATTAATCTCGATCTTGCAATACTGAATGTCGTATTTTTCAGAGAAATTGTTTTATAACCCACCCCTTACGACACACTACCACTCTAGGTACCCAAACGCTTAAGTTGCTATGGGTATAGTCAATGGCTGTCATAGTTCATTGGTTGCTATGGGTATAGTTAACTGGTTGCTATGAGCGAAGCACATCGTGTCTTGCAAGACATTCTGTGAAAAATAAGAACATGATACACTCTTAACCAAATCACAAGGCAGAATTTAACATGATGTTTTAATCATTGTGATGTGCACACGTAAACCCACGGACTCGGCGGGAGGGTGCGGGCCGCGTCAGTCTTGACGTAAATGCAAAACAGCATTGCCAACAGTCTGCTTCACAATCACGCCTACAAAAATAAGCAAGACGGCAAATTGTGCTATTTGATACAAAACCTCACACCGAATGCAATCTTACAGCTACTTTACGAGATCTCCGAGCTTAAAGGCTTCTCCGGCACAGTCACCCAACAACTCATGTACCGTATCCGACTGGAGACGAAATCATCAGAAAACTTCACAGATGGGATCGAGTTGAAGCTGATGAGATTGTTGTGAGTATAGACTGCCACGAGCTTGACTTTGTATCTGACTTTATCAACGGTGATGAAGGACTTGAATAATAAACCTAGTTGAGCTGAATAGACTTTAAACACCCTGGATTGTTAAATTATTTGGTTTGCGGTAACACCATGTGTTATATATCTACTTGCCAGTAGTGTTTTTTTAGAGAACTGTCTTGTTGCATATTTTACTACCGCGGTAGATTTTTGGAATCCGGGAGACTTCTCAGTTCAGAAAAAGAACTGCCGTGCTTTTTAACCCCAAAATCGGCCGGGACTACTACTTTTAGTGGATCGTTTGCACTACCGTGGAGTGAGTTCTCAATTGGTCTCAACGTTTCGACTAGCTTGCTCTATATAGTCATCGTCAGGAGACTGCGTTGGTTTTCAATAACTTGAGAGGAGTTGTGTTCTGAATCATGGGGGAGATAAGGAATGGGATGCAGTGCGAGTACGACAACGTGTTGAACCTCACGGCAGACGCCGAAGCAGCGGGCTACGTTGTCGCCATCACCGAGCAATGGGGCATCATCGTCGGGATGCTCCTGGTCCTCGCCTTCGGTCTCCCCGGCAACCTCGCTTTCCTCTTCGTCATCTACAGACTGCCCCACATGCGTACTATCACCAACTTTTTCCTAGCCAACCTGGCCATTGCAGACATCTCCTTTCTCCTGGTGACTGTGTTCATGTACATGATATTCCTGTCCAGCCCCATCCGTAGCGACTACAGTGTGGCGAGCATCTTCAGCTGCGTCGGTGTTTTCGTGGCGCCTCATATCACGTACTTTACCTCTACGTGTTGCGTTACTGTGGTATCTCTAGAGCGGTTTTACGCCATCTGTAAACCACTCCAACACCGTGCCGTCAACACCAAATCCCGAGCCAAGCGCCTCCTGCTACTCTCATGGGTCATCGCGGCGATATTGACGGCCATCGCGATGCCCAAGTACGGCGTCCTGGAGCTGTCGTGTATCATCTGGCCGGACGACGAGAAGTACCGGGATTTACCATTAACTCTCGGATACTGCCGACCTGTCATCCCGTGGTGGTTGGTTGTGGGTGAGGTTGCAACCCTCTCACCATTCGCCGTGGCTCTCCCGTGTAATGTATTCATGTACGTTCGCATCATCCACACGCTGAGTTCGCGCTCCGTAACTAAGGCGACCAGTTCACAGCGTTTTGCCCCGCAAGCTCTACAGGTCCGCAACCAAGTCGCCCGCATGCTCATTATCAACGGTATGGTATTTTTCATTTGTCAAGCTACAAACCAATTCGTCACTGCTATGTACATCATATCGTCAATCAATGGTGACAATGTGAATGACATCTACGACAGGTATGACACTGTCCTGGACGTTGGTCGCATCGCTGTTTTCGTCAACTCGGCAGTCAATCCGATAATTTACACCTTGTCGAGCCAACACTACCGCAAGGCGTTTAGAGAGGCGTTCAGCATCCCTCCCAAGAAATCGAAAGTTACTTCCAAGAAAGCTGAATTTCCCGCTCCTCGGAAAACTGCCTCACCGGATGTCAATCGCAGTGTCGACCCCGCCTTGCGCTTGCCTTCATTTCGTCTACAACATCAGCAGGGCACGTACTCCACCGAGGACCGAAGCATGCACCTCGGAAACGACCACGACAACAAGTCCAATAAACACAAGTGCACAAACGCTGAAATTGAAATAGGGTTCGAAAATGAAGGGTTTCAGAAAATGCCTAGCGATTTTGAAGCGGAAAAAGGTGGAAGAAATGAGGAACACATGGACGATACAGTTGGTGAATACAACAAAGAAGATGTCGGATTAGCTGATTTGGCTCCATCTACGCCCATCATAAGCTCCACAGAGGACATAAACGTTTC
Source organism: Asterias rubens (assembly GCF_902459465.1). NCBI lineage: Eukaryota > Metazoa > Echinodermata > Asteroidea > Forcipulatida > Asteriidae > Asterias > Asterias rubens. The sequence goes on along the minus strand of NC_047073.1, from coordinate 11,651,816 downwards.
CGTCAGCGACGTCACAAAGTAGAACTGCATATTATTGTTTGTCTTTTACACATTACGGAAGCGTATTGCCGCCACATGAGTAAACAAAAAATTTTCTCAATAAGTTCTATACAATAACTTATCGTGTACGTAAATGGCAAATCCAAACTTATCGTTAACGTAAATGAAACATCCAAACTTATCGTGTATGTACATCGATTTAATGTACACAAGATTTAAACACAAGATTAAAAACAATATATAAAAAAATCGTGTATACGTAACTTATCGTGTAGTTAAACGTACACGATACAAGAGAGATTTTGTTTTATTCATGTGGCGGCAATACGCTTCTGTAATACAAAGCCCTACAAAGCCAATGAAGTTTAAACATAGAGCTTTAGTCTTAAGTACCTCTAATATTATTGTCTACGACGCTTAATCGAAAATTATTCGTTCTAACGAAGCAACACTCGATTTCCATGTTTAATGCACAGTGCACGCACTCTGTACAAAAATTTAGGGAAATCCTTCTCACAAGGGACACTTCTGTTACGCACGTAACACTGTCCTCCGTTTTCACGAAATTGCACAAAATGATGTAATTTGGCCTATGTGGCAAAAGGTGCCTCTCCCCTTAGCCCTATATTATAGGACTCTTTCTCTGTACACACGGCAGACTGTGAGAGACGAACAAAAATGGGAATTCCGTAACGTTGGGAGCTGCATTAGTTCATGAAAATGACGGACTGTGAAGAATATATGACGATCAAAACCCACCGCAGAAAAATATATGCTGCCATGGAATGTGAATCTGTTGAAATTAGTGGTTTCTCGCAGGTATGATTTTAGTTATGAAGCTTTGAAAATTTTCCGCCCCAGAAATGGACCCTGATATCCAGGACGTCACTGTATTATAATACAAAAGTGTAAGGCCGCCAGGGCTACCCCTCCCCTCAAAACAAAATATATCGGAACAGCTCTCATACTTTACATAATTTAAAGACACTGGACACCTTGGTAATTGTCAAAGACCAGTCTTCTCACTTGCTGTAAGCACAAAATAAACCTGTGACATTAATTGAGCTCAATTGGTCGTCGAAGTTGCGAGATATTAATGAAAGAAAAAACACCCTTGTCACACGAAGGTTGTTGCTTTCAGATGCTTTCGAAATCAAATTCGTGGAAAATTACTTCTTTCTCGAAAACTACGTTACTTCAGAGGGAGCCGTTTCTCACAATGCTGTATACTATCAACCTCTCCCCATTACTTGTTACCATATAAGGTTTTATGTTAATAATTATTTTGAGTATTTGCCTTTAATTGAAAACACTCTTGGGATTTTGCAGAAAAGACTTGTAAAAGAAAATAATGTATAAACACCATTTTCTCTGTTTTCTTGTTTTTACCGTATGTACAGGCCACAAGCGTATTTTTGTTTTCGTATCCAAATTGTACCGTCCATGCATATCCGAGGCTATCATCATCAATATCTTCATAAATTAGGCTGTACAGTGTTCAGTCTAGTGTTAAGATGTCCTCGTATAAATGCCATTCATGTCATGCCGTTCATGCTGTTCCGGCATAGTACATGTGCCCAATTGCATAGAGCTGCTTAAGCAGAAAATATTGCTTAAAGTCACCTGATAGTGGTATTTTGTCAAAATATCCGAGGCTATCATCATCAATATCTTCATAAATTAGGCTGTACAGTGTTCAGTCTAGTGTTAAGATGTCCTCGTATAAATGCCATTCATGTCTTGCCGTTCATGCTGTTCCGGCATAGTACATGGGCCCAATTGCATAGAGCTGCTTAAGCAGAAAATATTGCTTAAAGTCACCTGATAGTGGTATTTTGTCAAAATAAAGCTTTTGTCACTAAAATATGTGTTTTGATGAGTGAAATAAAATATGAATAAACAGTTAACTAAGGTTCTAAAAAATTAGTTACCATTTGATTTACAAATTTAAAAGTTGGCCCGACCCGAGAGGGCGCTGTTAGTGACGTCAATCGAGGCGCGGTATTTGAAGAGAAAATGTGTTGTCTGACCCCGTACACTACGTCTGGATACCTGACCGGTATGATGCCTGGATACCTGCTTGATCGGTATGATGCCTACGTATAGAACTACGGTCACGGAGCAGACTGCACGCACTGTATCGCTGCTGTGCGGACGGTACGGTCCACTCGGATTACCCAGCACAGTGAATCGCATACAGTGCTAACACAAGATAGTGACGCTTAGCGCAAGCTCTAAAAACATGCCCTCAAGGTTAAAACAACACCCGATTTTTTATACGTTAGGCAAATGCTCCTTTGGGATCGTCACGTCTTTCAGGTACCTTCTTCGACTTCTCACTAGCTAGAAAAATTGTTGGGATGGCGTCATGTTTTGGAAAATAACTTTTCTCTTCATGTCAAAATGTGTGGTGTATTCTGGATTCCCGACCGGCTCGAAGTGGTTGCTGCACAGCGCTTGAAAAGACGTCGGACCGGACCACTTTGCAAACTAACCCCATCTTTAGTTGTTTGCTGCATCCAGCAGCAATACACCTGGTCGACACTGCCAGAAACTTTTTCTCGAAACGTACAAACTCACGACTAGGACTTGCATGTACTTGCACGTGCGTGTGTTCGATGTTCGATCGAGGCAAAGTCTGCCTTGATTGACGTCACAAAAGGGGTAGGCGGAGTCACCCCAAACAACTTCATCTATTTGTTTAAAAAAAAACTTTATCTGCTTGTTTCGTTACAAACATTACTCAAAACAAATATTTTATTGTTCATAAACGTAATTATACTCTAATGTTTGAAGAAAAACAAATTCTATTTCCAGGTGACTTTAACAATGTCTGCTTAGCAGAAGTGAGCAGGGTAACAGTCAACAAATATGCTCATGTTACGTCGCAACGAACAATGCTCATGAGTTGAAGTGCACTCAACTTTAAAGCCATTAGACACTTTCGGTAAACAGTATTATCCAAGGCCCACACTTTGTGTATCACAACTTATATATAAGATAACAAACCTGTGAAAATTTAGCTCAATCAGTCGGGAGAAAATAACGGGAAAACCCACCCTTGTTTCCGCACGTTTCGCTGTGTCATGACATGTGTTTAAAATAAATCCGTAATTATCGATATCGAGAACTGATATTGTTTTAATGTTTTCTTAAAAGTAAAGCATTTCATGGAATAATATTTCAAGAGAAGTCTTTCCCCATTACCTTCTGTAAACCCTGTAAGTTATTTGTAAATCTGTGAACTTTTTTTTTTTCTGTTCCGAAAGTGTCCACTGGCTTTAACGAGAGCAGCAAAAAGGTGACGTCAAGATTCGCTTTGCATTCGCGTTAACCGAGCTTTACGCACTGTGGTCAAAGAATTTGAAAATACAAAAAAATGTCTTAAAGACCTGCTTGAACGAAAATGTCAAGTCGTGAACTTTGCTGAATTCCACTTAAAATGTTTTCGATGAATAAGGAAATCGAATCATATGATTATAAATAGGTTTCAATTGTGTAAAAAAACAATCATTTTGTATGCCCTTGTCCAGAGCTTTTCTGCGAGATTTGCGAAAAGCCCCGTTACGTAATCACTCTCAAAACGTTTTAAGTAGATAAAGCCGCTTTGTTGCAGCGTGGATGTATAACAAAGCAAACTCCCACAAATGACGTCAGCGGCATTGTCCAAAATTAATATGTTTTATCCCCAATGCAAATTTCCATCTATTAAATGTTTTGATGTCTATAGTGAATTAGATTATATTGTTCAATCATAGAAACAAGATTTAAAGGGAAAGCATATCTTTTGGAATCGTTCGATTGTTTTATTCATTATATCAATGTCGATGTATACAATAAAACTAACAGGTGAAAAAAATTCAAAAATTGGAAGCATTTTTTTAGTTATCGCCGACTGAGCGTTTATCTTATCGTTGATTGCAGTTACAGTAGAACACTTTAAAAAAAACTGTTTCTTAATGTTTCTCGGGGGTCGATTTCACAAAGAGTTAGGACTAGTCTTAACTTTAGGACTAGTCTATTAAGATATATGAAAACATACGGTTAGTCCTATTATAAATTTGGACGAGTAACGCGTCCTAACTAGAGGTAAGTCTAGTATTCACTCGCCCCTAGGACACCTTTGGTTGTTAAAGACCAGTGGGCCTATTATCACTTGGGCCCAATTTAATAGAGCTGCTTAGCACAAAAATGTGCTTAGCGTAGAATTTCATCCTTGATAAAAACAGGACTTCCAACCAAATTTCCATTTCGTTGCAAATTGCTTGTTACATGTATTCAGCTGTTGTTGGCTTATCCTGAAAATCACGTGGAAATTTAGTTGGTGATCCTGTTTTTATGAAGGCAAACATTTCATGCTAAGCAAATTTTCGTGCTTAGCAGCTCTATGAAATTGGGCCCTGGTGTATTCCATCACGCATACACATTTTGAAACAAGAGAACATTGAAAGAAAAACGTTGCACACAATATGCGTGTGCTTTAAGATGCCTTCAAAGGGGCTTCAGGTCTGAAGCATTTTATTGAGTGAGAAGTTACCGCTTTCTCTTTCTTAAGACCTCTAGGCCTACGACATTTCAGAGGGAGCCGTTTCTCACAATGTTTTATATCAACAGCTCTCCAATGCTCGTTACCGATTATTTTCAGTAATTGACCATTAGTTCCCAGTGCCTCAGTGATGAAACGCACCAATCGGTGCTTAATCGTTAAGGCCGAGTTAAGGCCGGTTTATAGTCGGTCGCGCGATGGTCGCGCGACGGAAATCTTGCGCGCAATCCTAAGACTGAGGCCTAAAAACCATGTCTTTTTATGATCGCGCGTCAAGAAAATCTTCACGCGCAATCATAAAAAGACGCGGTTTTTAGGCCTCAGGCCGTGTCCGAAACGGCGACTTCGGCTACAGCTACGGCTAGATCGCGCGCGTCTGCCTATTCTTCAACACTGGTAGACGCGCTGATCTAGACTATAAACCGGCCTTTAGACAGCTCAACTCTTCAATCTCTCTGATGATGATGACAAGAGCAAGCTAGTCGAAACATTGGGACCAATAAATCTCACTCCGCGGCAATGACGTTAATGTCCCCTTGGTATACCACATAAATAGAATCATCTAATCTGATTGATTAAAAATTGAGTCATGGAAATAGCTGTGCCCCCTTTTTCTATCAAGATGACGTCATATTTTATGCCCGCCGAAAATAACGCAACTTTGATATGTGTAATGTACGACGAGCGTTCCGTGTCACGGCGCGACCTTTCTTCGCAGACGACCTTTCACCGTCCGTAGAAGTGTTGTTGATTAGAAGCATCTTTTATTTCGGTGGGAATATTGACTGCTAAATAATCGGACACAGTTAAAAATTACAGGCCCTCGGTGATGTCTGGCTACGCCCTCAGCTTCGCTTCGCCATAGTCATGGTTTTGACATCACCTTGGGCCTATAATTTTCACTTTGCCCCTCATAGCAGTCAATATTTCCATACTTATTGTTAGCATAAAAAACCGTATTATGTTAACATACAATGAAGAGCATTGTAAATCGTCTAAAGTCATTAGTAGTTTTGTTGTACTACCCCCCCCCCCCCACCCTCCCAAAAAAAACAAAAAAAAAACACTCCAATGAGATCATGCTAACCAATAAAACGATCTCTTGAGCGGTATTAATTTTACATAATTATTCTAATTTATCCATAACACAAACAAACCCGTTTCATTCTCAAGAAAGTATAAAAAGCCCGAAAAAGTTACTAGGCCCTTCCAATTTCCAACGGAAAAATAATAACAATGGACGATATAGAGGGCGTCTTCCAACCGTTGGTTTAATAAAATGGCGCCGCCCTGTACCGCTGTGGCCACGACAGCTGCTGCTGCAGTAAACGACACCGTTTTACCGGGAGATGATCTTTCACACCTTCTCGTATCGTCCAAAGGAAAGAAGTTGCGTCTTGGTCCAGGGTTACGGCAGGAAACAGACAGTGTGGTTTCGTGTAAATGTGGAATTTTGAGAAAGAAAGAGCCCAACGTGTACTGGATTGACAATCACCAAAAACGGGTAATTGGCATTTCTCATCATTCGTCATTCGTCATTGATTGCACATGATGATGATGATGATACAATGGGAAAAGTTTCCGTATCACGCCACCACCACCATGAGTCATTCACTTTGGAAAAGTTTCCGTATGGCGCCACCACTTTTTCATTCGATATGAAATAATATAGTATTTAATTTACCTCAATGAGATATCCCTTTCTGTAAATATGAGTGAAAAAGTGGTGGAGCCATACGGAAAGTTATCCTTCACTTTTCATAATCATTCTAATTCTATAGTATAGGCTATCTTCTAATTTACCTCAATTAATTAGATTTAGAATTAGATCTCTTTTTATTTTTTATAAAAATGGGTGAAAAAGGGGTCCTACTACTTGCCGTCAACTCACTTGTGCCGTCAACTCGCCGTCAACTCCTCCAATATACATTTAAAATCCACAAAAGAAGCATAGAACGGTGACTTATCAGCTAAAAGAGAACTTGCGTAAGTTTTAGGTCGTATTTCGGAATAAAAATTTCAGAGTTTTTTTTCTTGTGAAAAAATTATCTCGAAGCAGCAAAACCGTCGGCCGCCATCTTGCTTTTTCATATGGATTAATCTTGGCCCAAGATGTCAATGATTGGTACTTTTTTTATCAACACAAAGTCGTTTTTGTGAATAAATTTGTACCGAAAACCATGCGAAATATGTAGTTCAGCCCAGACTTAACACTTCCGTGCCCCATTTATCAATTTTTCAAGTAAATTCAATGAGTTGACGGCACGAAAATGATTTGACGGCGAGTTGACGGCAAGTCGGCGAGTTGACGGCAAGTAGTAGGAAGAGTGGTGGTGTAATCACTGATTGATACGGATGTCCGAATCCTGCCACCACTTTTTCATTTGGTAATCCTTCATTTGTTATAAAGTAAAATGATTTGTTTTCAAATAGTTATTTCAATTTAAATATACTCAATTCAATATCAACAACTCAAATGTCAAAAGCTCACATGAAATACTCCTTTTTTTGTTTTGAAAAATGAGTGGAAAGTGGTGGCAGATGACTATTATATAGGTATTCTGTGACGCCATGTATAAAAAAGTTTAGTGTAAATTGTGTGCCGCTGGCGCTCTATCTTAATCATGCGCCGTGATAGCCCCACTTTTGTGGCTAACTTTGAATCCTTGGCCACTCGTCCGGATCCATTTTTTGTACAAAAACTAACCAATGACAAAATTGAAGGCGCACTCCCTTTGTTGGGCGGGTCAGCAGTTTAAGCTAATACTTAATTGTGTTTACTTGTGTTTTTAGTACACTAGTCTTACTTGACCTGGGTGTTATGGATGATTTTTTGTAAATAAATGACATTTTTGGTTAACAAAGACATTTGGAGAAATACTTATAAATTCCCTTTGGTTTGGATTACTTCCCTCAATGTTTACCGAGTGCGGTTCGGATTGCTCCCAATCATACCAAGGGTTGCTTTATATCGCTCCAACCAAACCCTGGGGCCGATTTCACTAAACTTTGTTTTGCGATCATCACTAAATTTAACGCAAGCGCGACGCAAACCACAAAATCCATTGCAGTTGCGACGGGCTGCATTTTCGATTTCACTAAGGTATTTTTGCGACCGATTTTATTTACGATGGATTTATATAAAAACCTTCACCTTGAACGAGGCTCTCGCAGGATTATTTGACCTTTGACCCTTCATCGCAGCAGTTTTGTATGAAAACTAAAAAGATCGTCTGCCATTTTTTCAAGAAAACACGTTGAAATCGGCCCTGTTGGTTGCTTTTTTTGTGACGCAGAAAAGTGCTATAGCTATATAGGTTTAATCTGAAAAGAACAGCCACACAGAATCATGTGCCACAAAAACCATCAAACAAAGTTTAGCAAAGAGCAAATACAGCCAATTCGTAACGTGTAGTAAGACTATCCAATGAAGAATCATAAATATTGAATAAAGGAAAACTTACGACTTTGCCTGGGCTGTGAGTGATGTAAACACAATGGTAGAATTACGTCAGAAAAATAATAAAAACGCAGCAGTTTATCGTGACCACACAATGTGCATGCGATCAAAATACTCAAAAACAAAAGTGTTACAATAAGCAAACCACTAAAAAACAATAATTTAACTGTGCCAAGGACGGGCGCGCCTGCAATGTATCGGATGGGTTTACAGAAAATTACAGTCTCTTTTTTTGCACGCAAAAATCAATCGCAAATTTGCCCATTTGCGATGGGCTTGCGACGGGCCTGCAAAGGATTTCAAAACGTCTGACTTTAGTGAAATCAGTTTTTTAAATCCGCGACTGATTTCGCGATTTGCGATGGATATTGGCTGTTTGCGACTGATTTAAAGTTTAGTGAAATCGGCCCCTGGTCGTGATTTGAAATGTGAATAATATAAATAACAGGAGTAGGCCTAAACAACACTAGAACCAGTTAAAATAACAAATGTTTTGTTTTGTTTTGTTTTCTCCCATCTGTGTGGCTGGCTATTTTATAATTTGTCCTTGGGACTCAATAGTATGTACCTGTCAAAGGAGAGACTGTGCTGGGGATTGTGACAGGAAAAGCTGGTGATGTCTTCAAGGTAGATGTTGGCGGAAGTGTCCCTGCAACTCTGTCTTATTTAGCTTTCGAAGGAGCAACAAAGAGAAACAGACCCAATGTAGATGTGAGTAAATTTTGGCGAGTATTTTAAATTTGTATCCAGGATTTTAAAGGCAGTGGACACTATTGGTAATTACTCAAAATAATTATTAGCATAAATTAAAACCTTACTTGGTGACGATCATTGGGGACAGGTTGATGGTATAAAACTTTGTGAGAAACGGCTCCCTCTGAAATGACATAGTTTTCGAGAAAGAAGTAATTTTCCACGAATTTGATTTCGAGACCTCAGATTTAGAATTTGAGGTCTCGAAATCAACCATTTAAACGCACACAACTTCGTGTGACAAGGGTTTTTTTTTCTTTCATTATTATCTCGGAACTTCGACGACCGATTGAGCTCAAATTTTCACAGGTTGGTTATTTTATGTATATGTTGAGATACACCAAGTGAGAAGACTGGTCTTTGACAATTACCAATAGTGTCCACTGTCTTTAACAAAGATATTGACACAATGGGGAGACTACCATTGAAGGGGCTATACAGCTTGATGTGGTAGAGTGCCAGAACTTTAATCCGGATGCCACAGGTTCAAGGCCATGGCCCAATTTTATAGAGCTGCTAAGCACGAAAATTTGCTTAGCATGACATTTCTTCCTTGATAAAAGCAGAATAACCAACCAAGTTTCCATTTTTGTTGCATATTGCTTGTTACTGGTATTCAGCTGTTGTTTGCTTCCTGAAAATTCTGTGGAAATTTGGTTGGTTCATGTTAAGCTAATTCTTTTGCTTAGCAGTTCTATGAAGTTCGGCCCTGCTCTAGTGAATTTTTCTCTGTTCAGTTCAACACAAAATTTACGAATCATTTTTAATTTTTAATTTTCCTCGCCTCCGATTGGCAATATCATCTATGGGCGTCTTGTCGTTGCCAACCCAGACATGAAAACCTGTCATGAAACTTGTGCCGTTTGAGCAGGGGTGGATTTCTCAAAGAGTTAGGACCAGTCTTATCTCGAGTTAGGACCAGTTACTCGTCCTAACTTAGGACTATCCATGCAATTTGTATATCTCCTAGGACTAGTCCTAACTCTTTGTGAAATGGACCCCAGGGCAGTTAACCACAATTGCTTCTGTGAAAAGTTGGTTCAAGTCCTGCCCTAGTAAGCTTTTTCTCTGTCCAACCAAAATTTATGATTATTTTGTAATTTTCCTTTTAACCTCAGATTGGCGATGTCACATATGGACGTCTTTTTAAAAGTGTGCCCTTGAGCAGAGCAGTTTACCATGATTGCTTCGTGAAAAAGTTGGTCCAAGTTCCTGTCCTAGACCCAACTTCAATAAGCAATTGTCTGCTAAAAGCAGAAATGAGCAGGATACCAACTTCAAATTGTACATGTGACACTTTTTTGAGCTTAAGCAGCTCTATTAAAATTTTGCCCCATCTTGTGAATATTTCTCTCTTCAACCCCCCCAAAAATTATTTCACATTTTCTTCTTAATTTAGATTGGCGATGTCGTCTATGGACGTCTTCTAGTTGCCAATCGGGACATGGAACCTGAGCTGGTGTGTATGGACAGCGCTGGAAGAAGTGGGGGCCTCGGGGTCATCACTGGAGGAAACATGTTTCAGTGTTCTCTTGGACTAGTCCAAAAGTAAGTTGTCATTGTGTAATGTGTTGCCTACATGTGGCTTAATAGTTTGTATTTTAGTTTTGTGTTTTTAACGTTGCAAAGTTCCAATTCCAATTTAAATGGCCCTCACACATGTGAAAGTGCCCTTTTTACCAGAGGTTGCTTTACCAATTGCTGCGCCCCTTCAAGAACGACATTCAGGGCTTGTACGTGTGACACAATAAAACAGACTAGGGTCTAAGACTTAGTTCAACTGACGAGTGACAAAACACAGTGTTAATTACATTTTCATGACCAGAATGTTTGCAATAAAGAGCTTTCTACAGAGTTTCAACATGTAATTTTGTAATCGTTGATCTTTATGTGATTTATCATTTAATGCCAACCAAACCGCACAAGAGTAGTTTGGGCCTCTCTGGGAAACCCCGCTGTGTCCACGCATTTTGTTACGTCGGTGCAAAAAAACTGTTTGTTGGTTTTAGTTTGCATGATATAAAGAATTTTCCTATAAACTTTTTTTTATTTTTTTTATTACCCTTCCTTCCTTTTCCTTGCCCCCTCTTCAGAATTTTATCTCCTCAGTCGTCGTTGATGAAACACCTCGGGCAGATCATGCCGATGGAGATAGCTGCCGGGATGAATGGACGGGTCTGGATTCGATGTAAAACAATCGCCGCCACAATAGCAGCTATGAATGCCATAACAAACGCAGAGTTCATGACAGAGGCCGAAATCAGACTCATGGTTCACAAGTTACATGATACAATTCACTAGACTCTTAGGCCCAATTTCATAGAGCTGCTTAAAGTCTAGCAGAGAATATTACTTAACTATTTTTCTGCTGAGCAAAAATGTGCAGGATACTAGACGCAGATGGTACAAATTGTATTTTGAAAGGTAACGTTTTCATGGTTAGCATAATTTTGGTGTGCTCAGCTACTTGTTGTGCTTAAGAATCAGAGAATATTGCGCAACAAATATCTGCTAAGCAAGAATTCGCAACAAACCAGTCACAAATGGTACATGTGACATGGCATTTTGGCTGGTAATCTTGTCAACAAAATTTGTTTTTGTTTTTGTTTACTTTTTTGTGCTGAAACAGTTCTATGAAATTGGGCCCAGTTCCTTTATCTTTAGAAATTAACCAGACCTTAAACACAGTAACACGATCCAGTATATTTTTTCTCTCAATTTTTTGCTATTGCTGAACTTCTAGGTGAAGACTTGGACTTAAGAAGCTCAAGGAGACATGTAAGTAACTCTAAAAAAGTGTAAGTTTGAAATAACAATAGACGGCAGGGCTTGTTCGGTTGCGATGTTGATGGCACAGTGCTGCTTGAATAACTAGAACCTGGGCCCAATTTTATAAAGCCTGTAGGCACAAAAATTTGCTTTGCATGAAATTTCCTTCTTAAAGCTATTGGACCCTTTCGGTAAACAGTGTTGTCCAAGGCCCACACTTTGTTTACCACAACTTCTATATCAAATGACAAACCTGTGAAAATTTAGGCTCAATCGGTCATCGGAGTCGGGAGAAAACAACGGAAAAACACACCCTTGTTTCCGCGCGTTTCACCGTGTCATGACATGTGTTTAAAATAAATCCGAGAATTTATATTGTTTTGCTGTTTTCTCAAAAATTAAAGCATTTCATGGAATAATATTTCAAGAGAAGTCTTTCACCATTGCCTTCTGTAAACCCTGCAAGTTATTTGTAAATCTGTGAACTTTTTTTTTTTTTTTTAACCGAAAGGGTCCAATGGCTTTAATATAAAGACAGGATTATCAACCAAATTTCCACATGATTTTCAGGATAAGCAAACAACAGCTCAATGCCAGTAACAAGCAATATGCAACAAATTTAAATTTGATTGGTAATCTTGTTTTTATCAAGGAAGAAATTTCATGCTAAGCAAATTTTTGTGCTTACAGGCTTTATGAAATTGGGCCCAGGCCACTGGTGAAGAGTGGATTTGGATAAAAACACTAAGACAGTCATAATTGTTCGGTTGTGATGTTACTCGAGTGCCTTCAGACCAACCTAAGACAGTCATAATTGTTCGGTTGTGATGTTACTCGAGTGCCTTCAGACCAACCTAAGACAGTCATAATTGTTCGGTTGTGATGTTACTCGAGTGCCTTCAGACCAACCGGTAACCAACTTTGGTTGGGGTCGCCAAAATGCACTCCAGCTCCATAACTATAGACTGGAAAGACAAATACGCTTTTTATATTTTTTTTCTCAATAACATTAAATTTATTGGGTTTTGGGGTTTGCACTTGAAAAGTTCGAGGAACAAGTAACTCGGACAAAGTGTAAGTTTGGAATAACACTAGACAGCATGACATTATTCGGTTGTGATGTGACTGGCCATTTTTATATACTGGGTAAAAAAAAACATTAGAGAGCAGGACTGGTGACTGTACTGGCCCAGTGCTAGAAAATTAATTACTAGACTCTGGCCAGTGGTCCAGTGGGTATTTTGAAGAACACTAGACAACAGGACTTGCTCAGTTGTAATGTTACTGACTCAGTGCTAGACAATGGCCAGTGGTCCATGGGGTATTTGGAAAAATGAAAACAATTTTTTTTTGCTGTTTTCACTCGATTAAATTAAATTTGTTGGGTTTATAGGGTAAAATTTATGTTGTGTTTGTTCAGAATGACTCTTCCAAAATAAATAGTTATTAATAAAGTATTGTATTTGTTTGAAAAAAACTGTTTTAGTTTAGAGAAAAGAAATTCCGTCTTCTGTCTGTTTTTTCTACATTGTGTCACAAGGTCTCCCACTCCAAGTTTGACCAAAGCTTCCTATTTCCTGGAAAATGACATACATGTGCCCTTTATGAAACTACAGCTTCAGTGCAGTCTCCACCTACATGTATTTTGAAACCTTAAAAGTGCAGATGTTGTGGGTGTTTTAAAAGTTCTTAAAGGAGCCCAAGCCAGAGTCGGTAGTCAAAGCCTTAGTTTCCTCACCTTGAGGAAGTTTGTAAACAAACAGTTCCTTCCGGCACGGAGGGGGCCGCGGAGTCGAGGGGAGATGCCGTCTGCGCGGCTGGGGCTGGTCGCCGTCCTGAACCCGACCAGCCTGCAGTCGGGCCGGGAATGGAGGACGACCACTTCCCTCCCGACGGCCGCGGCACTTCGCCTCTCGGTCGCTCTCTAACTGTAGAACATAATTCTATGGGCTGTAAGCACAACATTCCGCAGAAAGCAAAGCCATGAAATTGAGTGCAGTACGAAGCAGTGTCGGAGGTCTTGACTTGAGGTGTCAATCTCGGTGTCCCCCTCCTCGGTCTCTGAATACTGTGTCTCGGATTTTGAGGTCTTGACTTCAACTACAGAGGAAGAACAGTATGGAGGAAGTGCGGTGGATTTATCATAGAATTTGCCTCTTGTTTTTGGGTGGGTTTTTTTTTTTTTTGGGGGGGGGGGGGTAGGCTTTGTACTCTTTAAGAAGTGAAAGAGGGGTCCCATTATTACTGATAAGTACATTAGTAAGTTGATGTAGGCCTGCTGTACCATGGCATTATTTATTTTTAAATCAGTCTTGGGTTTATGGGTTGCACAAAATGACATTTCATTCGATGTGAACTCCCACTGGGCGGGGGAAGTGTTCCTGGGCGGGGGATTTCCACCAACCTCGCTCATGATAATTACACTGCTGTTCCGAATGCAAGCAGCATGGGGCGGATACATTTACAATGATGAGGATTGTGTGCAGTATACACTCGTGACATTATTTACAAAATTACAGCGCATACGACGCACGTGTTGGCAACTGATTTGTGTACAGCGCCCTCAAGAGAGCGAGTGAAATTGAGTGAACTGGTTCCCGACCAACTCGTAAAAACCGAAGCGAGTTTGCATAGAGTTAGTGCTGTTATAATATACTGTACGGTGAGATCTCACAGGATACCGGTTATACTGTAAATAAAGCAAAAACACTTCGTCTGCTAAACGTTGAAGTTCACAATGGTAAGGAATTTTTAAGTAATAAACTGTGGAGTTTTGTGTTACAGTAACAAATAATTCTAAACTTAAACCTTTATTTGTTATTAACGTTTTATTGCCATGTCTTTTCTTATGTTTAGTTGCCATTATCTCTGCTGAGAACTGCGCAAAACCACCCCATGGTAAGTTTCCATTTCGGACGATCACGATTGGATGAGGATCAATTTATATCATGAAGGCCTTCCATTTTCCGTCTATTTTCGACAGATGTATTTTAACACTCTCGTTCTCTCTGTTATTGTACACTTTCTTGTGTTTGAAAATAAAGTTCAGTTTAATTAATAACACTCATGACACGTTCAAGATGATGTTGTGTCAATGAGCATTGCCACTCATGTCAAATTTAAACCAAACTTTGTAAATCAAAAACTTGAGATACAACAAAAATTATTTTTAATTATATTCATAATAACCATTTTGAGGGAAAGTTGTCAAGTTTGGGAGTTGTGATAATCGTAACCTTCCATTATCTGTGACCACCAGAAGGATGGAGGGTTATGATTTATGAAATTAGTTAGAGAAAAGGTTAAAGGATGCCATTGCCAAGATAATTTGTAACTGAATAATTCATTCGTGTAAAATCTTCTTAATATAATTGTTCATTTTTAAACAATATTTTGTTCTTCATACATCTAATTTTCTTATAAGGCCCATGTATATAAGCAGAATTATGGCATGTGCTGCCTATCTATAAGTATGAGTGACTTTTTAAATGAGTATTTAAACTTTAAAGTTAAAGGATTCTGCTCCTGCTTGTACGGTACTCAACGTCCTGCTGGAGACGACTATCTTGGTACAGTTACGCTCTTAGTCTTACAAATATTAGCAAATTTTAGGCTTGTAGCAAATTTTATTACCTTTTGTTTTCATATATGTAATAGTGGAAAAGTTTCCGTATCACGCCACCACTTTTTTTATTCGATATGAAATAATATAGTATCTAAGTTACCTCCAGGAGATCTCCCTTTTTGTAAAAAAATAAGTGAAAAAGTGGTGGCAGGATACGGAAGGAAATAATTGCCACTAATTATTACACAGTTGCTTTATTTATAAACTGTATTTATTACTGTCATTTTGCAGTTGGTGGAGTTGAAGAATGGGGAAACATATAACGGACATCTTGTCGCTTGTGACAATTGGATGAATATTAACCTCAGAGAGGTCATTTGCACATCAAGGGTACGGATCACATTTTCTTTTAAAGACCCTGGACACCATTGGTAATTGTCAAAGACCAGTATTCTCACTTGCTGTATCTCAACATAATGCATAAAATAAAAAAAACTGTGAAATTTTGAACTCAATTGGTCGTCGAAGTTGCGAGGTAATAATGAAAGAAAAAAACACCCTCAAGTGTCACACGAAGTTGTGTTCGTTTAGATGGTTGATTTCGAGACCTCAAGTCTAAATCTGAGGTCTCGAAATCCAATTCGTGGAAAATTACTTCTTTCTCGAAAACTATGGCTCTTCAGAGGGAGCCTTTTCTCACAATGTTTTTTACCATTAACCTCTCCCCATTACTCGTCACCAAGAAAGGTTTTATGCTAATAATTATTTTGAGTAATTACCAATAGTGTCCACTGCCTTTAAAGACACTGGACACCATTGGGAATTGTCAAAGACCAGTCTTCTCACTTGGTGTATCTCAACACAAAATAACAAACCTGTGAAAATTTGAACTCGATTGGTTGTCCAATTTAAAAGATAATACTGGAAGAAAAAACACCCATGTCACACGAATTTGTGTGCCTTCAGATCCTTGGTTTCAAGACCTCAAAATCTAGTTCTGAGGTCTTCAAATCAATTTCTTGGAAAATTACTTCTTTCTCAAAAACTATGTTGCCTCAGAGGGAGCCGTTTCTCACAATGTTTTATACTATCAACAGCTCCCTATTACTCGTTACCAAGAAAGGTTTTATGATAACAATTATTAAGAGTAATTACCAATAGTGTCCAGTGCCTTTAAAGTCTTGTTTGGGTTTGTGTGGTGTGTTTTTCACTTAAGCCCTTCTAGTTGGTTGATTAGTCAAAACAGTCTAGTCAATGTACTAAGTTGAGCAGACGATGGCAGGAGAAAAAGTAATTAACGAGTGAATGAGACAGACTAAAAAGGGAAAACCTGTGGGGCAAAAAGGAGAAGACAAAAAGTTGTTGGTCATTTTCTTTTGTGGACGTTCAGACTATGGAGTTGAATGGTCAGGCAGGGTTCAAAACTAGCAGTCGCCAGTAAAGCGAGTGAAAACAGAGGGAAGTCAAATCCCTTCTTCACTAGTCTGCTTGGCGAGTCAAAAAATGTTCCTTGTTACAATAAATAAGGGTAACCATGGTAAAGAAAAAGTTGAGGAAAAACTTATTAGAAACCCTTGTATGGAGGCGACTTGTCCAGAAATTTGCCCTGTTAGTTGAGGCAGTGGTCAAGACTTGTATAAATTGCAAGGTTTTAAACGCATGAAGGACATGGTAATATCAATTTCAATTGTAAATCCCCCCCCCCCCTAGGATGGAGACAGATTTTGGAGGATGCCTGAATGCTACATACGAGGCAGCACTATCAAGTACCTCCGCATTCCAGATGAGGTAATAGACATGGTCAAGGAGGAAGTGGTCGCCAAGGGACGTGGCAGGGGCGGAGGTCAACAAAGAGGGCGTGGTAGAGGTGGACCAGGAAGAGGAGGTAAGTGTTTTCTATGCATCGTTTCCGTATTAGAGGCAGTGGACACTATTGGTAATTACTCAAAATAATTATTTACATAAAACCTTTCTTGGTATCAGGTATTAATGGGGAGATTGATAGTATAAAACATTGTGAGAAATGACTCCCTCTGAAGTAATGTAGTTTTTCAGAAATAAGTAATTTCCACGAATTTGATTTTGAGACCTCAGATTTAGAAATTGAGGTCTCGAAATCAACCATCTGAAAGCACACAACTTCGTGTGGCAAGGGTGTTTTTTCTTTCATTGTTAATATCTTGCAACCAATTGAGCTCAAATTTTCACAGGTTTGTTATTTTATGTGTAGTTAGAGATACACTAAATGTGAAGGCTAGTCCTTGACAATAATTACCAATTGTGTCCACTGCCTTTAACACAAATGTTCAGTTGGGGTTGTGTTTTTGTATTCTCTCTTAGTCCTTTGCTTATATTAACATTATCCATCAAGTCCTTAAGGTGATCCCCTGGCTGCTGCTTCCCAGGTTGTATCAAAAACTTAAGTGTGATGCCTGGCTTCTGACTGGCACCAGCAAAGATATTGACAAAATAGGGAGACTGCCAACATAGGGCCAGAAGTTAAGTTGGTAGAGCGCCCGCAAATTAATGCGGAGCCTAAAAAGTCTATTAAATCCTATGCCACATGTACATGTGGGTCAGCCCTTGTTTTAAAATTTCCTTGCCTTTTTTCCAATGCCCAAATTTCATGCCGTTGAGTTTTTGAGGATTTGCATTATTCACATCAATTGTTTTAGGGAAAATAGAAGCAAAACTGCTGTACTGTTTCAAAGTTGATCAAATTGTTTTATCATTAGGTTCTTAAGCTTTTTATTTGGGACAACAAACATAATGGATGTGGAGATGGGATATGCAACTACTGGTTCAAATTACGCTTAACAAAAACACAACTTATGTAAGAATTATAATATAAGTTTAGGCCAAGTCCAAATTTGCGGCTACAGCTACAGCGGGATTGCTACTTCATGCAAAATAGTATTGGGAGGTCCTTAGCAACAGTCACAGCTGCAGAGCTATAGCCAATTCGGATATGGCCATTATACCTGTCAGTCAAGATATCTGCTGGGCTCTTGTGGCCAAACAAATCACAGGAAAAGTCCTCTGTTTTTTTTTTCTGTCGCCCTCTTGTGTCCAAACACTTCTATTGGGAAAGTTTTTCAGGCCATCCAGCACAGGGCCCAGTAGCCTGAACATCTGACGTCACATTTCGAGGCTCGTGAATAACACCAGAGACGTGCCTTGAGACCAGCGTGTGTATTCACCTTTGACCTACCCTCATTTCACATAGAGATACGCAGTCAAATTCTATTTCGGACGTGACAGCAGTGACTGTTTAGGCATCTATGTCACTGCACGTTTATCAATGATATGATTTTATCCAATGGAATTGATGGATCCAGCGGCAGGGACCTGTCTTTATCCTTGCGGATAAAAGACAGGGGCCCAGTTTTATAAAGCCTGTAAGCACAAAAAAAGTATTGCTTAACAGAAACAAGTTACTCGCTAAGTTTACATGTTGTTAATGGTGCCCCACTCAATTTTTACTTTAAAATATATTTGTCAAGCAGTATTTTCTGCTTACCTAATAGCTTTATGAAATTGGGTTTTATCAGGTTTTATCATTTTCTGGGAGTCATGTTTGTTGTGGTCTTCCACTATGTCTGTCGCGCTCTTGTGTTTAAACACTTCCATTGGGAAAGTCTTTTATGAGCACATGTCTTATCATCTTCTGGGAGTTAAGTCTTCCGCTGCGTCTGTCGCCATCTTGTGTCCAAACACTTCAATGGGGAAAGTCTTTTCAGGCCATCACGCACATGTCTTGTCATCTTCTGCCAGGAGTTATGTGTGGCTATGTCTGTCGCCCTCTTGTGTCCAAACACTTAACTAGGGAAAGTCTTTCTCGGGCCATCCAGTTCTTATCATCTTCCTGGAGTCATGTTTGTTGTTGCAAGAATTATGTCTTCCGCTCAATGTGTGAAATTCCATAAATACTGAAGTCATTGTGTCATTGGGTCACAGTGCCAAGCCCATTGCCCCTGAAGGCTCTGATATTAAATCTACATGTAATATCCGTGCTAGAGGGGGATTTAGGGGGAGGGCATTAGGCCGGCTTTGTTCCTTAACGATGGGTGGCTTTAATAATTGGTGGTTGGTGAAAGGGTTGTATTGGGACAGCTTGACCTTGTAATTTTTATTATTGGTGGACCTTCTGCACTTTTAAGTCATGTCTGGTTAGAGTATACAAATGATGTAATCGGTCAAGTTGGGATAGAGCCCATTCTACTTAGGGTACCAAATTTTACTTAAAGGCACTGGACATGTTTGGTAGTTTTCAAAGACCAGTATTCTCAATTTGTGTATCCCAAAATGATGTAATGGGTCAAGTCGGGATAAGGGCCCATGCTACTTAGCGTGCAAAGTTTTACTTAAAGCCATTGTACACTTTCGGTAAACAGTATTGTCCAAGTCCCACACTTCGTGTATCACAACTTATATATAAAACAACAAACCTGTGAAAATTTAGGCTCAATCGGTCATCGGAGTCTGGAGAAAATAACGGGAAAACCCACTCTTGTTTCCGCGCGTTTCGCCGTGTCATGACATGTGTTTAAAATAAATCTGTAATTCTTGCTCACGAGAATTTATATTGTTTTACTGTTTTCTCAAAAAGTAAAGCATTTCATGGACTAATATTTCAAGAGAAGTCTTTCACCATTACCTTCTGTAAACCCTGTAAATTATTTGTAAATCTGTGAACTTTTATTTTTGTTTCTGTACCGAAAGGGTCCAATGGCTTTAAAGGAACACGTTGCCTTGGATCGGTCGAGTTGGTCTTTGAAAAGCGTATGTAACCGTTTGTTATAGAATGCATATGATTAGAAAGATATTTTAAAAATAGAATAACATGATCGACACAAGTATCACTCGAAATTGCATGGTTTTCATTTTTCCTCGTCGACAAACACGGTCGGCCATTTATGGGAGTCAACTTTTTGACTCCCATAAATGGCCGACTGTGTTAGTTCGCAAAGTAAAAGGAAAACCACGCAATTTCGAGGCAAATGTGTGTGGATCATTGTATTCTACTTTTTAATCATCTTTCTAACTATATGCATTTTATAACAAACGGTTACAAACGCTTTTCAAAGACCAACTCTCCCGATCCAAGGCAACGTGTTCCTTTAAAGGCGATACCAGATACATTTGGCTTTTGGAACTGTTTGATTGTTTTAATCCTACATATACTATAAAACTGGTAAAAATGTTGGTGGTGTGTTTTTGATATATTGCATAAACAAAAATCTGGAGCCAATGTCCATGCAGGCAGAACAATCCCTTATAGGAAAACATAATCTATACTCAGATTCAAATTTGGTAACATAAACGCAAAAACACAATATTGTTGACGATCCCAATAAGCCAAGACTTGTAATGAAGTGCCTTAAGAAGGGATAAGCAGAAGACATAATTAATTAAGTAACGAAATAATGAATTAGTTAATTAAAGACAAGTCAAACGATCTGATGTGGACAAATTAAGATAAGAGGCGACTTTAATCGGTAAACCTGCCGGGAGGAGGCAAGTCTGGAGAATACACCAAAGGGAAAGACTCTACTACATATCAGGAGATGAAATACCCTTTGGGTGTTCTATGGGAAATCCTGTAGTGTAGTAAGGCAGATACGGATTTTTAACCGTTCCCCGTAAATTTGTATTAGATTTTTTTTTAAAGTAAGCAATCGGGAGACGATAATTCTAAAGATTTGTTTTTATTTATTTGTACACATTCAATTTGATTCAATTCAGTTTATTTGTCCTATCAGGGAGGAACATTTTTTATCAAAGACATATTTATAAAGACGCGTTTGTTTTTGTTTTGTTTGAACTAAAACACGTTTTTGACTTGTCTTCGCCTTGAACTGAAGTTTCGAAAGGGACAGAAGTTCCCTCACTATTTCAAAAGGAAATTTCTGCTTCAGAAAATTTCAGGATATTTCTGTTTGGGACTTAACAAAGGGGACACCTCTGCATAATGAGAGGCACCATGCTGCTTGCCGAGGGGTAATTTGATGTCTAAAACATAGATGATTACCTGGCCCCAGGTGAGAAAGGAAAGAAAACACTTCAAAACACTTCAATTAATGTCAGAATTGTCGTGAGTCAAGGTGGCGCTAGCTAACGAGTTGCACTTTTGTGTGTACTGATAACGCACACCTGCACTGACCTTGTGTGTTTGTGTTGAAAAGAAACCATCATTTTTTATCAAGGCTGGTTATGTTGACTTTTTATGGTCTTGAACCAGGCGATAATTGGTCAACGACAATATTGTTGTGACAGCTTGCTCCTGTCTGTCAAAGCCAGTAAGACAACTGCACCCAAGTCCAGGAATGTTAAAGACCCATTAATACCAGTGAAGTTGTCCCGTTATTTATGTAAGCAGCGGTTTGTGGCAGTGGTGTAAATATACAGATGATCCAAGAGAATCCGAGTGAAATATTGCTGATGTTATGAGCGAGGTAGGAGGGATGATGAATTTAAAACCAATTTTGTTTATCTAAACTTAAAGCCATTGGACACTTTAGGTAAACAGTATTGTCCAAAGGCCCACACTTCGTGTATCACAACTTATATAAAATAACAAACCTGTGAAAATTTAGACTCAATCGGTCATCGGAGTCGGGAGAAAATAACGGGAAAACCCACCCTTGTTTTCGCACGTTTCGCCGTGTCATGAAATGTGTTTACTATAATCCGTAATTCTCGTTGTCGATAATTGATAATTGTATTAATGTTTTCTCAAAAAGTAAAGCATTTCATGGAATGATATTTCAAGAGAAGTCTTTTACCATTACCTGAACTGTAAACCCTGTAAGTTATTTGTAAATCTGTGCACTTTTAATTTTTTTTTTCTGTTCCGAAGGTGTATAATGGCTTTAAGGGAAGGTATACATTTGGTAATCACTCTCAACATTAATGGTAATCAAAATTTACTTGGTTAGAAAGAAATACAAAATCTTTTGAAAGATGGCATAAAGAATTGTTTCAATTTGAAGTATTGTAGTTACATGTATTAATGTAAAAGTATAACAGTTTTTATCCACAAAAATTAGAAAAATGAGAAGCGTTCTGATTTCCTTTTTGTTTCTCAAAAATATATGGTGTATTCCAATTACGGTTGATTTTTCCTGTGTGGACATAAAGAATTTTGGTCCAGTAAACATTTGAGCCACAAGCCCCTAGTCTTGATGACGTTTAAGCCAGTAACCTGCTTTTGATGAGCAAGATTTTTCTGAGCTAACTTCAGAGAGCCGCTTTAAAAGCAAAACAAGTAACTAAGAGCACAATAAATATGTTAACCAAAATTAAGGTTATCAGCCAAAACATCATCTTACATTTACCATTTATGAGTGGTCTCCTGGTCGCTTTTGCTTAACAGAAAGATGTTTAGCAACATTTCCTGCTTAAACAGCTCTATGGAATTGGACCCAGATAAAGCATTCATGAACTTGATCAGAGGCTATGTTCCGTTGCTGTACTTTTTCCCATAATGGATCCAAAGTTCTCTTCTTGATTGATGTCAATCTATCTTGGCAGTGTTTCACTGTCCACCGCTGCTTATTTATGTAGCGACAGTGTTTGGGTTTGCTGATGACACACACTTTCTTGTGATCAACTTTATCAACCGTGTGTGTGTAATCCTAGTGTGTAATTTCTCAATGTCATGGTACAGTGCAATTGAACTTGTGAACTTTATTAGTTGACCACAAATTACTGACAAATTATCCTCTCAAAATGCAAAACCCCTGCCCACTATTAAAGGAACGTTACAGAATTGGTAAGAAACAAAATCGAGAAGATCACGAATTACATTAAACTTACACGGTCTAATGATGATGATGGTAGAAAACGTCCCTTGAAATATTTCTGTCTGAAATTTCATATTTGATGAGAAATGAAGAATCTAGTTTCGCGTTTGGAGCGTTTTATTCATTTTTGTTTTGGCATCGGTGCAATGCAAAATTTGTAATCGTTTTTCAACGTTCTCTCGTGACCAAGCTAGCCGATGGATCTCAAACTAGCCGATGGATCTCAAACTTCTACAGGTTTGTCAGTTTATGTATATGGTGGATAACATAAAGTGTTTACATTGCCATCAACTGTTTTGCTAGCCAAACCAAATCGGTAATATTCCTTTAAAAAATGGAGGAAGGAATAGGATGTGGGAGAATAATGATAAATGATAACATTTAAAGGCAAAGCACCTTTGGTTTTTGGAACCGCTCGATTGTTTTTAAAATCCTATATAAAAGTATAAATGTATACAATAAAACTAACCTGATGATATCTTTAAAGCCAGTGGACACTATTGGTAATTGTCAAAGACTAGCCTTCACAGTTAATGTATCTCAACATATGCATAAAATAACAAACCTGTGAAAATTTGAGCTCAATCGGTCATCGAACTTGGGATAATAATGAAAGAAAAAAACACCCTTGACTTGTCACACGAAGTTGTGTGCGTTAAGATGGTTGATTTCGATACCTCAAATTCTAAACTTGAGGTCTCATGAACCATCTTTGCCCTCACAGGTACCCATTTACCCCTGGGTGGAGAGAAGCAATTATAGTTAAGTGGGACACAAGTGTCACGACCAGGATTGGAACCCACACTCTGCTGAACAGAAGCACCAGAGCTTGAGTTTGGTGCTCTTATCAACTTGGCCATGACACCCTACTGACAGTAACACTTATCACATTCACATTTTGTGGCATAAAAATCTGATATCTTTTTACATTTATAACCACATTACTTAGAAGTGAAATGTTTCTCAAAATTTTGTTATACTATCGAAAGCTGCTGTAGGCTTCTAAAAAAAAAAGAAGTTCATTGCCATTCATTTTAAGAGTGATAACAGAACGCAAACATTCATTTTCAATCGAGGTTTAAGACACTTACAATTCGTGTAGCCTACATGTAAAGGATGGATAAAGCAGGGTGTCCAAATTTATAACATGGTGTTCAAAAGACATACAGACACCCCTCGGGCTAATTTTAAATTTTCAAGACAAATTTTGTTTTATTTCGATTATTAGTAATAGCACTATGCTGACGATTTATAAAATAGTCATTTAGCCCTACTACTTCATGTGAACTGTTTCATGGTTCTTATAAGATCATGGTTCATAAGAACCTTGTTGGGTTTCTAAGCATCTTGAGTATTGCCTTGTCTGCTTTGGTCTTACATACATGTGTTCTGCATATGTGTTTATTTTTTAACGGAACTCAAATACACAACTCACCAACTCCTTTAAGGACGCTTATCAGCAGCTATACTTTCAAGGCCGCTGCGCCTTTAAGCGTTTGACCTTGCCGGAGCGTGCAGGGGTCGGTCACTTAAAGCAGTGAACTGAACGGGAGGTAGGGCCCACTTCCTTGTGTTTCTAAGTGACTTCTGATTGGCCCGCTGTGAGTGTAATTTTTAAAACGCAGGATCTAGAGGGATCATAGGGTATGGTGTTTGAGTAACCATGGTGCAACTGAGTGTAAAGTTTAACACCAGGAAACTGGGCGATTGCACTTTTTACTGGGCTCTTATTTCACACGCACAAGAATGTCTGAAGAGATGGTATTTTTGTATCTTGTGTAATGACGTGTTACTTCAGCTGGAGAATCTGTTCATGACCACCGAAGAGTTTTATGTGTTTCCTTTGTTGAACCGCCAGTTTCTTGTGGAAATTCTCAACATCAAAGTATCTTGCCGATTGCCTAAAACCATCAATACTAAGATGTGTTTGAAACTTTGTATAGAACTGTTTTGAGTGTTTGTTTTCTTCTAACCTTAGGGAACTTGAAGAAGAAAAACGTACACTATAATATTAACCTGTACCAATTAACACCCCTGGGTGAAGAGAAGCAATGATAGACATAGTAAGTAGCTTGCTCAAAGACACACGTGTCATGACCAGGATTCAAACCCACACTCTGATTTTAACTTAACCAGAACTTGAGTTTGATGCTCTAAAACACTCGGCCATGATTTCCACCCTGCCTCGTTGGTAAAAAGTGAGAAGATCACACAAGTACTGAAGATCAATACCATAAATGCATACCCTCTCTTCACATCTTTGATGTCGAAATTTGTCGCCCTTGACCACCCAAGAAATCATCAATTGTTGCCTTAAGACTCTACTAGACTTTGGTTTGGTCATTGGGTCACTTGAGCCATGCTGAAGCTATGTAATCATCTTGTGTCTTCATAATTCAAGTTTCATGACTTAAGTATACCACTTATTCTCTAGGCTGTTTCTTTTCATACTTCAAAAAATGTCGTCTGTCACCTACCATTCCCACAGTTATTAACTGAATGACTGTCTGTGTTGAATACTTCCAGAGTTACTGGCGCCTTCCACCACCATTTGCAAATCTTGACTGACATTTTTAATGTTTCTTAAAACAACTAACACCTTCCATTTTTACTCTGTTATAAATGTGGACTCGACTGTCCATCCTCGTGAAGCCCAAAAGACTGTCTACCACGTTTGTCAAGTTCTCGGCTGTGTATTCTAAGGCCGTGTCCGAAACGGCGACTTCGGCTACAGCTACGGCTAGATCACGCGCGTCTGCCTATTCTTCAACACTGGTAGACGCACTGATCTAGACGTAGCTGTAGCCGTAGTCGTCGTTTAGGACACGGCCTAAGTACAGGCCTTGACCTTAGCTCTTGAAGGGGCGTGGCAATTCTCCTCTGGTAAGGGGGCACTCTCTGACTGAGGACTATGTAAATTTGTATTGGAACTTTGCAGAGGGTACCACAGCAAAAGCACATGGCGGTTGCTCTGGGTGCCTTTGGTTATTTCAAGGCCTTCTCTTGAGATCTTTAGATTGTCTACTACCTTTGTTAAGATCTAATATCACGGTGTCACTGAACAAAATCTAGATAAACTCCAACGACTGCAAAACCGTGCCGCTCGCCTTCTGTTTTCCGTCGATAGGCGTGTATCAGCTTCGCCTCTTCTTTCCCAACTACACTGGCTTTCTGTCCGGCAAAGAATCATCTTTAAGATTGCTCTTCTCATCTTCAAATGTCTTCACAACACAGCTCCCCAATACCTCAATCTTTTCATCTGTCCATATGTACCTGGTCGTCCTGGTTTACGTTCCTGTTATGACGAAACATGGCTGTCAGTGTCTAGGTCCAGAAACTCCTTTTCCGACAAAGCCTTCTCAATCTCTGGTCCTAAGCTCTGGAACAATTTACCCCAGCACCTCCGAACACTTGACACGGTTTCGACTTTTAAAAAATATATAAAAAACTCAACTGTTTCCAGTATGACCATTATTTATCTTTATCTGCTTTGCTTGCTAGCGCCATGATCTAGATGGAATGGCGCTATATAAATCCCGCTATTATTATTATTATTATTATTATTAATATAAACTGCCTATCCTAAGAAGTGCTAACGTCTACAACCTCCCAAGATCTTGGTTGAGGGTTTCAGGGTTCGTAAACCCTCTGTCTACCGCCCTCTAATAAGATATGTCTAGTCTGTCATCGTGCCTCTACTCATGCTATCTCTTAATATATCCACAATACACCAACAATCTACCACCCTGTAATGTTACAAGGCTGTCTGTCTTCATGTTTCATAAGTTACGCTCTCTATCAGAATCGGTTTATAGCGATCCCTGCCAACGGGATTCTTATTTTGGCTGGGAGGCATTACCAAATTAACCTTCTCGCTCTCTGCACCTGTGGAGATGGGGGAATTTATCCTGTCTATTCACTCTCTCTCTCTTACTCTCTGCCCACCGGGGCCTTCTTGACTGTTTAGCTTTCTCTAGATCCCAGCTGCCGGCAATCTGGACTCTGGAAACCTGACTCGGTGCCAGTTACACCAGTGGGAGTCCCCGGTCGGACTGGTGTCCCTCCTCGTAGTAGAGTCTCCCCAGTTCTCTGGTGTTAGCGTGGAACAATAAACGAAACTGCTCCAGTGTAATCATGGGCTGTAATTGTTAGGAACACTTTTTCTTTTTTCTTTTAGGAGATTGAAGATGGTTGAATTGTTGAGGGTTTCGGCCGAGTGTTTCTGACAGGATTGTTAGGGGTGTGCCATGTTGGATTAAGGGGTGTGTGGATTGTTTGATATGATAACACTTAGTTTGTTTCAGGGAGGTTCTTCGTTCATGGTTATTGCTGTGATGTAAAACAGATTATCTGGACCCAGTAGTTGAGAAATTGCTTAGTGACAGGTCAGAGAAATCTTGCTTGGTTGAGACATCTTGCAAGTTGAAATCAATGTAGGCCTATATTGTCTTTGCTTTGTAGGCAAAGTAGGCCTAATTATACCTTTAATTTTTGGAACCGCTCGATTGTTTGATCCTATATAAATGTAGAAAGGCCTCCACTAAAACTATGTGAAAATGAAATTTCGAAAGGTCACGTTTTTTTCTAGATATCACTGATAATCCGGAGTGTATCTTGTCCATGTAAATTTTTGAGGATAATTTTTTAGAAAGGCCTACACTAAAACTATGTGAAAATTAAATTTCAAAAGGTCACGTTTTTTTCTCGATATCACTGATAATCGGGAGTAAATCTTGTCATGGCAAATTTGTGAGGATAATTTATTTTTTAAACATAATCAAGTTATTTCAAAGTGAAATGTTTCTCAAAATGCTTCATACTATCGAAAGCTGCTGTAGGCTTCTAAATCTAACCAAAACCTTTTATTACTGTTAATTTTAATAGTGATTACCAAACGTATACCTTCCCTTTAAAGGAGGAAACCATTCATTGTTTTGTTACCTACTAGATAATCCTTTGGTGACTTTGCATGTGCATCAGTTGTACCTCATCTTTGGAATCAACAGCCAGTAAAGCTACGCTGTATACAATCGCATAGAGTTTCAAGACATACTTGAAGACTTTCATCATATAGTTAAAGCTGATGCAAAGTTTACCCGACTTTTTCATTAGCCACTCATTTCATATCG
This sequence comes from Asterias rubens, assembly GCF_902459465.1. NCBI lineage: Eukaryota > Metazoa > Echinodermata > Asteroidea > Forcipulatida > Asteriidae > Asterias > Asterias rubens. Next base: position 11,623,789 of record NC_047073.1, on the reverse strand, counting down.
TTCCTATTCTTTTCACATTAATTTGTTCACTTCGCTGGGATAAAAAATAACAGTGGTAGCCTTCAGGAGCTATGAATTCTTTCCGACAGTGACATATGATCTTCATTGAGCTTGCCTAGGGTCCTCCTTTGACCTACCCATTGCGCCCCAAGAACCAAGTCCCTTTGCTTTGGATGGGGATTCGATCCTCATGTTGATAAGCAAAACTGCGAGTGTAAATTGGTTTTTACTAGAACAGTCGTGTAGTATGGTGCCATCATCTTTGTCTTGTTCCCTGTTTAACTCACTGGCAATCTTCCAATCACTGAATGCTCTTTACTATTAGTATGGTGCCATCATCTTTGTCTTGTTCCCTGTTTAATTCACTGGCAATCTTCCAATCACTGAATGCTCTTTACTATTAGTATGGTGCCATCATCTTTGTCTTGTTCCCTGTTTAATTCACTGGCAATCTTCCAATCACTGAATGCTCTTTACTATTAGTATGGTGCCATCATCTTTGTCTTGTTCTAGTTCTTTGACTAGTTCAAACATCCAAGCATACCTTCATGGTATGAGAGAGATTGGCTGTTGCCAGCTTGGTTTTGCTGCATTTAGCAGCGTTTCCTTTTCAACTGTATTACAGTTTGCTACACCTACAACAAGGGTGCCTTGAGACCACCTAATAAGCCTTTTTGAGGTTTGGCCGACACACAATGTTTTACGCTCGCGCCCCAAACAGGGGAAACTCATGGATATAGAGTATAATACCTATATCGGCCGAGCGTATACGCGCCATAAGCCGCAGTAGCGTTGTAGAATTGTGTCCGCCATATCTCAAAAAGGCTTATAGGGTTAGGGGGTTTACTGCAAGAGTGAATATCATCAAGCCCTTGTGTTTGTTTTTAAATCTCGGCATAAAGCTTGAGTACTTCCGACCATCAACATCAATTTTCTATTAGAGCTTCAAATGGACCCTTGGAAAGTTGTTAAGAGGGATATTAGAGCCCATCGTAAATTGTGAAACAAACAATAAATGTCAAGGCAGTTTTGGAAGGAATGTTCTCTGGGGACCGACAAGAATCTCTCTCCATAGTCAGCTTTGTGTCTTAATCCAAGGAGGGTATTGTAACTTAACCTTGTTTATGCATTAATGTAAATTCTCAGGAGAGTTTCACATGTCTACTTAAAAAAAAATTTGTTTAATGTACTGTAATACATTTGATAGATAGATTGAGACAACTTCATTGTCCCACCAGGGGAAATTTGTGTGGCTTTTTGACAGTATAACAAAATAAAAAAATACTCAGGAAGTCTTCAAACATACAATGTAATAGTTCAGATGAAAACATAGTTAGTAACACTGCTTAAAGGCAGTGGTGGACACTATTGGTAATTACTCAAAATAAATATTAGCATAAAACCTTACTTGGTAACGAGTAATGGGGAGAGGTTGACGGCATACAACGTTGTGAGAAATGGCTCCCTCTGAAGTGACGTAGTTTTCAAGAAAGAAGTAATTTTCCACGAATTTGATTTCGAGACCTCAAGTTTAGAATTTGAGGTCTCGAAATCAAGCATCTGAAAGCACACAACTTGGTGTGACAAGGGTGTTTTTTCTTTCATTATTATCTCGGAACTTCGACAACCGATTGAGCTCAAATTTTCACAGGTTGGTTATTATGTGTATATGTTGAGATACACCAAGTGAGAAGACTGGTCTTTGACAATAATTACCAATAGTGTCTACTGTCTTTAAGAGAAGATTTATCTCTTCTGTTTTTTGGGGTGATACTCGGCAGGATTGAAAGATACTCAAACTCAACATTTTAACATCATTCTTTGGAGACAAAGATGTTGAATTGAAGAAGAAGAAAAACTTGTAAGACCACAAGACTTGTTCTGTCTTGATTTTACTGGCCTGACACTGAAATTACTGGCCTCAGGCCGGTGTTCCAGTGTAGAATTTGAGGCCTGCTATACGTACATGTATGGGTGAATGATTCAACATCCAATGAGTCTTCGATTAGGAACTTTTGTTTTACACTCAGTGAGCTCAAACGTTTAATGAAACTCGGACTATAGGGTCATTCCGTTGTCAAATCACCCCCAAAAAAGGCAATTTTAAACCCTACCCTCTTCAAATATCGGAGGTCAGGCGCATTTTGACCGAAATCAACGAGAATGAGCGTGCTGTAGCGCGAAAACCGTTCATCGGATGGAGCTAAAATTTAAATTTGAGCTTGTTTAGCCAAGATTACCCCCTAAACCAATTCCAGCAAATTTGAAGAGGGTAGGGTTTAACCCATTGGGTGATTTGACACGAAATGACCCTATAGTCTTGTTATGTGATGGTGCAAGTTTGGCAATATATAAAAAAGGAAATAACGGTTAAAGGTGAAAATATTTTTTTTTTTTTTTTTTATTTTTTTTTTTTTTTTATAAACCCTGGCCTAATTTCAAACATAATTAAAATTACCTACTACTGACAAACCTTTTTCGCAAGTACAAATAGGTTACCAAGGAGTGCTATGTACTGACATTTAATTTGGCTGGTTCCCTACAAATGTCTGCTTAACTGGACAGCTGAAAATCAGACCCCGGGTCAACTATGGGTCAACTTGAAACACAACAAAGAAGCCCAGTAAGCAGATTCGATCCCCCTTTCACAGCTTTTGAAATTAGCCAAAGATATATTTTGTTGGTTCACTGTGCCAGGGATCTTCGACCTGGGACCACAAACTGTCACTCTTCCACACCAGTGCAGTTCATCATTTACAGAGACTGGTGGCTGGGTGACTGGGGTAGTGTAGGGTGATGGCCAGGTTGCACCCACTAGGGTAAAGGTTAACTAGGCGTACAGGTGAGAGCAACCAGGTTTTTTTTAAAAACCGCAACCACAACAACCGGCTGTTTTTGATCGCGTGTGATTTTTCACTCAGAAAGTGAGAATAATTCATTTTTGTGAACATCTGGGGGAGCTCTTAAAATTAATGGCAATACAAACTTTTGGTGAGACGCCAACATTTGCTTTCAATAGTAGGCTCATTAAAGACAGTGGACACTATTAGTAATTGTCAAAGACCCGTCTTGTCACTTGGTGTATCTAAACATATGCATAAAATAACAAACCTGTGAAAACTTGAGCTCAATTGATCGTCGAAGTTCCGAGATATGAATGAAAGAAAAAACACCCTTGTCAAACGAAGTTGTGTGCTTTCTGATGCTTGATTTAGAGACCTCAAATTCTAAACTTGAGGTCTCGAAATCAAATTCGTGGAAAATTACTTCTTTCTCAAAAACTACGTCACTTCAGAGGGAGCCGTTTCTCACAATGTTTTATACTATCAACCTCTCCCCATTACTCGTTACCAAGTGAGGTTTTATGCCGATTATTATGTTAAGTAATTACCAATAGTGTCCACTGCCTTTAAAGCATTTTTGAGAAAAGTTTTCACTTTGAAGTAGTAATTGTTGTCATGTGAAAAGGTATCGGTTTTTATGCCCCAAAATTTGAATCTGAGAAATGTTACTGCCAGTCACTTCTCAGATTGTGTATTCCTGTTACTTGGGAGTACTGTTTTATAATCTACAGATGACAATATTTATTTTTCTCATCATGAAATCAGTAGTTAGCTTGGTAGGATTCGAAACCCACCAATTTGTGATTCCAAATCCTGCAGTCTAACCGCTGGAGCACAAGTTTCCCATTATTATAGAGTGTCCAATTGAAGTGGCCTTTTGCAAAACGAAAATGGCCTTGCCCTCTCAAAGATGAATTGCCAGGCCTGGGGTGGATTTCACAAAGAGTTAAGACTTGTCTTATCTCGAGTTAGGACAAGTTACTCATCCTAACTTAGGACTAGCCTTAATTTTTTGGTATCTCCTAGGACAAGTCCTAGGTTACTCTTTGTGAAATCGACCTCTGATTTGTTTAAATTGAAATCCAGACAGGGCCCAATTTCATAGAGCTGCTAAAGCAAAAAAAATCATGCTTAGTAAAATCAGATTGCCGGCCAAGACTCCTCTCAATTGTTATGGTAAGTAACAGCTGAATATCAGTCACAAGCAACGTATATTGCATGACATTTTGGCCAGTAATGTGTGTAAAATAAGCAAGCTTTTTTCGTGCTTAAGCAAATTTTTTGCTTAAGCAGCTCTATGCAATTGGCCCCAGATCATACATAGAGCAAGTTCCTTGCTCTATGGTAGGATGAACAAGAATGTACCCTAATGCCAAAAAGCAATGATGTATTGCCTTAAACACCAAACTACCCAAGCCTCCACTCCATTTATCCATGTCAGACCATTTATCATAACTAAAATGGCATACCAGTAATACGGGTGCTCCGCCTATAGGGCGTGTAACTTCGCGCCACATCCCGGCCTCCATCAAAGAGCCTCAAAACAATACCAGAGGCAGTCAAATTCCCTGGTGATCTGGAACACCTGGAAAGAATTACCCACTGCTATTGAAACCAAGCAGTAAGGTAAACCGGTGCCCTTATAGTTTGGCTTGACCGTGATATTGAGCCCATTTTTTTCCTTCGGAAGCTTTCTAACCCACCGCGGGCGGTGAGTAAGATCTGAAGATTCTGGTTTCAGTTTTGGCAAACTCTTAAATCTAAGTCGTTGCTCTCGTTTTCGGAAGGAGGGAAGTTGTTGGGATGAAATAAGTGACTTTTAAAGGGAAGGTTATACGTTTGGTAATCACTTTAAAAAATATTGGCAATTCAATGCTTTTGGAATACAAGCCTACAGCAGTTTTTGATAATAGGCAATGTGAGAAACAATTTAACTCGGCTTTCGATAGTAAGAGAAACATTTCATTGTGCGAAACATTTCACTTCAAGGTAATGTAGTTATGGAAAAAGATGTCAATTTTTATCCCCCCAAAATGTAAATATAAGAAGCATTACCGCAGTTACGCTTGAGATTGTGTATTTCTATTAGGGATTGTTCTCCCTGCGTGGACATATTCACTCCAGATTTTCAGCGACATTTTGAAAACGCGACCACCTTTTGAAATACAAATTCCACATGTTAATTCTATTGTATACATCTACATTCACATAAGATTAAAACAATCAAAGGGTTCAAAAACCAAAGGTATACTTTGGTAAGGTAAGCGTACATGAAGAGAATAAACTCAAAACCCAGCAGTTGATTTCACGAAATGCTAGGATTAATCCTATCTCGAGCTATATAGAACTTGTCTTAACTTAGGATCAATTTTAAGTTTTACATGTTACAGTGCAATGCGGGGACTTGTCCTAAGTCCTAGGATTAGTCCCAAGCTAGGAAGAGTGCGGTGAAAGGGACAGCTGATGTAGTATTAACCACTGCTTTCTTGTTGAGTGTGGCAGAGTTGGGGAAGGATTTGGGGATGGTACAATGAATTTGGCACACACCGTTTGGCTGTAGGGCCATCACAAACTATCTAACCAAAAAGCAGTTTTCAAACTGACTGCAATTGGCTCATTATTCTACCTTTATTTTGTCAAGGTCAACTCTGCAATGGCCCTATAGCTAAATTTCTCTTTCTCATGACATACTCCGACTGTGTGTCAAATTCCGGACTTGTACCATCGAGGCACGATGCCATCACCTACCTGCCATGCTATTTTGGGAATATTTTCCCCTCTAGCTTGAGATAATAGTGGCAACTGTACACTGAATTTTTCACTCTTGTTGAAGGGGCGCAGTAGTTTCCTCTTTTCTAGTAAGGGACTTTTAAAGACTCATTTGTTGGAATCTTTCTTTTGTAACAATTGCTTTTTAAAGGCAGTGGACACTATTGGTAATTACTCAAAATAATTATCATCATAAAACCTTTCTTGATTTTGAGTAATGGGGAGAGGTTGATAGTGTAAAACATTGTGAGCGACAGCTCCCTCTGAAGTGACGTAGTTTTCGAGAAATGAAGTAATTTTCCACAAATTTGATTTCGAGACCTCAAGTTTAGAATTTGAGGTCTCGAAATCAAGCATCAGAAAGCACACACAACTTCGTGTGACAAGGGTGTTTTTTCTTTCATTATTATCTCGCAACTTGGACGACCGATTGAGCTCAAAGTTTCACTGGTTTGTTATTTTATGCATATGTTGAGATACACCAAGTGAGAACACTGGTCTTTGACAATTACCAATAGTGTCCACTGCCTTTAATAGTGTATTTTGTCATTGTTTTATGTTTACATAGAGTGTCTCCCGCATTATGCGCAACATAAATGTATCCTTTTTTATTGGTTTATTGGTTAATTTAAAACATTTCAAAAGCACAGCAAAACGCCGAATTGTATTTGAATTACTACTATTGTTATTATTAGTACAATATTAATAGTAAGGGGCACTTATATTGGGAAAATGTGAGTTGTATTGGAACCTTGCAGAGGGCAACCCAACAAATGCTGTGGGTGCTGTGGGTAATTTTGAGGCCTGCTGTGGTACACCACCTTATTCTCGTGGTTTCTTTGTTTTCCAATATTTCATGGCTAAATTTTACTCTCTCAACAATATGATTTTATTTTTTTCTAGCCATAAACTAGAAAACACAGAAAGCACAGAAAACACAGAAAACTCAATATGGTTAGGCCCACCATCGAAAAATATACACGGGAAACGTGTACAGCCTAACTGAAACTTCAGGGGTGGAATGAATTTTCACCCAAAATCTAATTACGCTTTCCTTTTAAAACATAAGCCCTATTGTCAATCTTGTCCATTTTTCTTTTTGAAAGACTTGAACACAACTGTTGGCCACATTGATCAATTTCAACCCCTTACTAACAGGACTTGGCTCAGTTACATTAAGCCTGTAACACAAAAAACATGCTAAGCACAAAACAAATCTTGCTGTCAAAAATAGGTTATCAGCAAAAATGTCATCAAATTTACATTGCTGCCCTTGGTTTTTAACTTGTGTTTTGCTCAGCAAAGAAATTTGCTCAGCATTAGTTTCTGCTTAGCAGCTTAGTTTGGCCCTGTGCAGTTGTCATCTCCAAATGCCCTCGTAAGGTCAGGGATGACCTGGCAAGTCATCCCTGGTCCAACATTTGTAACAGGTTACAGGATTGCCTGAAGGATTACTGCAAATTACTGCAATTTATGGCCCAATAAAAATTAACAAGTGCTCATGTTGGAGTGATTTAAGACCCTGTAGTGACCTGAATGTCAGGACAGCATTCAGCAAGTTAGTCAATTAGTGAGATCCTCTAGTCAGGGTCAAGAAACCCTCCCCCACTCTCCCACCCTACCCCTCCTACCTTTATAGTTGTTCAATGCATTTCATTTGTGCATTGTCACATAATTTACTCACTTGATGAAATCTGGCTTTTCCTTTTCACATCAGAATTATTTATGCTTATTGTAATGCACTCATAAGTATCCAATAATTTGTATAATTTATACATATTAATTTTTTTTTTTTTTTTTTTTTTTTTTTTTTATGCCTCTGACAAAGGATCAAAGTTTGTATCGAAAGCTAAGCTAGGCCATCTCTAGTTTACAGTATGTCTTTATTTTGGTAGGATTAAAGTTCACTTCAGAAGCCAAGCTATGCTATCTCCCCTTCTAATCTAGTTTTATGTAGATTTTTTTGGGGACTTATTATTATTATCTGGGAATGATTAAATTTAATTGCAAAAGACAACCTGATTTATCCGCATTTTGTTTGCACATAAATATGAAATAGGTAGTTGTTTTCTGCACAATGATAAAGTCTGATTTCAAGCCCTGTAGAAAACATTAGGCCCAATTATATATTCTATAGACATATCTTTCAAATTCCTATAGACAACTGGTGGCTCTATAAAGTTAGGGTGAAATCTTAGGTTGTTCTATTAAATTCTATAGACAATTTTTGTGTGGATAGTTTGAATTCTAATATTTTAATCGTAAATTTCACATGTCCAGACTCGCCGTGGGCCTGGCACCACAATTTGTGAATATTTCTTATTCCCTCATCTCCCAGGTTCAAGTTGTTTACTACGGGAGAATGGATGTTTGAAAACCACAAATTTCGGGTCAGGAATAAATCTGTTTTCTGTCCCAATTTACTGCAACTGACCACCTCATTACTGCAGAACCCCACTGTTCAACAAACTCCAGAGGGAAAGAGGGGCATTTTCAGAATAGTTGAGTCATGAGATGGTAGTGTTTGGTTGATGATGGGGTCTTCGGGGGGGGGGGGGGGGGGACTGTTTAGGGTGAAGAGCCCAAGGTGGGAAGGTCGTCAGACCCATTTACACTAGATCTAGAATTTAAAAAAGGTTTATCAGACTCAGATCTGAGCTTGCAGTTTAACTGAAAGAAAGCTAGACTTGTGGACAAGTCGTTAATGGTCCCACGCGGTAACATGGTCGAGTTGTGGCGGTGCTCTCGCGAGATCACTGCTCTTGCGCGATCTGCTGGTTGCCCGACTTCTACTCCCCATTAAATGGGACTATTGTCATGAGAGCAGTAGCCTCAGGGGCGAGAATACCGCGGGAATCGCAGGGAGAGTCAGAATGCTATCACCGCAACAGACATTAAACGACTTGTCCACAAGTCTACAAAAAGCAGGATCAGACCCGGTTTTAGATCCTGCAAATTTATCCACTTTTTGAGGAGGATTTAAACCCTGCAACTGGTGGATCAGATCTGGCACAGTGGATTCCAGAAAAAAAAAATGTTAAGGCAAAGGACACAGCAATTCAATGTTCATTTGGGGTGTTGCTAGGAATTTGTTTTTGTGTGACCACTGAGATCAAAAGTGGGATTAGAGAAACAGGGTCATACATGGTCGGGTCCTAGCTCTATGGTCGTACAGACAGAAGTATCATGTGAATTAGTCAGATGATTGGAATGGGTCACTTTGCGATACTTGGACACCCCTCTAAGACCACCCTACACCCCTCTGGGACCACCATGTCTACATTTTTAGAGCTGTGCTAACAAGAGAATGTGATAAAATCATTCTTGTCACCCTTAGGGGCCATTCGGATTAGTCAATGTTTAAAAATGTCATTTTTTTGTCTTCAAAATTGTGGGTGGGTCAAAAGAAATAACTGAAAATCATCTTGTCACCCTTAAGTATGCCCTTACTGCTGGATGTCCAGCACACTTGATTATTTTTTATATTTTTTATCACACAATTACATTTTATCTCGAACTATAAAAGCCGTAACATTCATCTTATCATGTTCTGAATTTTAACTTGACTGCAGACTAGTGATTTTAACCATGGGCATTAAACCCACGATCGGACATGTTCGGTGGTCATGGGTTTTTCAATTGGATAAAAATCTTTCAATTTCATTGAGTATCCAAGTGTAAAATAACAAGTAAAGTTAAACTCAGTAGAAACTTATGAGAATGCTGGTCTTGTAAATTAATATATTATTTATTATTATTATTATTTATTCGACCAATACAAGGTACAACAAACAAGTTACAATAGCACAAGACAGAACATTAACGGGAAAAAAAAACAATTATGAAAAAGCAAGAAATAAGGAAAATAAATACAGAATTAAATAAAAGAATAAATAAGGTTAAATTAAATTAACTTAAATAAATTATTTGAAAAAGAAAACAAAAGCAAAAAATAAACACAATAAGAGGGCGGCTGAGGGCGGAGCATGCAGGAGGAAAACAGAACCAAATGGGAACGACAACCATAAGGGATAAAAAACAAGGACAAATCATGCGGGTCAGGGCTAACAAAAGTAAACCAAATTACTGTTGCTCGGAAGCATGCTGCCCCACGCATGACCAACAAACACAACTTATTATTTTTAGCTACGAACGGTGCAGTCTTGTGAAAATGTTACGCTAAAATTGAGCCCCACTACTTGAAATACATAATATTCTCCAAACGCTTATTTTTCAAATTAAAACATATATTTTATTTTAAGCTGTGTACTTAAAACAAATTCTGGTCGATTGAAATCTTGGGGCTATACAACCCTTGTAGCATTGTTGATCCCTAAAACTATATCAAGTTCCATGCTTCTCCTCATTGAACCCAAGTCTCGACACTCATGGGGTGACAGGTCTTTTTCTTCAGCTGCGCCACGCATCTGGAACTCTCTACCACTCAATCTTCGATCTTGTGTTTGTACCGCAAAATTCAAGTCTCTTCTCAAAACTTATCTTATGTCACAGGTTTTCAATGACTAATTTTGTTGTTTCTGTTTTTCTTTGTGTTGTGTTTTGTTTTTTGTTTTGTTTTTGGTTTTACTGCGCCTTGAACACCCAGCAGGGTGGATATGTGCGCATTACAAGTCTTATTATTATTATTATTATTATTTTCCACTATTGTTATTGTTATTTTGATGGTAAAGTGACCTTCAAAATAAAGGAAGCATGTTTGAAATTTGTCTAAACGTTTGCGGGACATCACAGTATAGACTGAATTTTCCAAACTTCCCAAAGTCAGCTTCCCCACCAGTCTCTGCCCTTGGGTGCCTGTATTAACAACAGACTGTAGACAGATCTACAAGTATAGTGGTTAGGCATGCTTGTTCCAAGGTGCTAAACCATCAAATTCAATCATTCTGATCAACTGTGAGGGCTTTTATAGTAGATAAATGATGGTTCTGTCCTCCAATTCTTCAGTGACACTCCGCCAACGTCGGCTTGAGATTCATCAAACCATAACATGGTTTTTTTTTCAGGTTTTATGGGTAACCTGTCTGTGCCTGGGTATTATATTGCCATTATTTTGCCAATCTGACAGATATTGGTGCTGGAAGTAAAGATAATATTAAAAGACTTGGCGTGTCATGGCCGAGTGGTCAAGAGCACTGGACTCGAGGTCTGGTGTTTCTGATCAGGCGAGTGTGGGTTCAAGTCGCAGTTTTGACGCTTGTGTCCTGATGCGAGACACAAAACCATACATTGCTTCGTCCTGTGGATGGAACGTAAAGCTGATGTAGGCGCAGAATTTTCTGCTTAAAGTATTGCTTACATATTGTAGGTGTAAGCAGAACCATGAAATTGGGCCTTGTAACCTTCCTAAACCCTTTATTGAATTTTATAAAGTTCAGCAAATGTCAGCTTTTTCACCAATTTCTGTCCTTGGGTGCTTGTACGTTACAACCGGGATACTGTGGAGTCATGCAACGACAGATCTCAGGTAAAGTGGTAAAGGCGTGCTTGTTCCAAGGTGCTAAACCATCAAATTCAATCATTCTGATCAACTGTGAGGGCTTTTATAGTAAATAAATGATGGCTCTGTCCTCCAATTCAGTGGCATGCCGCCAATGTCGGCTTGAGATTCATCAAACCGTAACAGATTTTTTACAGGTTTTATGGGTTGGGTCTGTGCCTGGGTATTTTATTCACATTATTTTGCCGTTTTGACAGATATTGGTGGATGTAAAGAATAGAATAGACCAGAAGACTTGGCGTGTCATGGCCCAGGACTGGAAGGGCAAGGCCATTTTCATTTTGCAAAGAGCACTTCCTTTGTAAAATCTTAAAGTCAATGGAAGTCTTTTGAAGTTGCACCACGGCCAAGACCAGGGGGCAACTGAGGGCATGGCCTGCGTGTTATTTCAGGCCTGATGACCAAGCAGTCAAGTGCACTGGACTCAAGCTCTGGTGTTTCGGATCAGCAGAATGTAGGTTCGAGTCCCAGTCTTGACACTGATGTCCTTTAGCGAGACACTTAACCATTACTGCAACATCATTCAGAGGGGGATGTTAAGCCATTGGTCCGTTGTTGTGAAAGCGAAGAACTGCTTGTAACGTGGAGCAAAAAATTCCCTGCTAAAATCTGCTTGATGTATGGGCAAAAATCCTTACTTCAATAAATGCTGATTGACGCGAAATTGGGCCATGTTACCTTGCCCCTTGATTGGATTTTCTAAACTTCACCAAATGTCAGCCTTCTCACCAGTTACTGTCCTTGGGTGCTTGAACATGTATGTAGTTAAACGGCCGGGAAACTGTGGAGTCGTGCATAGACAGATCTACACTGAAGTATAGTGGTTAGGCATGCTTGTTCCAAGGTGTTAAACCATCAAATTCAATCATTCTGATCAACTGTGAGGGCTATTATAGTAGATAAATGATGGCGTCGCCTCCAAATCTTCAATGACACGCCGCCTGCCTGTCGGCTTGAGATTCATCAAACCGAAACAACATTTTTTACAGGTTTTATGGGTAGGGTCTGTTCCTGTGTATTCTATTCACATTATTTGGCCAGATATTGGTGGATGTTAAAATAATATGACCAAAAGACTTGGCATCTGATGTCATGGTGGGGCGGTCAAGTGCACTGGACCTGAGCTCTGGTGTTTTTGAACAGCAGAGTGTGGGTTCGAGTCCCGGTCTTGACACTTATGTCATTTAGCGTTAATTGCTTCTTCCTTTGTATTGGACATAAAGTGGTTGGTCCTGTGTGTTAAAAAGGGTTTTGGGCCGACGTGGGCTCAATGTCATGGCTCTGCTTACTCCTGAACTCTGCCTTGCGATCATCATTCTTAGCTTACATGGCAAGCGCCGCATTGTTCAAGCTGTGCAAGCAAAGAATCTCTAGTAGTGTGATTAAGTATACTTGGGCACAAGCAAAAATTCCATGCTGACCTGAGAAATACACTTGTTGTAACAGCACAAATCCTTACTTCCATAAACGCTGATTCATTACTTACGGTAAAGAAGGCCATGAAATTGGGCCATGTTACCTTCTCCCTTGATTGAAGTTTTTTCTAAAATTAACCAAATGCTAGATTTCTCACCAGTTTCTGTCCTTGGGTGCTTGTAGTTTAACGACTCGATGCATTTTTGTGGAGTGTGTGTAGACAAGCTACAACTCTAGTGGTTGGACAGGTTTGTTCCAAGGTGCTAAACCATCAAACGCAATCATTTTGGTCAATATGAGGGGCAGTATTCAACTGAAGTGTGTGGTTTGTTTGAGTTTTTAAAGGGTGGGTGTATCTGTGTCTCTGTTGTGTTCAGTGGATGATTTGTGTGCTGAAGGATAAATTTTAAAAAGCCATCATGAATGGATGGGTCCGTGACCTAGAATTGCATGACATCGTCCCCACAATAGTCTGTGCAGGTCTTGCACATAATTTGAATGTAAAAGTGTGTGATGTACGCTAGATGGGAACCAATGGCTCACAAATCTGTTTGAATAGTAGTAGCGCAACTCTCATGGGCTACAATGAGGTTTTGCTGTCACTTCTATCACACACAGTTTCTGTCATGCTCCCCGGGTGCAATGGCGTTAAGGAATATGGATTCTTATTAAACCATAAAGGGGACAGCCTATTTTTGTCATTCAAGACCTGGTTTGGTATTGAAATGGCTTTGTAGTAGTGGTGCAGTATCAGGGAATGATTTTTCTAACAGCAATTTTGCATGGCAAAGTAGAGTTTGAAAATCAAACACTTATACTATCTGGCTGTGCTCCGTGGTCATGGGTTGATGTGGCTGGCTGGCAAAGGTGCTTTTGCATGCCTTCAACTTTTTAGCGGCAAGTAAGGATGACTAGCCTCCCAAATTATTTGATTTAGGTTTTATGATTTTGTTTGGGTAGGTACAGATACATTTTGTGTAGCATGTTGCTATGTTATATACAAGAGTAAGCATTCACTGAGTTTATTTTCACATCTAGGAAGAATGAGACTTCTCAATCATTCTGTGGCCAATTTTTATTTTATTTTTTATTATTCATTCAAACCAATGTTGACCAAACTGAGGCTAGAAGGGAAAACTAGTCTGGCCCCTTTCTGAGAATTCAGCCTATCAGTGTGAACATGGAATCTGACATTATCCTTGTGACCTCCTCCTCATCCCAAAAGATCAACAACCATTTCAGACACCCTCTGAAGACACTAGATGCCCAGGCATTGTAGAAGGGGACACCCAACCCACCCTAGCGTGAAATATAAAGAAAACATTGACTCGGTCCCTAGAAAAAGATCAGTAAGCATTCCTGACATAAGCAGTGTGCAAAAACCCATGAAGTTCTTAATAGGGCCTTCAAGGTGGCATCTGCGGCAAAGGGAAATTGTAGCCCTTGATTTTAGCCCTTTTTCTCATTATTTCACAGGAAATAAAACTCCAGCAACTTCCTTGGGAATTTTAACCCCCACTACTACCCCATTTTCGTTTCACCCCAGGGCTCGAAATTAACACTGGACAGCTACACTCATGCTTATTTGCCAACAATAGATCAGCTCGATATGCTAGCTAAATGTGCCAGAGCTAGAGTATTTCTCAGGACAAATTTCAGTTACTTTCTACAACTGTGAATCAAGTATAAAATCTTAAGTTAGACAAAGCATTCTGATAGGCACTTTGACACCTTTTGTAGGTAAAGTTTTTGGCCATGACATTACTCCCTACTCCTGTGAAAGAAGATCTATACATAATGTAATTTTTTAGTAATTATTAGTTGTCAAGTTTTTGAAGAAAACAAATTTTTCAGGAGAGTCGCATAAATCCGTTTTTACCCGCGAAAATAATTTTCCCTTCGCTGAGACGAAAATCATTTTTTGAAATAGTTTTACTTATTTCCCAAAAACTACAGCACCTCCTTAGCAGCTTTATGTTCAAACTGTGTAAGTTTAATGTAAATCTGTGGAAGTTAGTGTCGTACAAAAATAAACCCTTCAGGAGAATTACTAGGCCCCACAGTGTCTTCCAACGATCACTCAACATGTTGCTTACCAAACACACTCATCATCTCCGACTAATCGTAAGCAAAATAAAAGAGCGGGAAAAACTAAGCACAAAAAAAAAGGGAAAGTCAATGTCAGAAGTTAACTCTACACCTCTGCCATACATGTACATTGACCCCGGCTGCTGGTTCTTTTTGTCCCCTCTCACAGGACCACATCCCTCTACTTTGATGTCCATACAATTTCATGTTGACTTAAGGATGTTTTCTCAGTGCTAAAGGAGAACTTGTCATTCTGTTCAGATTTCCCGGCCGGCGAGCGACATAAAAGAGGGCCATTTCTCACACTTGGCCGGTGATCGTTTTTTGCCTCAGAGCCTGAAAACACGCTCTTTTCTTTTTATTGGATACAGAAAGGTCTCTGTTTTACCAATTGATCCGGTGAGGAGATTTTGATCGGCGCGTCAAATTCCCCGCCGTGTTGTCTGACCAAACAAGGCGAACCGCTCGGCCTGAATGAAAGATTGGAACATGCCGATGGGTCCCTATTAAAAAGTCAGCGCTTTCAATGCCATGTTTACCAAGTGGTCTTTTTGTTGGGTAAAAGTCGGCTTTTTTATGAACGTTCATTTTCTTAAAATTGAAAATAAATAACAGTTGGCCTTTGAAAGATTAGCTAGTCCTATGGGTTAAACATTATGTACATGTTTTACAAGCCTTTCATCTTTCGGTTTAATCTACCTATATGCCAACTGGGCACGTAAATAAGACACTACAAAGGCACAACAAACTGTTGGCAAAATAGAGGAATTTGTCTTGTTTGATGATTTGAAAAGCAATCAAGCGAATAGGTTACTTGATTGTAAAGTGAACTCATAGGAATTTTTGTTCTGATTTATTAAGGAAAAGACATTTGTATACAAATGCTGTTCTTTTATAACAAATGGTTATGCATAAAACTAGGTCGTTTTTATCTAGGTGCCTTTTATTAAACTAATTATCAAAGTACCTTGCACTTAATTGCTAGTAACTCTGTTCAATCCTTTACAGCCATTCTGAATTCACTACTGAAGGGAGCTCGTTGAAATGTATCCAAAAAATAACACAGATAATCTCTACCCTCAAATTACCACCTTTTTACTTCAGGGTTTTGTGACGCAATCCTTTAGAAGAATTCTGAATCCGATCGCCTTCTTTTTCATTCATTGTGGGCAAAAAGAGTATCCTATTTCCTCAAGTATATTTGTTATGGTCATTAATGTGTAGCATGTTGTTACCAAGCAGTCTAGAGCATTGAACTCTAGTTCTGATGGCTGAATCATTAGAGTGTGGGTTCGAATCCCGGTCATGACACCAGTGTGCTTGGATTAGAAACTTAAATGCAGTGGACACTATTGGTAATTACTCAAAACAGTTATTGACATAAAACCTCACTTGGTAGCGTGTAATGGGGAGAGGTTGGTAGTGTATAAAATATTGTGAGAAAACGCTCCCTCTGAAGTGACGTAGTTTTCGAAAAAGAAGTAATTTTACACGAATTTGATCTCGAGACCTCAGATTTATAAGGTTAGGTCTCGAAAACAAGGCATCTGAAAGCAAACAACTCTGTGTGACCAGGGTGTTTTTTTCTTTTGTTACTATCTTGCAACTTCGACGACCAATTGAGCTCAACATTTCACAGAATTGTTATTTTATTCATACATGTATTTTGAGATACACCAAGTGAGAAGACTGGTCATTGACAATTACCAACAGTGTCCAGTGTCTTTAATTGTAGAGGCTTCTCTTCTTTTGGTGGTCAGGTTCGTGTAGTTATTGCCTTCCACCTAGGACCCCCGGTTCGTATCACACTGAGGCACTATGTGGATTTGGTTTGCAGTCTCTTCATGGCTGTGTGGGTTTTCCCGATAATAAATTCTCTGGGGCTTTCCTTCTACATCTAAACCTGAAACTTCTTTCCCTGTCTTCTCTCCATTGGGTTCTTGGCTAGTGCAGTGATTAAGTTTGCTTTTCTGAGAGTCCCTGGCTTCACAACCAGAATAAGTTAAATGAAACAAGGATTGAGATTGTCGATGTAAATGATGAGGAGCCAGTTTGGCTGTCGGTGCTGCATCCATACTCCAAAGGAGTTGAGATGGTTTTAGGAATGCCGAAAGCCCAATAAGCAGGGGGTAGTAACAGTGTAACGCGATGTTTTAAAAGGGTGACTATATGCCTATACTGTATATGATCATTTAAGAATAGAAAAGTGAAGTTCGTTTTCAGCATTTCTACAATTCTAGATTTGAGCGATTCAATGTGTAGTTTCCTGACTGGGATTTGAACCCTCATATATGGTTGACTCAGCCACCAGAGCTTGACTCATTCCCTAGACCATCCTAGACCGATAGGCTAGTTCGGTGACTGAGATTCGAACCCGCATACTGTGAAGATCTTGACTCATGTCCTACACTGGTAGGCAGTACATGCAACACGCAGTGACTTCTGAAAAGTGCAAGTTCCCGGAAAATATCTGGAGGTGTTGTTTTGTAACAAGTTTACGACCCGCAGAATAACACAGTTTCAAAAGCGAGTGGACTCTATTCATCGGTCCCTGTTTAACAAAGAAAAGTGCTACAACCGTCCAGAACACTCAAGTCGAAGGAAACAAAATTGTAAAGCATTTTGTTAAAAACCAGATCAGAAATCCCAAAAGGGAGTTTGTGAAAAGCTTAGAGCATTCAATTTTAAGCAGCATATGGAAAAGGGAAAATAAAACTCCTAACTCATAATTAAAATTGCGTTCTTGGTTAATAAGGAACATGTTTGTTTTAGGGGTGGAAGTTTTCAAAGCAAAGGATACTTCTGCTAAGCAAAAATAAGCAGGATACCAGATGGTGTGATATTGTATTTTGGTTGGTAACCTCATTCTGGGAAGCATATTTGTGTTGCGCTTAGCTACCAGTTGTAGCTCTGAGAAATTGGGCCAAGATGATGGAGTTACGTCGGCGTTCTCTGTTTACATTGGTTTGCCAAAGCCCAGTAAAAGTCCAAATTATGGACTAGTGAAAAAAAGATGAATTGAAAACTGATCAATGAAATGAAAATTTAACTGGTCCTACTGGCTACTCAGTGAAAAAGTTAAGGACAAACCCTGAATTTCTCTCTGTTTTAAGAAAACATACAAAATAGTTTGTTCCTCACTCTGTCTGGCTACCTGTTGCCCGCCTTTTCCTATGTGGAGTAATCGTCATTGCTCACTGGATGAACAATTCTAAAATTCTCACAGCACTGCCTCAGGGAAATTCTATGACCTTCAAAAAAAAAGTACCAAAGACTCTGGCATTGGAATCCGCAAAGGGCCTCTGGAGATTTCCTCTCCACTAAATTAAATAACCACGCACTTGTAAATCATGTTACTCTTATAAAATGTAAATTATCTGTAATGAGTTTTGATTGTAGCTTTAAATTCATTGCATTATTTATTGCCAGACGAGAAAACTGATTTTGGATGAAAACAAAACTGGGGCCTGTCCAATCTGACTTATTCCTATCTGCAAATAAGACTTGTCAAAACTGTTTTTCTTTCAGTTTTAGTCCTAAGACATCTGATAGTGGACTCAATTGGTGTAAATAAAAGGGGATTTTGAAAACGGCTATTTGTGTTAATGCGGTTATACGGCAGGTGTTGTCTTCTTTGAGTAATTCGGGGCGTTCTATGATTGTGACATTTATGACCAAATATTGAAAGGGTTGCGCAGACGATGGCGGGGAAACAAACAAGTGCTTAAATTACCTGATTCGGGACAAAATTCATGGCCTTTTCGTCTGCGTTCTAACACGGAATCCACTGGGGGAAAAACCAAGACCAGAAATCATAATAATATACGTCCCCATGTTGACCACATGAGACCCATGGGTAAGACTAGAACACCAGAGACTGTGATAAGTCGTTCAAAATATTTTTCCATCCGTCTGTGGTGTAGATTATTGACCCTGGAAACAAACCAAAGAACTACCAAAATAATCTCCACAAGCTGTCTATGATAAGTGGGCACATTTTTTCCTGGTAGACCAAGGATTCCTTTGAGGAGTGGGGGGGGGGGGGGGGGGGGTGGGGACGGGCGGACACACACATCATCAGGGTAAAGGGAATATCTTTGGTGGCATTGAAAGTCCCGGCTTGCTTTCACAGTGTAACCTTGGAGTTCATGTACAGTACAATCAACCTGTTTCAATCAATTAGCTCTTGATTTCAAGGGGAAACTATTTAACTAGAGGCAGTTGTGTAGAAACGGCGGTCTTGCCGACAGCTATGACACTTCCACGCAGGAGTAGCCGGTACTTTTTCAAAAGTTGAATTATAACAGGAATGTTTGTAAGTCCGTAGAGATGGTTACTTGATTTCAAAATGGAGTTCTGGGCGGAATTGTTTATGACTCCATCCCCACCCCCACCCCACCCTCTGCACCTTAACCCATATCTGCCTGACTACATTACAAGCCACAGTACTTTTAAAAAACACTGTTCCTGCTTAAGCCCTGGGCCCAATTTCATAGCGCTGCTTAGCGACCGATTTTGTGCTTACTGTGCAATTTCTATTTCATAATAGCGCTGCTAACCGTAAGCACACGAAAAGGCATGCTAACCTTCCGGTGCTTACCGCACGAAAATAAATGACGTCACGATGCAAATCCACGGTAAACATGCAATATGGCCGTCCAATTTTTCTGCTAACCTGTGAAATACGCTAAGGCTTAAGCAAATTTTTCTGCTACAGTAAGCATGCAAATTTGCTTACCGTTAAGCAGCGCTATGAAATTGGGCCCAGGTAGTTTCTATTGCTGTATTACAAGTAACCATTTCTTATGTACTGCCTTGCATGCAAACATTCCCCCCCCCCCCCGACAAACTGAATACAATGGAAAGAGCACGTCATTCTCTTGAATGTGATATATAGATTTTGTCATGTTTGCTGTATCATGTCACAAGTACTAGCTTGTCATGGCCGAGTGGATATGACCACCAGACTCAACCTCTGGTGTTTCAGATCAGCAGAGTGTGGGTTCGAGTCTCAGTTTTGACACTTGTGTTCTCAAGCAAGACACTAAAACATTTATTGCCGCATCCTTCGGGTGGGAAGTAAAGTCCTTGGTCCTGTGTGTTGTGTACTTGTTGTGTAGCCCCATAATGGGTAGTGTGCGAAATCCATTACTGGTTTCAGATGGCTGGCAAATTGGATTACTGTGAGAGATTTACAGGGGTGGAGAGCTTCTATTTGGTCCCCCGTAGGAGGGGGCTGGAGGTGAGACCTTTTATCCTAGTTCCTGAATGATTGTGACAGCCATCACCTGTTTTTGTGGAGGAGGTGAGCTTCCTCTGGTCTGGAAAGAGGTTTAAGCCCTGTTTGCATTGGACTTTTGGGTGATAAACTAACGGAGGAAATAGGTATTTTGACCATTTTCAAGTCCAGTGTGAACAGCCCAGGAAACGTTCACCCAGGTAACTTAATCGAGTCTGTTTGCGTTGGCTGTTTTGGATGATAAACTCACCAAGGAAATGGGTAACTTGACCATTTTCAAGTCTTGTGTGAACCTCACAGGAAACGTTCACCCAGGTAACTGAATCGAGTCTGTTCGCATTGGACACTTTTGGATGATAAACTAACTAAGGAAATGGGTAACTTGACCATTTTCAAGTCTTGTGTGAACATCACAGGAAACGTTCACCCAGGGAACTTAATCGAGTCTGTTCGCATTAGACACTTTTGGATGATAAACTCACCAAGGTAATGGGTTACTTGACACTAAAACATTTATTGCCGCATCCTTCGGGTGGGAAGTAAAGTCGTTGGTCCTGTGTGTTGTGTACTTGTTGTGTACTTGTAAAAAAGCAAGTGATTTTGAAGCAGGGTCGTTAAGCAGCAGAAGTAAAACAGGGCCCAAAAAGTAGCTTACCACAACGAAATTATGCTTATTGCACCAGAGTAAAGTTACCAGCCAAACTACCATGTCACATCAATTCTACCTCCATAGTCACATGAACATCGTCTTACTGTTATCCTGATCATTTCTGCTTAGCAACTCCATGAAATTGGGCCCTGGTCACTCTGGTCCTGTGGGTTTAAGCAGAAGATCTTTAAGATCTCTTCACCCAGGTAACTTAATCGAGTCTGTTCGCATTGGACACTTTTGGATGATAAACTAAAGTCCAGTTTGAACAGCTCATGAGGCGTTCATCCAGGTAGCTTGACTGAGGTTAATGGGCAGTTTAACTGGCCACCTTCTGTCTGGGTTAGTTAACCTGGTCAAGCTAACCCAGTCGAAAGGTCAAGTGCGGACACCTCATCCCATTGAAACCATCATGTTAAGCCATTCCAACAGCTTTATTCCAATATCTTTATTCGATTGTCTTCAATAAGAGGAAAATATAAATTCCTACCCTCAGCTCCCCTGAGTTATTCTCATTGGTTACTTGTTCTACTTAATGTAGCCCCTTAATAACCAAGACTAGCTTTTATTAGCCTTGTTTGGGCAAACTTGCATAATGAAAATATTTTTTTTTTAAATAAAAACATATATATAACAACTCGTGTTAAGATGATTCTTAGTGCGTTGTGACATCGCGCCAACGGTCCCTAGATTTTGTATGAACACTGGGACCTTGATGACCATTTCAGAGAAGTACAGCGAAGATGTAGGTGCGAAGTTGGGGGGTGTAAATTAATAGCAGCTGCTGGGTGAAATCCCAGTGGAGGAAACTTGGGAGTCCTATTCAAGGTAAAACTTCTCCATCATGAGCAAGTGTCAATAGGTCCTTGGTGTTTAGTAGTCCTGATGTTCTGTTGTTAGATTAATCCGGTCCTTGCTCTATGGTTTAAGCTTGCATGTCATCACCAGTATTTAAGAGGATTGGTTATAAGAAATCCAAAATAATAGGTCCATAGTTCGATTCCAGTTTTAGTTCTGCAGGTTTTTTATTTACTTTTTTTAACCGATTTTTGTACATCAAAAAGTACCCATTCCTTAATCCTATCACCCCCAACCTACCACGTCCACAACCCAACAAATAAAATAGACCATGCAAGTTTTGCGCGTGTTTCTTTGTCATACATGTAGGTCGTTACTTACTAAACAACTTCACAATGTTTGAGAACATTTTGCAAGGAATGTAGGACAAGTAAAAATTTGCTGTCCTTTCACATGAAACTCATTTTGTAATATTTCACAAACATTGAGAGCGTTCCTGGCAAAATGTTTGGTTTTTCCCTGTCGTGTAATCTGCATATTTTACTAGTAGCCAATCCTCCTCTACCACTTTTTATTCCCCGACAAACAGGTGGTTGAGCCCCAAGAACGGGATTAAAACCATAATTATTGGCATTAATATCTAGGTTAAGTGGAGAACCGATACCCGAGCAGCGTGCCCAGGTATAAATCACCCTCTAATCAAACCCTAAAAGCCGCACTCCTGCGGGATAAAGAGGAATTAACAACAGGGCTTGTTGTGGGTGTAACTCCAAACCCAAGCAATTATTTTAAGTTCTGACTCGGCTTTTTTATTCTACTGCAAGAGAGCTAGTGTTTTCACGTTATCCTCATGAGTGAAGAATGTTTCTATGTGGTTTGGAACGTTGGGTTTCAAACGCAGTCCAATAAATTATGAATTTGTGTTCAGTCTGTTTGCTTTTTGAAGAGTTTATGTTTTGAAGAGTTTGCAATGTTTTCTTCTAAAAATTAAACTATCAAAAGCTTCAAATGAGCATTTGAAGAAAAAAAAAAGATTCTACATAATCAGAAATTATGAATTGTCAAAAAGATTTTCCCGGTCTCAGTATTTTAAAGATGTGTGTCATGGCTGAGCAGTCTCGTGCGCCAGACTTAAGTTCTGGTGGATAAGTCTTTGGGGGTGTCGGTGTTGAATCCCTGCCATGACACTTGTGTCCTTGAGAAAGATGCGTGCTATAACTTCTTCTTTTTACCCAGGAGTATATGGGTACCTGCAAGGGTAGAGATTGATTTTGTGTTTTAAAAAGCATTTGGGTGTCATTGCTGTCCAACTCTGTGATCAGATTGAGTTGAGATCCGCCATTTTACCACGACCAAAGATCAAAATCTTGTTTATGTTTTTACACCAGTAATTGATCCAGCTCTGATCCCATATTTGTTCACAGCAATCACACACAAAAAACATGCAAAAACCCTGCCATTCCTAGCAAACCCAAATAGCCACATTGAATTGACATGTCTGATCCACTGTTGCACCCTTTTTTCTGGAATCCACTTTGCTGGATCTGATCCACCAATTGCAGGGTGCCACTTTCCTCGAAAGGTGGACTAAATTTGCAAGATCTTGCCCCATCTCTGATCCTTCAGACCAAGTTCCTCAAATTGAGAGCCAATCTCTATGGCTTTGTTCTCCTCTCCTTGTCAGAATAATGCTCCAAATTGACTCCAAAAACCACAAAGTGGTGGTAAAGCTAACAACTCTCTGAAACCAAAATGGATGAGATTTTGAGCAAACTGGTTTCTGATACAGCACAGCTGTCCAGAAAGTAAATAAGTGTTCGATTGTTCCAGCCAACAAAAGGCTAAATAGCTCAGTTGGTAGAGCACCGGCACATTAATCCGTGGGTCGTTGGTTCAAATCCCATTTTAGTCAATTTGTCATTGTTCAACCCCTTATAACACCTTTCCTTACAATATCTGTTCCATTCAAAGGGGAGAAAATTCAAAAAAGTTTTATCAAAAGATCTCTCCCAAACCTTACACCAAATTCATCATGGATCTGGGGTGGTTATGAACCGGGGAAGGGTATCGTGAGAGAACGGAAGTCCGAGAAGTCCACCATATAAAAATCAGTTTTTTTATCGTTCACCGACTCCAATCACCCGAGGGGGTTAAAGGGTTAAACTTAATAAAAATACATTTCAAAATGGGAAATAACAACAAGCATTCTGCATCCTGGTTGGAGTATTTGTTGTTATAGTTGAGTGGCATGAGGAGTTTTTATGAGGACCGGGTCATGCCGAGAGGGATTTGACATGTTGGAATTAGTTACGCTGATTTTGCCAGCTTCTCAGCGGTTCGGGGAGAAAGTATTTTTAAGAAAACATCATCGGCGAGGAAAGTCAACTGTACCAGGAGGCAAGTTGATGGGGGTACTGAAGTCAGGTTTGGGTTTTTTTTCGCTTTCATGGTTAGTTCTGTTTTAAAGGGAACAGTGTGATGTGTTTGTAACTGCCTTGGGTGTAATCAAGTAACCGTTACAGCGTTTGCCCGTAACTTTTTCACTGACAAGCCAGCAGGACCAGTTAGCTTTTCATTTCTCCGATCCGTCCAAAATTCATGTTATTTAAGGATGCTCACTGAGCTATAAAGTTAGACCACTTTGAAAAAATTCTGACCGGTCCTCATGTGTGTTTTAAAGGCAGTGGACACTATTGGTAATTACTCAAAATAATCAGCATTAAACCTTACTTGGTATTGAGTAATGGAGAGCTGTTGGTAGTAAAAAACATTGTGAGAAACGGCTCCCTCTGAAGTGACACAGTTTTCGATAAAGAAGTAATTTCCCCTGAATTTGATTTTGAGACTTCAGTATTAGATTTTGAGGTCTCGAAATCAAGCACCTGAAAGCACACAACTTTGTGTGACAAGGGTGTTTTTTTCTTCATAGTTATCTCGCAACTTCGACAACCTATTGAGCTCAATTTTTCACAGGTTTGTTATTTTATGCATATGTTGAGATACACCAAGTGAGAAGACTGGTCTTTGATAATTACCAATAGTGTCCCGGGCCTGTGTGCTTCGTTTTTGAAAAGGCAAGGGCACCAAGGCTTTGGTAAAGGGCACTCTAGGAGGAAATTATGAATTTCTGCTGTGAGTATTTCAAGGGCATCAAGGCAATGACCAGGGGGCACGGAGGCCTGGTGTCCATTGCTTTAACTGGCATTTGGCCAGTGGACCACTGTAAAGAGAGGACGCTGCTGTAGCCCTGCCGTAATACTGACAGGATTCTGATGTATTAGGGAAGGTGTGAAGCACACCAGACTCAAGCGTAGGTGTTATGATCAGCAGAGTATGGGTTCAAGTCCTGTTCTTGACACATAAGCAAGGCATGTCATCATTATTGTTTCGCCCTTCAGATGGGACATAAAGCCGTAGGTGCGTGTGTTGTGTATATAAGTAAAAGAATGCGGTACACTAATGGTTAAAGGGAAGGTACACGTTTGGTAGTTACTCAAAACAAATATTAACTTATAAACTGACTTGGTAACCAGCATTGGAGAGCTGGTGATAGTATAAAACATTGTGGGAAACGACTCCCTCTGAAGTAACGTAGTTTTTGAGAAAGAGGTAATTTCTCACTAAAATAATAAAAGACTTCTAGCTAGAAGTCTTTAATTCTCATCTGAAAGCACACAAATTCGCCCAACAAGGGTGTTTTTCTTTCATCATTTCCTCGCAACTTCGATGACCAATTGAGCCCAAATTATCACAGGCTTGTTATTTTATGGTTATGATGGGATACACCAAGTGAGGACACTGGTCTTTGACAATTACCAAACGTGTACCTTCCCTTTAAGAGAAGGGGTTTGTTCTGGTGTTTGTGGCAATAGCTGCAAAATGTGTCAACACAAAACAAAACAAAACTACCATCTTCAACTGCCTTTAAATTGTGTGGCTCAAATCCTACTACAGACTGAGCTGGGGTGTAGCCCACTTGCATAAATGTTGGAGACATTCTCTGACGTTGGCTGACAAACAATTGCTGATTGATTTAGTTGACAGCCATTGTGTTTCTGATGGGTCTGCGAGTACTTTGAAAATGGCTGTAGACATTGTGTGTGTGTGTCGTCACAAAACAAAAATGAGAATGTATTTTTCAGTGGTGGATATTACCATTTTGTTTTATGTATTTCACATTCTCATTAGGGTTACGTCTATTTATGTGTTGGAATATTCAGTATGGAATATGAAATTTGAAGGATATGGCATGACTGTGGGCCGCCATATTGACATCGGTTATATGAGTTTTAGGCTCACATATTAACCGATTCCACTTGATGTTAACATTTGCCTAAACAGCTGCGATATGTTTGCTCAAGCAGAACTCGGCCTAGGAACCCTGCTTGTGGATTTGGATTCAGTCCCTGTGTTTCCCCATTTGGACTTTTCTTCCTGTTCCCATCCCTAAATTGAACCTTTCGTCAGCCGGACAGGGTGTAGAGCTTAATAAATATATAACCAGAATATAAAACATGAATAAATACATCTCTGAGGTGCTTCAACGTCCACTATCACTTCCTTCTGAGTCATATCTGTTGGCGAATAACTTAAAGAACTTGGAAATTCATAACTGGTATTGCCCTTTAATTATGATTGACAGGCCGGGCTCATATTGACTTCATCTGTCAATCAAACATTTGCAGATGTTTCGGTGCCCTTTGAAGCAGTGATCAGGGCACACAATAGGGATGTCTCGGTCGGCCGCCCTTCTCTTCCCCGGCCAGTCATGTTATCTTTGCTCAGGATTAGCGTGTGGAGTTGACGGAGTTGACGCTTTGGTTGTGCTATGAATGACAGATTTACATTGTGTACATACCAAAGTACCTTGACTTCTCGTGTAGTTTGGGGGGAAAGTTCAGTGATTTGGATTGAATTGATCGGAAGTGTAATTACGGGCGTTTATTGTCTGACGTGCTGGTATAATGTGAATAAGATTTGTGTAAATTGACGTTGACTCACCCCCCTCAGGTCGTTCATTTCAGTCCAAATTAAATTCCATTTTTATTTTAATTTTCCCCTTTTGGTTTGATTGTTGTATATTACTAGGGTTTTTACATTCAAATATGTTGTTTTTGGTTATTTCCTAATAAATTAAGTATCTGGCTTCAAAATATTCCAAGGTACCCACAGCAATTGCCGTGGTGCCCTGTGCTTTTGCTGTGGTGCCATGCGATTTTGCTGTGGTGCCCTGTGATTTTGCTGTGGTGCCCTGTGATTTTGCTGTGGTGCCCTGTGCATGGTTCCTGTACAAATTTACATTTTCCACATAGAGGTGGTTCTTTACCAGAGAGAAATTGCTGCGCCCCTTTCAGTAGAGAAGTTCAAGGCCTGAAGTATGAATGATAAAAAGTTCTGCACTGGTTTCAGGCTTTTTAAAACTTAAACTGGTAATAAACGCTGAAAGGATGTGTGAAATGTTAGTCTGATTGGAAGAAAAAGAAATGCTTTAAGATTTGCACATATAAATAAGGTCATTTAGCGGGAAACTTCCTTTCGAAATTGTTTTGCTCAAAATGCTATAATATTTGAGAAATGAGCACAGCAATCAGTTTTGATCTCACAAGACCAATACCGAATATTTGAAAACGGTGGGAGCAAGGGTGGTTTTCTTTAACTTTGTGTGACTCTGATGACCAATTGAGCTTGAACTTTCACAGGTTAGTTGTTTTAATGTACATTTGGGTCACACAAAGTGTGGCTACTGGTTTTTGAAAATTGCTTATGTTGTCGTGTGCTTGTAATTGTAAGCACGGTTTGTAATGCAAACTCGTCAACAGCCAGTACCAGAGTGAAAATTGATACACTTCAATCTGCTGATTGTGATGTCTTTTCATAAATAAACCGTTCATCTATCAATCATCACCATCTAACCTGCAACTGTTTAGCGTTGTTTCATCATGCTAAGCTGTTTGTGCCAGCTACTAAGCCAGTGACCTAATCCCATTGAATAAGAGTGGTGAAAAACAAACTTTGGATTTGGAAGGAATTGTGGAGGGGAAATGTTCTATCCACCCTGTTGCATAACATTACCTTGAATTAAGCGAGCCTTGTTTCGTTCTCTTTTCACAGGAACGTTCGGCCGAGGAGGTGGGCGTGGAGGTCGTGGAGGCAACAGGGGAGGAAGGGGAGGAGGTGGGGGTGGTGGTGGTGGACCCCCGTTGCGTTAGTCAATAACAAGATCTAGTCTCGTAGGTAGGATTATTTAGTTGCTGCGTTGAGAATTGGGGGGGGGGGAGAAAGCGGATGTTTTCGAGACAGTTTCTTTTTTATTGATCTCGGTTAAAATAACAAAACTACTGCAGACAGGAAATCTGTCTGCCTGAAATTCTGTCCCCCATATGGCAAGTTAACATGGGCTGAGGAGGATAATTCAAAAGAGGGCGCTATCAGAAGAAGTTTGTAGACAATTTGCCATATGGGGGACCAAATCTCCTGCCTCAGGATTAGTATTAGTAATAACAGGTATTTATGTAGCGCCTAACACGTTAGTCTCTATTCTAAGCATTCAGAGGAACAAAAAGATAGTTACATAAAAAGATGAATTAAACAGAAATGTTGCTTGCAGGGATGGGAAACTTGAGACTTTTATCTGAATTCAGACATGTTGAGTCAGCCTGATGAAGAGCAGTTATTGTTTTTCCTTTAAAAAAATCCTGCTCTTCTACTTCACTAGTGCTGAGGACACTGTTCCTTTAAAAGCTCTGTGAAATCTAACCACAGGGGTTACCAAAAAGGTGGAAATGCCATCATTTCGTTGCACCTTTTGGATTCTTGTTTGAGACATTTTTTGTCAGCAATGGCTCTCACCTCTGCGTGCCTAGAGAACAGAAATAGCCCCCCCCCCCTCAGAGATTTATATACGCTTTCGGTTTGAAGTAAAGTTTATTTGCTGAATAAGAGTACAATTCAAACTGTCTCTTTAAGACTTCTGACTGTCACATTCCGTTAATTTAGTATTTTGTGAGGAGAGAAGAATGAGTTTGACAAGGTGCTTGACCATTTCAACAATTGGTTGGTATCTCCATTGACAATGAATCAAAGACTGACTTCATGGGAGGAATCCATCCCAGACTTGGATTGTTTTTATACAAGACATTAAAAGAGAAAGAACCCCTGTGGTCTTGGGAAATCCAAGATGTCTCGGCCAGGTCCTTGCTCCTGGATCCAAGCCCTGTCTGTCAGCTGGGAGTATCTTCTTAGTGTTCTCCCTTGGGAAATCCTTAAAGAGTGTTTAAGAGTCTCAAGGCTTGTGTCCTGCTCTCCAGCTGGGAGTGACTTCTTTCTTGAGACATTCAAGAGAAAGTTTGATAGGCCTTTTTGTGAAATCCACACTCAAAGCTTCGGTTTGAATCTACCTCAGTTAGA
Source organism: Asterias rubens (assembly GCF_902459465.1). NCBI lineage: Eukaryota > Metazoa > Echinodermata > Asteroidea > Forcipulatida > Asteriidae > Asterias > Asterias rubens. The sequence continues at coordinate 11,595,062 of NC_047073.1, read as the reverse complement.
CAAGAACTGTCCTGTTGTCTGAAGGATTTTGTTTTTTATGAGCAGCTTTTGACAAATAAGTTTGCTTAGGGATTCCGGTTTATAGGAAAACCATCTTCTTTGGCTTCACATTCTACAAAAGAGGATTTCTGGGTGCGTCAGCGTGGCACTTGTTTGGGTTTTGGGTTTTTTTTTTTTGGGGGGGGGTTTGTTTTTTTGGACATACCTTAGCTGGGAATGCCAATCTTGACGTCAAAGAATCTCTGAAGGCAAGACCGATTCTTAGCGCAGCTAGATTTTGTAAATTATTCAGTCAGGAACTTGTTTTTTTTTTATACAACTGTCACAGAAAATGGAGATAGATTAAAGATCATGGAGAAGTTGGATGGTGTTTTACTGTTTTGTAAATAATTTTCCTGAGTTGTTAACCTTTCCATGCAGAAATACTGTGTCCCCCACCACAATTTTGTTTTTTAAATGCATTTAAACAAATTAACAATAGCCAAACAGAGAGCCATAAATAAATATGAGCTCCGGAGACACCCCCCAAAACAGAAAAAAACTTTATCGTACCATCCCTTTAATAATAAATATAGAAAGATCAAAAGACGCCGGCAATGAGTCAAGATCTGAAGTGTTTCGCGGAAAGGAATCCTTGGTCAAGAAGATAGAGTAGAGGCCATCCACCTCCTATCAATAACAAGGAGCAAAATGTCTCAAGATGGTGTCACCTTTCACTTTAGAGGCCAAGGCTTAAGGAGTATTCTTGGATGATTATCAGATAATGATGTTGTAAACTGAAACACATGTTTAAAACTCTACTGGCGGGGCGTATATTGTATTACAAAATTGCACCATTAATACCAGGGCCCTTCATAAAGCTGCTTGAAGTTAAAGTATAAGTCATACCTTTGGTTTTTTTGGACCGTTTGATCGTTTTAATCCGAAATGTAGATGTAAACACAATAGTGTGCAGTATTTTCTGCTTTACAGCTTTATAAACTTGAGCCCTGCTCTAGTTTGCACTTGTAATGGGTCGAATCTCACTCCAGAAGCCTGTTGATATATTCCCAAGGGGACATGGACAATGATTCAGCAGTGTACAGCACCTTATCACAAACCAGTACAAGGGTACAACCAAAATGAGTGGTTTTTATGTCACATTCCTGGTAGTTCATCTTTGAGAAGGGAAGGCCATGTGCATTATGCAAAGTGCAGTGCCCTTGGAAAATATCAAAGTCTATGGGAACCTTCTAAATGGGGCGCCTAGGTCAAGATCAGTGCCCAATTTCATGGCTCTGCTTACCGTAAGCACAGAATCGGCGCTTACGGAGAAAGGGAATTCTGTGCTTACGGCAAGCGTATTTCACGGGTTAGCGGCGAATTTGGGCTTCTGCGCGTGCATATTCCACGCTACTAGGCATTCTACGCTTACAAGGCTAGCGCAGAAATTCGGCGCTTGCACATAAGCGGGGAATTGTGATCGTAAGCGCAGAATTTGGCGGTAAGCAGAGCCATGAAATTGGGCCCAGGGCTTGCGGAAGCAGGGAAGTCTGCGCTTATGTCAAGCGTATATTTCACGGGTTGGCTGGGAATTTTGGCTTGTGCGCATGCATACTTCACGTTACTAGGCATTCTACGCCCACACAGCTAAGTGCAAGCTGAGAATGGTGATCGTAAGTGCAGAATTTGAAGGTAAACAGAGCCATAAAATTGGACCATACCTCTGTGGTCTCGCTGCTGTAATTCCAGGCATGTATCTCAATGGGTTTTGATAAAGATATCTACAATTGGAGTCAAGTATGTTGCAATTAAAGAAACATGTCTGGGTGGAGAGGAAGGCTAATTGATGACAACCACTTATTGGCTACAAAAGGTAAATAAAACGTGGTGAAAACTTGATGCTCCTATACATTAACCATTTTTATTTAGAAGACCCACTTCTCAGTTGAGTCAAGGAGGAATATTCTACCTTCATGGCTGAGTTCATGCAATATAAAGTGCTGTTTTCTCTTTAAAAAAAAAAAAAAAAAAAAAACACTGTCACAAACCTAACCTCCACTTTAATGAAAAACAAATATTTTCTTTCTCTTAAAAATAATGTATTGTTCATGTTGTCATGAGACAGCTGTCTAGGTGACCTCTGACCTTCCAGAACTTTTGGTATGTACTGGTAGTCCATGTTCAGATTGTTCCACCATCACAATTTGTTTTTTTAAGAAGCTCTTTGAACAGTAACTGCTCAGGGACTTGTTTGCTTGGCATCTTCCTTAATCCGTCAGATAATCCATCGGCATTTTGGACATGTTCCCTGTGTTCAATCGCATCAATGAAATCTGAATCACAGTGTACTGTCTTGGGGCCAGACTGTGCTGCCCTCTCAGCCTCTGTTTGGTTAGCACTGGTCTGAATGGGTGAAAACCAGATGACCTCACATTTACTAACATGTATTTGACTGAATTCATTGATGGATTATGGAAGGTTTACATTGAATGCTTTTTAGTATTAAAGCAAAGTTTAACCAAGTTTTTGTTTGGTTCCCAAAAGTGTAAATAAAACATTGTTGAGTTCTTACTAAAAAAAAGGTTTTTGCGGGTTTTTCTTCTTTTTCATGTGTTTTGTTAAAGACAGTGGACACTATTAGTAATTGTCAAAGACGAGTCTTCTCACTTGGTGTATCTCAACATATGCATAAAATAACAAGCCTGTGAAAATTTTAGCTCAATTGGTCATCGAAGTTGCGAGATAATAATGAAAGAAAAAACACTCTTGTCATACGAAGTTGTGTGCTTTCAGATGCTTGATTTCGAGACCTCAAATTCTAAACTTGAGGTCTCGAAATCTAATTCGTGGAAAATTACTTCTTTCTCGGAAACTACGTCACTTCGGAGGGAGCTGTTTCTCACAGTGTTTTATACTATCAACCTCTCCCCATTGCTCATTACCAAGTGAGATTTTTTGCTAATAATTATTTTGAGTAATTACCAATCGTGTCCACTGCCTTTAAAGTTACAAGACCTTACTCATTCCATCTACTACTGGGGTTTCAGTGATCCATCACATTCCATTCTCTATCACATTACAACATTGTACTTGTTTTGAGTGATTCGCACTTGTGTTGATTCCCAAATAGCAACATGGAATGGTTTATAAATATAGAAGCACACAGTCGGGCCATGTTATTTCAGTACTGAGGGTACGGTGGTCAGATTTGTGCCAGTGTAGTATGTATGCCTATCTGAATCTGAATTGTATAGTCGAAAAAGCATCCTATATGGGAACACCACGCCAACTTTTTGCAGAAGTCAATGAAATTCCAGTGTTAGACGTGGATGAAAAAAATAATACCTTTAGGGTTGACAACCCAGGCCGTCAGGTAGGGACTGAAAACCCCAAGTCATTATGCAAGGCTCTGGTCCTTGTATCGAACCGGGGTCCACAGAGGTGAAAGGCAGGGACAGAAACCACTGAGCCAACCTGACTACCTGGTCAGACCATGCGACTCTCTCTGCCTGTTCTGTTACCAATAAGAACACTTATTCAAAATGCCATGCTGATATTTTGATGTCCCATGTTTTTGTTGTGCTGCCCCTTGCAAAGCTCCAATACACTTTTGCATTTTCCTCGGTCATAGAAGTGCCCCTTGCCAGAGGAAATTTGCTGTGCCCCCTTCAAGAACGAAATGCAAAGCCCCCTATACACATAGAAAGGACACTTTCTCTATGGTATAAGCAACCTTCAACCCATCCGCCTGGTGGCTCTGGTTTTCCCATCGATGTCCTCCACGCTTTGATGTACTGCCGTGACAAGTGAGCGATCACCTACCCCCCTGCTCCACGTCCAAAGCCCTTCTATAGTTCTTGTGATCCTTTGCGCTTGTGGACCAGCGTGAGTTCACAAACGGACCCCTGTGAACATCAGTAAGTATAGCTAAAGTCACTCTTTACCACAGCAACGTATGTCTGTATTTTCTGGAGGAGGAATGAAAGCTTTCAAGTTCCAGTTCATAATCCTTTCAATTCAGTTCCGTAATGGCTTTACTAAAATTTTAATGCAAGTTCGGTGGTCCAAACAAAGCGAAAAGCCACTCTTATGTTGGGGCTATCAAGAAGAAAACATTCAAGATGGAAAATAAATTGGGGAGCTGAAGGTGGGAATTTATATTCCTCTTAAGACAGGTTGTTGTGGAGGGAAACATGCAACAGGCAAAGTGTTTCAAAGAGATACAGAACATGGAATAAAGCTATTGGAATTGCTCTTTGTTCTACATCTCAGCAAAGCTAGAGTGTTTTGGTGAGAGCAAGCAGAAAGCCTGTCGTTTACACACGTAGTGTGATAGTTCCATGTAGAATTGGGATTGCTCCTTGGGGTGGACAACGGAACAAAGAGCTCTTTCGGTGGATATGTCTTTTCAAACATCTTGTTCCCATCTTTTCTCACTTCGTGATCTGGACGAGTCCAGAGATAAATGGTTTGCCCTTCACCCGTAAATATTTATCTCGATTTAGTCTCTGTGTTTACGTCCGGTCACTCAAGGCGAGGATGAGAGCTTCACGTGGGTGATCAGGGAGCGAACCACGGGGGAGGGAACTCTGGTTGGAGTGATCTTCAATTCGAATCGCCGTGAGTGGGCTTTTTCTGTATCCCGAGTTTGACATGGTGGAAAGACACTACAGTAGTACAGGGCATTGATATCCAGGATTTCCACCATGTCCGGAACGCAATTTTTGTTTTCTGTAGGAAAGAATTTCCATCCTCAAAAGTGTTAATTTTAAAGATTCCCTTGTTTGAATCGATTTAGAAGAAAACAAAATTCTCAGTTGAAAAGTACTACGAGAGTGGTAATTTTGATGTACAGGGACAAAATTGCGTCCGGAACATCGTAGTAAAAAAATATGTGTAGCGATGTATAGTTCCACTTCGTTCACTATTTTGGACCTGTACGAAAGTGCAGAAAACCTCATTGAATAGGCCTACATTTACCCAATTTGATGCAAACAGTTGAGAGTCCACCAGAAACAAGCAGGCCTACAATCACCAATCAAATCATTTATATAAAAGTTTGGGCGCGAAACCAACCGTTCTGCACGAAGCGTGTATCACACGACCGTGAGTCTGGCCCCATGTACACCGTGTATGTCATCAATCTGGGCGGACTGCTGACCGACCCGCCGCCACCCGCCGGAAAGGTGGTAATTTACGGCCGCTCGTTACCATCTTTTGTTGACTTGCTAAAGTTTTATGGGCTGGACGTAATTGATGTACTTCAGGTCAGACTGTTAGTTTTTGCTCCTGAACCGAAACATTTTGAGGTGCTGGACACGGACCGTGATACTCCTGGGACCTTATGCCGTCCATCGTGTCGTTAAGGCCCATCACAAATCCGGGGATCAACATACCTCATGAACCCCAGGGTTCCACAACGTGTTCTTTCCTCGAATTCTAGGATTTGTGAAAGGTCAAGAGATAGGGATCTGAGCGCCATGATTATTTGATTGAGCTATCCCTCCAGAATGTAAATGAGCTGGACATAATTTGGACAAGGTCCCTGGCCTTATGCATGTTAACATGTTGCATACTTTACATGAAAACTTAGAAGTTAGGACACAATTCATAGCTGTATCCCATTCACGCGTGGGTAGTATTGGAGAAAACACGTTGGGCCCATACTTTTTTGAGAGACCACACAAAAGTAGCAATTGGTATTTTTGAAAACACCAGGAGAGAATGTGGAAATGCAAAATAACGCAACCCACACGTAGCAATACATGGTGAACTTTGATAAGGAAACAAAACAATGAACCAAGCAGAAATATTAGGATTTTGTCCCAGTGGTAAACGAAAGACCAAGATGGGGCATGCTAAAAAGGAGACTATAACCCCGTTGTGCGATGGCAATTTGTTTATTTCACTCGGAAACGGTGCTTGGAAAATGTATGCATACTGATCCCTGCCCTTGTCATACCTGGTCCCTACAATTTTCTCAGAAGTTGTCTTTTATTAGAGTCATACGGTTAGTCATTGTAACTTGTCACGTTACTTTTTACTTCTGCCTTGTTAATTTACTTTCTTTTATTTTAATCGCAAAAACTTCTTCCGCCTTACTTCACAAACCTAAATGAGCGAAACTTGTTTTGATCGTGTTTGAAACCTCTCACAAAAGTTCCACACAAACAATAACGAGATTATCTCCTCTTCTCTAACAAATAATCAATCCTCCTTCCTGCCTCCTATCTCATCCTCCACTTCCTCGAAGTCAAATTCTAAATAATCTCCTTTGAAGAAAATCTTGCCACTTGAAGGAGCCCTTGTCTGGCGGTACCTTTGATGAGGTGTTGACCGGGCGTTTCGCCGCTTTGAAGGGGGTGTTCAGGGGGGACTCTCGGTGTGCTTCAAGTGAAATAGAACCTATACAAATATCACGCTACGTTTGATTTTTTACGTGGGGGAGCGTTGGCCAACGGCACAGTTCAATTTCCTCTTGTGGTAACGGTAGTTGTTATCCGGAGTTGGTGGTTCCTATTTGATGTTTAGATCTTGGAAGAATTCGATGTTAACTTTCATATAAATCATGGCGACCAGTGTTGACAAAATCACTGCAATGGCACCTCATGCCCTCATCACTTTAACTTTAAAATCAAGTTTAATTATAGGCCTATAAATATGCACCACTTTTAGTTTGGGTAATTTTTGAGTCAAATTATGTGACGACACCGGTGTTGGGAATATGGCATTTGAATATGTGCAAGTGCAACTTATCTTCCCCTGATACAAATCAAGATTAGATAGGCTTTCACCATTGGTGATGCTGGTACTGCTGCCACTGGTATGCCCATTATCACAACATCGAATAAACTCAATCTCAGAACGAAACATTGTTACTATTTCTACTCAAAATCTTACACTGAAATGCCGCTTCAAATAAGTTTTCTGACGAATGAATCTTTAAGAGAAATGCAAGAAAGACCTGTGTTTTCGCGATGTTTTGACCATATTGACTAATCGAGGCTGTTGTAAAAGACCATGAGACATGGCCAGTCGCAGACGAACATCCACAAATGTCTCACAAAATCCACCAGTGTTCTCAAGATGTTTTAAGAGTTTCTTTGCTTGCTTGTTAAGCAGGAGAAAATTGCAACAGTCCTTTTCTGCAAGGTCGTTGAAACAAACAAGAAATAATGAAGAGTCTCCAACTGTGATTATACTCGCCGAAGAAGGCCGGTACATTAAGGAAACATCAACTTCTTCTTTGCCGTCATACTGAACTTATTTACCGGTAGTTTTTCCGGACAACAGTGGGCACCAGAACTTGTGTAATTGGCTTCCTTTTTAATGTCTTTTCGGGATTATATTATGAAGGTTACAAAAGCAAATAACAACTTGAGAGAAAATCTTGAAACAAAATCAAGCATGGCTAATTCTTGTCACTTTACGGAGGTTGGGGAAACCTGTCAGAGATAATCAAGAGGGAAATTGATGTATATCGTTCAGGCTGGCGTTGTGAAGTTAAATAAAATATTGAAAACTTGTAGATGTAGAAACATTTTATTCTAACCACACAAAATAATAAAATGGAAATTAAACAGAGAGAGTATTGAATATTCGCTCTATTTTCTTTAAAGGTTTGATAAAATGTTGAACAGATTAATTAATAGTTTGCCGCTACTATCACATTTCGCCTTTATTTCACCTTTGTATCACACCCAAACAGAAAAGTTTTCCCAGCCATAGATCGTATAAAATTTAAAAACATTCCAAGGTCCAATTTAAGCAATTTTTAATCGTAGGCCTATAAGTGCAGAGGATTTTAAAACAAAGTTACTTCCATTGTTTAATCATCTTCTGACAATCATCATCATTTGAAGAAAAAAAAAGATTATAGACGCAAAATGTGCAGCCGCAAAATATTGCAACCGCTGAGTTTCCATCTAGTTTTAGCGCCACCCAGCCAGTGCGGCTGGCTAGTCGTGTCTGGCATACATGCCTGACAAAATCACATACACGCGCACCCCACGGCTTCAAGATAGCTGCTGCACTAGTGCACCAATCAGCGTAGCAAGCCTGTGGCTGTAGTGTAGCATAGTAGAGATGCAGAGAGGTACCCTTCAAAAACGCCTGAATGCACAGGCCGGCAGAACACGGTGGACTCTCAAAGAACACGGACGGCTAACGTTAGTAAGTGACGTCCATGCGTGAACTGAAACGATGTGACAAGTCTCATGTAAAAAAGGGATGCTCGTCTTCAATACTTACTAAGGAATACATGGCCACAGCAAGGATTTCCTGAAGAAACACTCAAAACACAGACTGCAAGTTTCTCCTGTGTGTTCACCAACAGCTCCGTAGTCCGTGCCTCTTGACAAGGAAGTTTCCACCGGGACGATCGCGCCCTGTGCCCCCGCTAACAAACTCCAGAGATCCCCCTGCGGTAAACATAACTTGGGCTGACAGGTGCATGCGTTATGTACAAAGCTCTTACAACACACGGGCGGATCTACACCTTGGCACCGCTTGTATCCAGCCTGTCAACGAGTATTGATGGTCCTCACAAATGCCGGGAGTAAATCATAGGAAAATGCCTTGCTTTGGACACCTTGTTGTAGTCCTGATACCTGCCGTGTCTCTACTTCTACTTCCCTGGCCGATTTCAGCCTCTGTGGAGAGACTACGGGAAAAGTTACTTTGTGAAAATTCCAGTAATACAACTGGTGTGAGTATTTCTTAGCATCTTCTTTCATAGATCATGACAACAAAAATAGAACTATAAACATTATATTCCAAAGAATTTCCCCAAACCTTGTTTTGTTTTCGCACAGCTTTTATCCCCGTTGTCTGTTTCATTCACACAGGCAGAAAATGTTTTCTTAGTAAATCAGCTGGAAATCCCATGCACGCTCAAAAGAAATTTGCGGAAATGAATGTTTATCTTATTGTTGCGAAACAAACAAACAAACAAACACTCCACAAATAATATTTGATCAACCAAAGTGTGATGTCGACCGATACCGGAAGTTTTTCTGTTCTTTTCCCCCGGGGAGAAAAAAAGATTCACGAAAAGCAAAGCGTCAGAACGCGAACATTTGTAAGAAGTAACACTTAAAAAGTTTCATCACCACTCGTGTACAGAATACAGAATGAATAACAGTGTTGAACATCCATCCATGTGCGATCCTTTCTGACAAAGTTGAGTGGTATACCCCCAGGGCTGTATGCATTTCTACAAGGGCACTAAATAGTAAATGCGTATTCCATGAGTTGAACTGCCATTTTGGTGTGGTTTTATTTGTGTTTTTTTCTACAGGGCGTTAATTCATTTCTGTGGCGAGTGAAGAGAGATACCCCAGCATATTTCTTCGGTACAATACACGTTCCTTACACCCGTGTTTGGGACTATATCCCGGACAACATCAAGCAAGCCTTCGGTGAAAGTGAAAATATCTTTTTCGAATTGGATCTAACGGATACCTATACCATCTCCACCCTGACGAACTGCCAGCTCCTGCCCCATGGGGAGAACCTTAGCGATGTGTTGCCCAGGAGTTTATTCGAGAGGTTGCGGGACCACCTCGAGTACGTGAAGGTGATGATGCCGTCGTGGATGACGGCTGACCAGCGGGGGAGAGGGCTATACGCGGACTATCTCTTCAATGCGATCGCGGGGAACTGGGAGAGGAAACGACCCATATGGGTGATGCTGATGGTGAACGCTCTCACGGAGACAGATATCAAATCTAGAGGTATCCCTGTCTTGGACTTATTCCTTGCTCAAGAAGCCATGAGAATGAATAAAAGAACAGGCGCTGTGGAGCGAGTTGAGGAGCAGTGCATGCCGCTCAATGGACTAAACTTCACACAAGTAAGTCAACTTTCCAATACCGCCAAAATAAAATTCTCTCCCACCTAAAAAATATCGTCTAATTTCTAAAGAGTCACTCTCCAATACCCTCAAAACAAAAACACTCCCACAAGTTAAAAATATCTCACAGTTCCTAAAGAACCTCTTCCAGAGCCCAAAATAATTTGTTTTCCACCTAAAATATCTCCTTATTCCTAAAGAGTCGCTCTTCTTGTTTTCGTTTACAAGCCAAGGCAGCGAAACCCCATGCCCAACAAGATCGCCACGCGCGTCACAGCAAAACCCCCATTTCAAAAGAGCTGAAGAAATTTCGAGGACTTGATGCTGCCCCGGCTTGAATAGAAATACGAGAACAAAAGAGAAGGAAAATCTCGAGCCAGTAGCCCGTGTAATGTTTTCAATGAAGTTGACACCACTCCGCTAATTTCATTGGCATTAGCGCGTCTTTACAACTCGATTACGAGCAAGGATAAAAGAGGAGGGCTAGGGAGGGCTTTATGGCACGAAGGGTGGGATAGCTCACCTCACGACCGTGGGCTGGAGTTATCACCACAAACAAGAACACGATCCTAACCGTGCTTACTCATGAATTTTCTCTGAAATATCTCTTGATAAAAACCACGTCCGTTTGAAACCCCACACTCATTTTCCTTCTTTCTTGGTGGCTCTGTTTAGCGATTTTGCTACCGCACTTTGCGATCAAGAATTATTGATCTCCATAACAAAGACTCATTACACCTTTTACAGTGCTTATTGTCAGGCTGGGGCAGCCACAAAGCCGTTTTACCTCAGCGGCCACAAATGCCATTAGCAGGGGAGTTAAATTGTCGAAGACGTTTTGTAAGGAATTCTCACAACTTCATTATTGGTCGAAGTGTACTATCGAACTTTTGATGGGGAGGGTGAACCATCACATCAATAAAGTTGAAATGCAGGTCAGTTCAGAACAATGTCAAAAACTCTTTCCCACTGCAAATATTTTTACAAGATATTTTCATGGTAAATATGCCACGTGTGTCTGACCATTTTTAGGGTATTTGAATGTAAGGCCAATCTTTCTGCTTGTTCTCACCAAAGTCAGAAACACTCTTGCTTTGCCAATTCCAATAGCTGTATTCAATGTTCTTCATCTCTTTTGGAACTTCTTGCTTGGTGGAATGCCTTGAGCTCCCCAAAGTTATTGTCATCTGTGATACTTTTTTCTTGAAGCCCCTTGACAAGAGTGACTTGTAGCCTTATTTTTGATGAATTTGCTCACAAAAAAACTTTTTCAACCTTGCTTATAAACTATAACAAAACATCATCATCATTATAAGTGCATCAATTTTTATTATTTTTTTATCATTGAATAATGATGGTTTAAAGTAGGGTTTAACGGGTGCCTGCAGTGCACATCATTTCTAGAAATTATGCAAATATTATGTGTTAATTTGCATCAGTGATAAAATCATTGCGTTTAAACTCTCTCAAGTATAGGATACTAGCTACTAGGCAGTCCCAGTGGTCTAACGCTAGTGATAAGACTTGCTACTCTAGAAGGGTTTTGGGTTCAAATCCCACCAAAGTTATGTTTGTGGTTTTTTTTCTCATGGCTTTGGGGGTAATGATGTATGTGTAAAAGTACAAAAAATATGTTAAGAAATGTAGACATTTTGTTCATTGAAATTATTTCTTGAATTTATGCAATTATTTTTTAAACGGACATTTCAAACTACTCTGTATTCTTGGCGGTAGCTGTGTAAGTGAAGAATGTTATGTCGACGCGCTCAAGCAAAAATTCCCTACTTACCGTGAAATACGATTGATGTAAAATACGATTGACGGAAGCGTTGCATTCCCAGCTTCTGTAAGCGCCGATTTCTTGCTGATGAGAAACACCAGAGCTTAGGCCTGTGCTCTTACCCGCTCGGCCTAGACACGCCAGTTTGGTTTTATGTTTATCCTTCAGACGAAAAGAGAAACAAAATGGCTGCCGGTACCATCTGGTACTGTGTTTCATCATTCATCAATGATTCAGAGACCATTTTCCTGTCCATCACTCTCTCCATTATGGCTTCTCAACCCAAACTGGATTATGTCTTTATAAAATGGTGGATTAATGGTCTGGATTATAGCGCCCACCTCCCTGGCTCCTCCCTGGCCAGTCTTTATCAACTCATTTGGTGTCTGGCACCATCCCTGCCTCATTAACACTGTCCCCCAGCCATTGTTTATTGTTGTGGCTCACCAGCTGATTAAAGGGGATTAGGGGAACCCATGATTAGAGCGAAAGGGATTTGGGGAAGGCTCCCTTGATTACTGACTATCATGTTTGTATGTGAGTGTACTGTCTCTTCAGTCCTTGGTCTGGTGTGGTTGTCATGGAAACAAATGTGTGAGCTGATTCTTGTATTTATTCAACTGCTGCATAATAATGGATGTTTGAAGCTCTTGACACCATAAGCTACATACAATGGAAACGCGATGAAGGGTGCCACCTTGCATTGGTTAACTCACTAATGGTTGTTAACCATTTGTTTAGATCCATGAAACCAAACAACACAAAAATGTTTCAACACTTGGATGGACATTTTGAGTCTGGTCTTGTTAAAAACACATGTTTGAGTAAACGTTTTAGACCTGCAGGACCAAAGCTTTGTGTGGTTTTGGAAATTTATTCTTTGAGTAGAATATAATTTATCATTGTATAAATCCCCTTGACATATTGTGTTTTTGGGAGTGTAAATTCACGACAGTCACAGAGCACCGTTCGCTATTTTGTTGAACGAAATTTGTATCTCCAAATGGGGGACTGAAGGTTCCACTGGTTGCATCAGAGGCAAATTGATGTTGTTGTTATCCCTCCTCACTCATTTACAACACAGTGTAATACTAACATGTTTTAGTGAACGAATAACTCCTACAAATTCTAAGGAGTATGTTCCAAATGTGTTGAAATTGAGACCAGCAAAAAAAGACTACCAAATACCAGCCTCGACACCTCCAACACCAAATAACACATATCCACCACAAAAATTAGAACATGTTGCAGTGCAAATTTCTGAATTAACGGTGGGAATTTTTACCCAATGAAACCCAACACCCTTGCTCCTAATAACTCGAATCTAGGTCCGAGAGACCCACTGTTCCAACTAACCCTTAACCGCTCCTTTTCAGCCTAGTGCCCTCTACTCAAAAAGGGTCAATTGGTTCGGGCCCAACTTTGTTGTTTGTCCAAACCCCGAGTTCTAAAGATCCTTTTTGTAAAGCAAGAGAGAAAAAAAGGTTATCAGGTTAGGTAGGGTCTAGTTTTATTGGGGCAAGAAAGCAAATCTGATGAGTTTGGAAGTATAACAACTTTGTGGTCTTTCTGTCGTCAGTCTTAGAATCCATTTCAGCGGGTGAAAGTTGAACTCTAGATCTGCGATTGCTCTGGATTTAAAGGGATTTTTTGACTCTGTGGTATTTTTCATTTGTATGTAGCAAAGATTCTATTCTTTGTTTTTATCAAAGTAATTTATTTTAGACAAATCTCCTTTATTTGGTGAAAGAAACGTACACATCAATAGGGTCTGACCACAAGCATTCATTTTCACTGGCTGCAGTTGTTGGAGGAAAAACAAAAACAATTTCAATGTCAATCGATCTGTTGCCAGCAGTAATTACTCAAAATATATAAAGCAAAAATAACTACTTGGTAACATGATAGTATAAAACATTGTGATAAACGAGTCACTCCGGGTCTGAACATGGAGTTATAAAAAGGAAGGAGCATGCTCTGAAGTAACATAGTTTTTGAGAAAGAGGCAATTTCTCACTAAAATATTTGAGTCTGAGAAAAACTTCAGGCCTGAAGCCCTTTTCAGGCATCTGAAAGCACACAAATGAGTGCATCAAGGGTGCTTTTTCTTTCTTTATTTCCTTGTAAGTTTGTTGACTTATTGAGCCCAAATTTTCACAGACTTGTTATTGTCTGTATATGCTGGGTACTTTGTGAGAATTGCCTTAAACGTTTTGTTCGCATTTCTATACACTATTGGTCATTACTCAAAATTATTATTAGCAAAAAAACATTGCTTGGTAACGAATATTGGAGAGCTGTTAATAGTATAAAACATTGTGAGAAACAGCTCCATGTGAAGTAACAAAGTTTTTGAGCAAGAAGTTATTTTTTTACTAAAACAATTTTATTTGAATTTGATTTCGAGGCCTCAGAATTAGGTTTTGAGGTCTCGAAATCAAGCATCTGAAAGCACACAATTATTAGTGCAACAAGGGAATTTTTTCTTCTGTTATTCCCTCACAACTTCGACCACCAAATGAGCTCAAATTTTCACAGGTTTGTTATTTTATGCATATGTTGAGATACACCAAGTGAGACTACTGGTCTTTGAAAATTACCAATAGTGTCCACTGTCTTTAAGCTTTTAAACCAGTTCTCATCAGCTGACAGCTACTTCTATATCTACATCAAAAGAGCACCAAATTAATTCTATGTTGAATTATGGTGACACAGGTACCCACAGACACTTTACTAGTACTTGTTCTTACTGTACACTCATAAATTAAGTTCATGGGAGGCCATCAACCTTGTTGGCTTAAGGTTGTGCCCTTTTTTCTTGGTTTGTTTGTCTAAGCATGGCAACAATTTACCCTCCACGAAAACCAAATTGTTGGAGGCCCCATCCAGATGTTTGGTGTCCACTGTCCAATTCTTGGTAGTTTGTAGGCTTGTGTGGTACAGAGTCTGTCTTGAGTGACAGCTCAGAAGCTTTTGTCAATTCCATAAAACCATCTTTCATTGCAATAAAGTAATTTGTGTATGGGTTATTATTATTAGGTTATTTCTGATTTAGCGGCTGTGACCACCTTGTTAACAAGCACTGAAGCGTAGGGTCACCCTTAGCAACACCCTTTAGCAAATGCTGCAGTCATATCTGCCAATTTAGGACATATATGACCAGAATCCAATTTCATAGAGCTGCTTAATAAGCCAAAAATGTTCTGCTAAGCGAAAACAAGCAGGATACCACCAGTCACAGATTGTGTATGTGACCTTCCTCAATGATGTGACCATGACGTAGTATTTTGAGTAGTTAGCTTATTGTAGCATGGAGGAAGAAGTCTTCCTCCATGATTGTAGTAAGCATAATTTTGTTGTACTTAGCTTAGTTACTTTTTGTGCTTAAAGGATTTGGGTACCTTTTTCAAAATGTCCACAGATTTGAATTTAAACTAACAGGGTTTGAATATAATGATAGTGGAAAGCTTCCCTTCAAATATTACTTACTGAGGTGCTGTACTTTTTGAGAAATTAGTTAAAAAAGTCACAAAATAATTTTCGTCTCAGAAAGACGTAAATTATTTTACCATGTAAAATCCCATTAACCAGTTATGATATTATACCATAACCATAGCATACGTAGTTAATACGTTTTTACATGCTAAAATGGAGACGAAAATTATTTGTTTTACTCATTTCTCAAAAACTGCAGCGCCTCAGTAAGTAAAATTTCAAGGGAAGCTTTCTACTGTCATAATCTTCAAATTGTGTAAGTTTAATATAAATCTGTGGACATCGTGTTTTGTGTTAGGAAAAAATACATAGACCCTTAAAAAATTGAGTGTTATATAGTTCCCAATATCCAGGAGTAATAGATGGTAGCCTAATATATGCTAATATTCAAGTTTTCGTTTCCATCAAAGATTTTTTTTTTAATATTATGAGAAACTGTCCTTTCAGTTCCCTTAAAATATAACAATCTTTCTAATGTTCTGATGAACAAATTTGAAAATCTCCCTGATTCTGGACTGTTCTCTATTGTTTTGAATGTAGGCCTATCCGGCTATATATCTTAGTGTTGTACAAAATCTTCCTGATTTCCAGTTGCAAATGTTGGCAGTTCACAATTTTTACCATTGACTTTCCTTCGGGTTTGTGTAACTGTGCCAGAGTAAATCTCACTAGGGATTCCGTTGTTTCTCGGGTCACAAGTGTGGATATGTGATCTGCTGATTCCCTGTACCCCTCTTGGGGAATTGAAGTACTGTGTGAGATCAGAAGGGCTACTGGTGTATGTAAGCAAGTCAAACTGCTTGAGGAATATTGGTGGGTTTTTTTTAAAGTGGGCTCCAAAGCCAAATTCAGCAATCTGCTCATTTTGCAAACCAGTTCAATACAACATTTTATGAGACATACGCCTTTTGGCGATAGTTATTTCTTTAACTTTTATGCTCTCCTGGGCACACCACTGTTGTTTTACTTTGTTTTCTTAAGTATTTTTAATGTATGTACATGTGCTTGTAAATGTGATTGCCCGAATAAATACTACTACTAACATTTCTTTCATGTTGACATCCGTTGACAGTATAATACCATTTTTAAACGGTAGTTTGTAGTAGAAATCAAAATAACATGGTTACAGTAGTTGTATTTGAAAAGCACTAATTCTTCCTCCATGCTTGAATATAAAAACTAAAAAAACTACAGTGTCAGCATTTAGGAAAGAAGGTGAAGCATGTAGCCTTTGTATCTTTCCCTATAAAAACTGGACAACACTTCAATCCAACAACAGACAAGGACAGGACAATAAATAATAATTAAATTAGAGTCCTTAGGAAAATGGGGGTGGGCGGTTGCAAGTATCCAGCCTCTAGTCAGGTTATAACAGTGTATTATGCCCTTGCTTCTTTTTGTTAAACTGTCGCACCAATCAAAATAAGCTTTATGAACATGCACAAAACCTCTAAATATAGACCTACTGCTTTTATATTGTTCAATAAAATCAGACCTTCTTATTTAAGGATAGGAATTAATTTACTCTCCCCCCCAAGAAAAATATCTAAGAAGGATGCACAAAATTACAAAGTATTCCTTCAGCCCAGGTAGCATTTAATAAGCAGGATAGTTCTTTTCAGAAATGAGAAGTCTCCCAAATTCCCCAAAAACCTTCTCTTAGAGAGAAGTCTCCCGGAGTTCAGAAAATCTACTCAGCGGTAGTAGAATATAAAAGCAAGACGGGTTCTGAAAAGAACATAATCTACCAAGCAAGTAGATAAACATAAGGTGTTATCGAAAACCAAATACACATGTATGCAATGCCTCAAATCCCATTTATCCCTTAATTGTTACCTTGACCAAAACTGTTCGAATGTCAAACTTTTTGTTATGCCCCCAAAGAATTGAGAAATAATTTTTATCACACAAATAAGTGATAGAATACTTAAGTAGAATTACATCCCCTATCAGACTCCCAGCCACAGCCAAGGGGTCGAACCACTTGACCCCCATGACCTCGGTTGACCTCTTCCAGGTGGGCAAGATTTGTGGGAAGTTGTACTCACACAACTCTTAAATTCAGTTAGCAGGGTGTTGCCATGTCACCCATTTATCCTTCAATGAGTGCAGCCATTGACACAAAATGTTATATAGAGCTTGTAGGGAGGGTTCTTGAATTGGTGGGCCCTGAGGCAGTGGTATTTAATCTAGTAAATTTATTACATTGGAAGCAATTGGGGCTAGTCTGGTTTATTCTGCTGTTTGGAATCTTGACAGAATGGGGAGACAGGGTCTGTGCATGGTAAGGTAGGGGTGCCTGGTTGTTAAAAACAGTGGACACTATTGGTAATTGTCAAAGACCAGTCTTCT
This sequence comes from Asterias rubens, assembly GCF_902459465.1. Lineage (NCBI taxonomy): Eukaryota > Metazoa > Echinodermata > Asteroidea > Forcipulatida > Asteriidae > Asterias > Asterias rubens. The sequence continues at coordinate 11,577,600 of NC_047073.1, read as the reverse complement.
CACTTGGTGTATCTTATCATATACATAAAATAACAAACCTGTGAAAATTTGAGCTCAATCGGTCGTCGGAGTTGCGAGATAATAATGAAAGAAAAAAAAACCCTGTTACACGAAGTTGTGTGCTTTCAGATGCTTGATTTCGAGACTTCAAATTCTAAACTTGAGGTCCCGAAATCAAATTCGTGGAAAATTAATTCTTTCTCGAAAACTGCGTCACTTCAGAGGGAGCCGTTTCTCACAATGTCTTATACTATCAACCTCTCCCCAATACTCGTTTCCAAGTGAGGTTTTATGCTGATAATTATTTTGAGTAATTACCAATAGTGTCCACTGCCTTGAAGTCTGTGATGGTTCAGGGTGAAATCTAGACTCTGCTCTGAGTGGGTTTAGAAGCTCTATGGTGGAACAGAGGGCTGACTGAGTACTGTGTGGGTGCCTATATTTTATTGCAGTATGGATCATTTTTGTCTGTCATTCAAGAATAGATGGATGATGTTGAATTGTCATATGCAGGGTTGAATGTGTACTGTGTAGATACGGACTAACAAAGTTTGTCCATCATAACAATTAAACCAAAGTGGATGTTATTGAATGGTCATAGAGTAGGAGGGTTGACTGTGTACTGTGTATTGTGGTAGGCTAACATAGCTTATAAATCCATTAACAAATTCCATCATGCAAAACCGTAGCTGATTTCCCATAGAGAAAAGTCCGTTCTCTACTTACGATACTGAATGATCAGCAAAAAGTAAGGAAGCTTTTATAAGTCTTGTTTTGTTTAATTCTTATTCACTCTTGTACTATTCCACTAGACAAGAATATTCCTATTCAGCTCACATCTTCATTTTTATACCCGCTGGAAAAACAAAATACCCCACCATTCACAGATCTATTTTGATATTTGTTCTCAAAGGCTATTTAAAAATGAGCTTCCTCTTTTGAGAATTTTTCCCCCAATGTCTTGGTTATTCTTTTATCCTAGAATGAATGCTGGAGCATGCTTTCCTCGCAATCTCTCGCTTATTAGCCTGGCCTGAACAATTCACCCTGTATCTCTATTGCTGATTGTAACATCAAATTAGATGGGGGAATACAGAGACTAAAACGCTGCAAGCTTGCATAAAACTCATTTCCTACATGGTGATATTGTTCAGTGTTTTCCAAGGAAGTACAGCATTGGTAATTATGGAAAAAAAATTGCTTGATTAGTTTAATCTGACAAATGCATAGTCATAAAATGTGAACCACTACCAATCCTTCAGAATTGTTTTTCTTCAATTTACTGACATAGACGAGAAATTAGTATTTAAAGAGCCCCCACAAATAGCTTTTGTTTTTTATTCCCATAGCAGAAATCGAAAAAACGTGGAGTACACACTTTTATAACAGTTCACAATCACCTATCTTGTTTTCTTGTTTTACTCAAGTAGCAAACTGGGTTTGGGAGGGGACAAAATAGTTGGACGCAATTACCCTTTCTTTTTACTCTATTATGGCGACAACATAGTTTGACCCTGGTCATCAGCAATTTGCTAAGCAGTATTTTTTGCTCAAAGCAGCTTTATGAAATTGGCCCCAGACCTCTTTCTTTGTGTGATCTCCCTCGTCGAAAAATGAAAACCCACCACCATTGACATCTCGGAAGGTTACTGTACCCCCCCCCCTCCCCCACCCTCTTGATCCGGTGACTTCCAATCATCTTGATGAAGCTAATTTACGAGAAATTCTAATCCTCCTCGACTCCAACAAAGTCTCTCGTACCATGTCGAACGTTGATTGCTGAATTTAAGGGAAGAAAAGCGAAGATGCCCTGACAACTTTGAAGGCCGATTAGCGAGGCTCGACAATTGTTTGGCAATAAAATAAATCCAACTCTAATCCCTGTATTTTCCCAGCAAGAAGAAAATCAGGAGAAAAAGCTCCGGGATTAAAAAAGAAGCCAGAATGAACCCAATTTACTATAATCTGACCCTGTTTTAATTGTACTTTTTTGTCAATTAGAACACGAAGGACATGCCAGCTTAAAATGCCAATCGCTTGATTGTAAGAATTGGGGAGCTGAGATTGGAAAATGTGGTGATGATTTTTTTTTTGATTTTTTTTTTTATAATCAGTCTTTACTCTGTGGTTCTATTCTTATTTGACCTCTTGTTACTCTTTGCATGTGAGGTCAGATAATTCTACTCGGCATTTTGGGTTAAAAGTTTTAAAAAGTATTTTATGGTATTAACTTTTTGATGTGCCTGAAAATGCATACAAAGGGATAATCCGTCCATTGTAAACTAAAATGTCTAATTACTCAAAATAGTTGTATTGAATTAAGCTGCAATTGAATTGTATGCATTCCTCAAGGTATATATTTAATTATTTCTTATCAAAAACACTCATGTTTTAAAGACACTGGACACTATTGGTAATTGTTAAAGACAAGTGTTTTCACTTGGTGTATCTCAACATATGCATAAATTAACAAACCTGTTAAAATTTGAGCTCGATTGGTCATCGGAGTCGTGAGATAACTATGAAAGAAAAAACACCCTTGTCACACGAGGTTGTGTGCTTTCAGATGCTTGATTTCGAGACCTCAAATTCTAAACTTGAGGTCTCGAAATCGAATTCGTGGACAATTACGTCTTTCTCGAAAACTATGTCACTTCAGAGGGAGTCAGTCCTCACAATGTTTTATACTACCAACCTCTCCCCATTACTCGTTACCAAGTGAGGTTTTATGCTGATAATTATTTTGAGTAATTACCAATAGTGTCCACTGCCTTTAATGACTATAAGCCATTCTGCTCGTCAGCCCTATTCACACTACCAAGCCAATTCTCAGACAATAAAACCCTAGTAGAAATAAACCCCACCGTCACCCAATGTTCAATTTTCACTTGATGCAATTTTCACCCTTCCTGGAGGAAAATGCATAATGCCTCAATCCACCAAATACTGCAAATCTGTCGGTTTGAAGGACTCGGGATGGTTAGGGGGATAGTCTGCTTTTTTTATGAGCTGTAATTTTCATAATTGCATCCAAGCATCTTTATTCCTCCCATGGTTCTGTTACATGCATTGTGAATTTACAACAACAACAACTAAAAACAGAGAGTAGGAAATTGTATAGACAGTATGAGTAAAAATTGCTTTGACAACAAACGTCTCTCCCGAAGGACACAATTTCTTGATGAGAAGCAGGGAATAATGAAACCAATAATAACCCTGGATAGTAATAATTGTAGAATCTCGACAAAACATGACATTACAGTTCGCTTCGTCGATGTGCTGTGATGTACGCAGCATCTTGACCTTTCTATATCCTCGGAATCTAGGTTTTATTTCTGATATCATTGCGTGTCTGTGGGCAGACTTTGATAATTTTCAGGCGTTGTTATTTTCAGGGTTTTGTTTAAGACAGAAATGTCAGAATCTTTGAAATGGTTGACATGCAATAGATGTGTGGAGACTTTGATAGAGTGGTTGTCTGTTTGTATAATCCAGTTTGCTTTGTATTTTCAGTACCAAATGTCAAAATAAATTATTTTTGATAATTACTGTCAGACAAAAACCCATTTATGGATTTAAAATCAACCTTGCTTGTCTGTTTGTGGAACAGTGGAACTGAAATTCAGCCAATTTGCTAGAATAATGGAAGTACAACTCTCCGGCAACATAGGCATACACTATTTGCCTTTTCACTCATTTTTGTTGACTGCTTTCTAAAAGGTTCCTAAGTACACATTGCTGTGGGTGTGCACAATATTGAAAAGGAATGAACAAAATTTTATATTTGCAGATTGACTCAAAACTATGTAATAAAGAAACTTTTTACTCATTTCTAAAAAACTTCAGCATTTCAAGCAAAAATATTTCAAGGTACAATTTCCACCAAGTTTTTAAATCTAAGTTTGTGCAAATATCAAGTAGACATTTTATGGAAGATTTAAATTTCCAGTCTTTACTTGTGTTGGGCAAAAAAAATAATACAATCTTGTCGAGTTTAGCATATCTATGGCTGAGTTCAAGTCATTATGTGATTCTTTGTTGAGTGGTACTGTAAGAATTGGCTTAATTTGCCCTCAGGACAAAAACATACAGATTATGATTGCTTTCTATAATCATGTATAGACTTCACTAATTTGGCTTGTCTGGATGGAGAGAGGAGAATTTGGCTTTTTAGACAAAATGTCTGATTGCTGTTTTGGCAGACATCCTAAAGTTCTATTCACACGACAGCAATTTAACTGGGGTCCCTTGCTTAATTAAGCATATGTTGTAAAATGCAGAGATTTTGCAAGAGAACTTGGACAGTAGAAAACAAGTGTTGTCCTTTTACACGAGACACTTACAACCATGCTACAATTTAACAGGGACCCTTTCTCACGTGAAAGGGGCTTTATATGTTGCTAATTTGGTCTTTTTGTATGGGTTTTCCATGTAATAATTTTCTGAGGCTTTCCTCGCACATCTAAAACTAAAAATTCTTTCCATGTCTTCTCTCTATGGGGTTCTTGGCTACATGTAGTACAGTGATTTACTTTTCTTATTTGTTTTGAGATGTTTTTTTTTCTTCTTCTTTAGAAAAATATAATTTGTCCGCAATGTACATACTTGTATTGTGACCTTCACACAATTTGTTTGTTAATTGTTTCTGCATTGAGAATGCATCAAATTTGGTTTATAGGAAAGAAATCATGTGAATACCTTCGTATTTGACTGTCGTTTGAGTTTTAACTGCTTTCCAGTACAAATGCATGCAGAATTGTGAAGGCCATATGGGTGCTTTCAGGAAATATATTCCAGATACGGACTATTATCATACATGAGTTTTACACGTGTCCAAATTATTTCACGAATTTTATGGTGTTTCCTCATGGAGTATGGAATGTTACATTCTGTCTATGCAATAGACCGATTGCGCTACCAATGTTTACATGTGATCACGTGACCTATAGTGGGTATAGAAAAACACAGCTACACAGTAAAAACATGGGAAGACTCGTCGTACCGATGGACCATAATTGGCTGTATTTTCAGTAAACAACACTTATAACTAAAAACGGAGCCCTTTTTATAAAGTTGAATATTGTGACAATGATTTAATTCACATTTGCTGTTTGATGTTCCCAGTATTCTACTTCAAAAGAGGTTTCTTTTGAGAGTGTGGTTCGACTACTTAAATTACTGAGGTTTGAGCGAGCTCACCTAATAAGCATGATGCAATCATTCTACATGAAAACAAATAAACTCACAATGACAGAAATTCTTGAATAAACACACAAGGTTTTGATAGATGTTAACTGAATATTGAAAGGTTTCTTTTGATTAATCTGAAGGAAAAAAAAGCTCACCCCCTCCCCCCCCCCCCAGGCCAGTGGAATGTATTTTAACAGCATCTTCACCTGCATCAATGCATTGAATAATTTTGTTGTCACAGTGCGTGACTGCAGGTACTGTGTTATTCCATGGAGGTAGAATTCCGAGTCCCATTGTCCCCCCTAACTAAGTTATCACATCTCTTGGTTTTAATTCATACATTTGTTTTGTTAGGAGATATTTTTCCCTCTGATTTTTCTCCCCGTGAAATGTAATTAAAATGCCGAGGCTTGAAAACATCTGCTTTGGACAAAAGATTAGGGTCAGATTGGTATGAAATGAAGCTTATGTGACATTAAAGTTAATACAGCATGAACTATGCAACACTAGTACTGTTTTAAAATCTCAAATATTATTGGTTGACTTTTTGGTTATTAAGAGCAATTGCATTTTTAAGTAAGGAAGGGTCGTAGATGTATAAGTACTCATGACGAAAATTACCTTATAAAAACTTACTTGGTGAAAAGCTCTGCAGATGTTGATATAGTATAAGAGATTTTGAGAAAGGATTCCCTTTTAAGTAATATAGTTTTGCTTTGCTAATGAAACCAAGGACGCCTCATAAGTGAACTTAATCACTGTAAATGTATCTTGCAAGCTTGAGGAAACCTGTCATTGTCAAAAAGGGTGCTTGCTACACACAATTAGTGAAACAGAAGCACCAGGGTTTACCCCTACTCTCCCATGATAAGTGTTTGGGGTGCATTTACATGCACAACCGATCCTCATACACAGGACCTACAGCTTCTTGCCTTGGACAAAGCAATTGGTAAAGTATCTTACTCAAGAATACAGGTGCCACATCCATGACTCGAACCCACACTCTACTGACCAGCCACATTCATGACTCGAACCCACACTATACTGACCAGCCACATCCATGACTCGAACCCACACTCTACTGACCAGCCACATCCATGACTCAAACCCACACTCTACTGACCAGCCACATCCATGACTCGAACCCACACTCTACTGACCAGCCACATCCATGACTCGAACCCACACTCTACTGACCAGCCACATCCATGATTCGAACCCACACTCTACTGACCAGCCACATTCATGACTCGAACCCACACTATACTGACCAGCCACATCCATGACTCGAACCCACACTCTACTGACCAGCCACATCCATGACTCAAACCCACACTCTACTGACCAGCCACATCCATGACTCGAACCCACACTCTACTGACCAGCCACATCCATGACTCGAACCCACACTCTACTGACCAGCCACATCCATGATTCGAACCCACACTCTACTGACCAGCCACATCCATGACTCGAACCCACACTCTACTGAGTAGCCACATCCATGACTCGAACCCACACTCTACTGACCAGCCACATCCATGACTCGAACCCACACTCTACTGACCAGCCACATCCATGATTTGAACCCACACTCTACTGACCAGCCACATCCATGACTCGAACCCACACTCTACTGACCAGCCACATCCATGACTCGAACCCACACTCTACTGACCAGCCACATCCATGACTCGAACCCACACTCTACTGACCAGCCACATCCACGACTCGAACCCACACTCTACTGACCAGCCACATCCATGACTCGAACCCACACTCTACTGACAAGCCACATCCATGACTCAAACCCACACTCTACTGACCAGCCACATCCATGACTCGAACCCACACTCTACTGACCAGCCACATCCATGACTCGAACCCACACTCTACTGACCAGCCACATCCATGACTCAAACCCACACTCTACTGACCAGCCACATCCATGACTCGAACCCACACTCTACTGACCAGCCACATCCATGACTCGAACCCACACTCTACTTACCAGCCACATCCATGACTCGAACCCACACTCTACTGACCAGCCACATCCATGATTCGAACCCACACTCTACTGACCAGCCACATCCATGGCTCGAACCCACACTCTACTGACCAGCCACATCCATGACTCGAACCCACACTCTACTGACCAGCCACATCCATGACTCGAACCCACACTCTACTGACCAGCCACATCCATGACTCGAACCCACACTCTACTGACCAGCCACATCCATGACTCGAACCCACACTCTACTGACCAGCCACATCCATGACTCGAACCCACACTCTACTGACCAGCCACATCCATGACTCGAACCCACACTCTACTGACCAGCCACATCCATGACTCGAACCCACACTCTACTGACCAGCCACATCCATGACTCAAACCCACACTCTACTGACCAGCCACATCCATGACTCGAACCCACACTCTACTGACCAGCCACATCCATGACTCGAACCCACACTCTACTGACCAGCCACATCCATGACTCGAACCCACACTCTACTGACCAGCCACATCCATGACTCGAACCCACACTCTACTGACCAGAAATTTCAAAGCTTGAGTCTTGTCCTCAGTCACGACAGAAATACTTACCATACACGAGTGAAATGGCTACATAACATGTCCTAATTGTGTGTTATTTAGAAGCTCTACTCAACTCTTTTGATGGGCGTTAAAATAAATCTAGTTTAGAGGTTGGCACTCGTGGCAGGAAGTGCCAAGTTTTGGCATGCAGAGTCACATAAGTAGGATTTTTCTTTTAAAGTGAGAAGCCAGATTAGCTCTTTACCTCACCAATAACTCTTGTTGCGATTCTCAACAGAATTGAACAGAATTCCTTGGTAACACAGATGGCATTTTAAACACACAATCAAGACGATTTCCTGTGATTATTACAGCAGGTTTTTTTCCCAAAATTGTTCCACTCACTGAAAAATGCATATCTTACTCAACAACCTCAGGCTAACAGGTGAAGTGTTTGCGGGGCTCAAATGTTTACTGTTGCTGGAGTCTGGACCAAAGCACAGGTGCAAGCTCGCGTGTCACGGCTATGTTTCAACACTTTTTACTGGTCATTATCAAAGGTTTAAACATCCCACATGACGCGCTCTACAATAGGAATAGCGAAACTGTCTTAAGTATTTATGAATAAGATAAATCTAAAATATTTGAGTAGAAAATAACCCAACTTCTGATTCTGTCTTTTGTGTTCTCCAGGTACTATTTGCCCTAAATCAAACACTATGGCAACAAGAAGTCATGCGGTCGGGGCTAACCAGACGCTCGTACACAACCGAGGATCTCATCTGGCACTACAACTGCGGCAATCTCAACTCCGTCATCATCAACCAAGACACGGCGCAGGTCCCCAACATCCTGAACTCAACGCTGGGTCCATACGAGATAAGTCTCGCTCAAGAGATTGACGAGTATTTCCGAGAGGAGCTGATCTACAAAAGGAACCGGAGGATGGCGTCTCGCGTCAAGGAGATTCTCGATCTGTACCCGGACAAGAGTTTCTTCTTTGCTTTCGGAGCTGGTGAGTTTTTTCTACCATCTTGAGTTTTTTGTCCATTGTTTAAAGGCAGTGGACACTATTGGTAATTACTCAAAATGATTATTGGCATAAAAATGTACTTGGTAACAAGTAATGGGGAGAGGTTGATAGGATGAAACATTGTGAGAAACGGCTCCCTCTGAAGTGACATAGTTTCGAGAGAGAAGTAATTTTCCACGAATTTGATTTCGAGACTTCGTGTGACAAGGGGGTGTTTTTTCTTTCATTATTATCTCGCAACTTCGACGACCAATTTAACTCAAATTTTCACATGTTTGTTATGTTGTGCATATGTTGAGATACACCAAGTGAGAAGACTGGTCTTTGACAATTACCAATAGTGTCCAGAGTCTTTAAGAACATAGCGGTCCAGTGTAAAATTCAAGCTCTGACTGAGTGTGGGTACATTTCGCTGGCAACAACAAACTTTTAATTTGTGCTTAAAAACTCTTCAGTCACCACACTACAGGAAAATTCAACCCATTGTCCATTCTGTCACTATGACATGTATACACAGCCCAAGAACCTCGTCATCCTAACACCAGCTACTGTCACATGGCGTTAAACATTTGCCAAAGTCATCTCAAATCAATTGAATATCTGAGACAGAATATTTAAACAAAACTCAAGCCCCCAGGCCTGATAGTGTTATTACACTCTTGGCCTTTTCCACCGACCTAGTAAAAACAATTTAAAAACATCTGCAGGTATTTAATGTTAAAAACAGAACAGCCTTAAGACAAGAAACAAATTTGAGAGGGTGAAAACAAAATTGGCATACTGGCACTTCGGGGGTGTGTAATGTTCTCCCCAGCTTGGTTCCACAACATCAATAAAATAGTCATAAATGTCTATTTGATTGTTTGATGATGTTTTGTGTGTGTGGTCCACTAACTGGAGTTATAAGAATCTCAGTGTGAGATTGAATAGACCAGCATGGGCTCCCGAGCCATGAGACGGTTGTAGGCTGGCCAGGCCGCGCTGCCCGGACTTCTCCTCAAAACTATCAGATCATGGACAGGTATTCGATGAGATATTTATAGGAGGGTAAGCAGTGGTGAAGGCATCTGTGGAATGACTGGTGCTATGTTCCCAATGTCGGCTGGACTGTTTTTATTTCCTCGATCATCTCACGTTCAACCTTCGATGGAAATATATACACCTTCAAGGAAGTCAATAAAAATGAGATTTATTGGACTTATTTCAATCAAAGAAGTTGCTAAAGTATGCAACAACAAGAGCAGAAAATTGAAGCGATTATATTTTGTACAAGAGCGGAACATTGTTATACCATGTTGTAATTCCATTAGAGAAGGCGGGGACCTTCACAGGTTGATTTGTAAATGCGGGTCTCTAAAAAGAGTACCAGATGGCCAGCCTTGATAATGCTGTACCTTATCTTGATTCAAAGATTGTTACAGGAAAATCGAGAGACTTATTTGGGGCCTTAAACCGTTTAATTGTTTTAAGTCCTTTATCAATGTAGTGTATACAATTTAACTAACTTAAGAAAATGTCATTCCAAAAGTTGGTAACGTTTTTGAGATCGAATAGCCTTGTCCCTGCAGGAAGAATAATCCCTGTAGGAAAACACATTTGGAGAAGCATGACTGACACTGACAGAAACACTTGCATAATTCTGAGGCCGTGTCCGAAACGACGACTTCGGCTACAGCTACGTCTAGATCAGCGCGTCTACCAGTGTTGAAGAATAGGCAGACGCGCGCGATAGCCGTAGCTGTAGCCGAAGTCGCCGTTTCGGACACGGCCTTACTTCCATTCATTTTTCTTATCTTAACTCAATTAAGATGGGCTAAAGGTCGAACTCACTTTTGTGATGCACTAATTTTCCAACAAATAGAATCCTTTAGGTTAATGAGAAAACAATTTACAAGTCTTCAACCTTGTGTTAAGATTGTGTAAAATGCCACTGTGTTTGAAACCGTTCTCAAGTGCAATTTTTGTTGAAATCCAAAATAAGGTCATTGACGCACATTTCAAATGTAGGACTGTACATTTGTGTACAAAGTATTTTCAGTTCATTCCTGAATTCTATTGATATTCAATCATAAAGGCATGGAATTTGAGCTTATGACTGGCGCAAAAATTCATCTTTGGATTGTACAATTTGTTAGTGCTGTCTGGTGACTTCATGTTTCAAATTTCGCTCTGAAAGAGTATCATATAAAGTTATATGATACACCATTGACATGAGGATGAAGCCTACTTGTAACTTTTCCCCCACTTTCATGAGGACTCTATCTATAGACCGTATTGAATATGACGTCACCATTCAAATATCTGACCTACAACATGGCGTCTGTGAGCGTGTGCATGTGTGCGTGCATGTGCCGAAGAAATCGAACCGAGAATGCTGCATGCTTATCATTGATAATAATAATAATAATAATAATAAGACTTGTAATGCGCACATATCCACCCTGCTGGGTGTTCAAGGCGCAGTTAAACCAAAACCAACTTTGAGCCGCATATGAAAAAATCTGTTTAAAAAAAAATGTAACAACTTGAAAAACTTCAGTCAACTCCTCTAGTCTGCCCTAATTTTTTTTGTCCAGAAGTCGTACGACCACAAGTAACCTTTTTAGAGTACCTTATCCATCAAGCACAAGAAGACATAAAAAGCCCTCACTGATTCCATCAAACATCACTTTCAAACGAAAACACGCATTTATTTCTCCCGCTGACAAGACCGGGGTGTTATCACCGAACATCTGAACAAACGGCCCGGCCATCATCAGTCCCCTGGCTGCTCTGGTTGATGACTCCTGTAGAAGGAAAACCTCGGGGGAGAGTAAGGGGTACCTTGTAAACATCGACTCAACTTGTCTACCAGTCCCATTCTTATCCCCCAAGAGGATTCCTGTTTGGAGCAGACAACCAAAAGAAAGAAGCGAGACTTTAAGTTTTGTTTTTTCCCCCCACCTCTTCTATTGTGAACGGCCACCAGTTCATCTCTTCAACAAACTACAACCTGAAAGGGGTCCACGCCTGTTCTGATTGGAAGGGTTGAGTAACTTATCACGGGCGGTGGCCCCATTCAAACGCAGCCCCTCTCTACTGCTACAGCTAAGTGCATGTAAAGCTTAGACTGCGAAGAGAAACAGGGCCATTTACAAGACATTTTTGAAGTGGTTAGGACAGTAGTGGAAAGCTGTAACATAACAGCCCAAGGGCATGAGTAGGGCTTTCCCATACAAGGGACTTAAGCATATCCCCCCCCCCCTCTCCATTGACCGAACCTCTCAGGAGGGTTAACAGCTAGTCCTTGTGTGCCTGCCAATGAATGCCAGCGACCCCCCTATCTCAAAACAAGTTTACTTTGAAAAATGGCCAGTTTTGCAAAACAACCCCTGTCCAAATACTGTCATAATCAAGTACACAAGGCCAGACAGAAACTTGGGTTGTCTCGCACTTTCGCTTCACAAAGCACTCGGCTTCTATTGGTGAAAATGAAGAAACAAAATGGGTTTTCATGTTTTACACAGGAGGACAATAGGAGGAAGGGTTGTGCCAACCCAACCAACCCACTCCAGTCCTTGAGAAAGGAAATCCCAATTCTCTGAAGAGGGAAAAGGTCCCTCGGAGCCTAGGCCAGTGAACCCTTAACCCATATTTTGTTCCTTTTTTTCTTCCCCTCTTTCTGGGTGCCCAACTTTGACCAGACCTGACCTCAGATCGATGTTATTCGGGCTTGAATCTGATTTCAGTAACCCAGATGATAAAATTTCCAAAGAATAATAAAGGGCGGTCTGTTTAAGAATCTACGCCGAACCAACGCCTAAACCCTACCTCCCCTGTCCTTTCACCAATGGGCACGAGAATGATATTCATTTTATTTCCGCAGGGCATTTGGCCATCTGTGGCATTATTGACTTACAATTATTCGATACCCACAAAATGTTGCTATTTATCCATTGGCCTTGGCTTGAAGGGAAAATCTGTACGTCATTGGGTATTTGAAAGTGTAGATTTATCCCAAGCTCCAGTCTAGTTTTTTTTTTAACACACCATCTATCCAATCCTTAAAACTGTCACCAAACTTGGTAGACACATTAATAGGACTAGAAACATCAACAGTTGTTCATTTGCTCAGGTTTTTTTGTGCAAAGTGGGGTGTTTCTGCAGCTATTGTAGACCTTATTATAGATTTCATTTCCACCATACAAAGTTTCAAATCCTTCTCATGTACATGATGTTACCACAAACCTTAGTAGATTGTATCATGACTATGCAAAGTTTCAAATCCTACTCTTGTACATGGTGTTACCCCAAACCTTCTAGTCTGTGTACCATGGAAAGTTTGAAATCCTACTCATGTACAAACTGCATACCTTTACTAGATCCTATCTCCACCATGCAAAGTTTCATCCCCTACTCGAGTACATGGTGTTACAAGCAAAGTTGTATTGCATGCAAAATATACAAATCCTACTCATGTAGCCTAGCTGCCTATCACAAACTGTACTAGATTGTATCACGACCATGCAAAGTTAGTTTCCCCATAGAGCAAGGACAGTCCTTGCTCTATGGTTTCTCAGGTTAAATGTTACACACAAAAAACAGGTCGAAATTCCAGTTGAACCTAGTTAAACTGGGTTTAACTGGAACTAGTTGAAACCAGTTGATAAACTAACTAGTTAAACACAGTTAAAACCAGTTGGTTTAATATGGAAAATGGACAGAGACCAACTGGTGTATAATTTCAACCTAGTTGAACACAGTTAAACCTAGTCCAAACCAGTTGGTTAATATGGAAAATGGACGAGTTTGATCACTATCCAGTTGAACCAGTTGACCCCAGGTAACTAGGTTCAACTGGAATTTTGACCTGGGAAGCGAGCATGCATGATACTCTATACTTATATTCTGATCAAAATGATAACAATGTAGGTCTACATCACTGGATGTGCTGAAGTGATGAAGTCTACATTCATTTCAATCCTCACTGCGTCTTCAACCCCAGTACAATACTACAAGGTTACTTTATTTGTCTTCTTCATGTCTGCGCCAACGTTGTTCTTTTACTGGAATATCTGTGTCAGATTGATGGATTAACCACCAGAGATCACATTTTTACTGTAACGTTTATCCTCGCCTGTGGCTCACCTCCAGAAACATAAATAGCATAGTTGGCATTCAGAGACAAGCAAAAGAAGAAAACCTCACAATTACCTCGGATAATTGCCCTTCCTCAAAGTAACTTAATTTGTTCCGTCCGAATGCCTCGTTATGTTGTTTCCACGCCCTTCCCGAAATTGAATTAAAGGTGTCCAGTTTGTTTCCTAACCTTGCCCAATCAGTTGTGCTAACACATGGAGGGACCTCAAAGGTATCTTGCTGCCCAAGTCAACACTTGAAGACCGAGAATAGCAACAAGTCTGAATGTTTAGAGCAGAGATATTTATCTCTGCAATCCAAGGATAAATGTAAATGGCTATTTTCAGAACACTTATTGACCATTTGCCCCCAATGATGTATGCCCCTCTGTTTACCATTTTGGAGTCAAATTGCTGGGCAGGGTTTTTGGGAGCGTGTTAACGTGAGCGTGTTAACGCGCGAGTCACCAAAAAATGGGCAATTAAGATTTATTGTGCCAATAATGTCCGGTGAATTGGTTCCATATTATCGGATTATTCACGGATAACATAAAGTCACCTGCTGAGTATGAGATTGTGAAAAATAAAGAGGAAGATTTGTACTTTATTAAAGGAGAATATTAGAAAACATTTCCATACACACAGAATAATCATTATGGATACTGAAAAATTATTGACAGATATTCAGACCCAGTTAAAACTTTCACATGTGACTCGATAACTTCGCCTATAAATCAGAATTACATTGACCAAAATAACCCAATCTACAACCCTACCTTTAATACTCGACTAACCTGCCAACAGGTTTGAGCTGAATTTTAGTCCAAAAAGAAAAAAGTATGCAATGACAATGGGGAAAAGTCAATGAAGAGCATTGGTTTTTATTCCTGTATGACTTGCCCACTTAAAAAGCAGTTTTCTTGGCTCTGAAAAAGGCCTAAGAGACAGAATCTCTCATGAGTGTCCCCAAATGCAGCCAGTGCCCGAGGCCCCAAGAAAATAAAGAGGCCAACTTCTGAATTCCCAATTTCTGGTCTCACCACAAAATGAGATCAGTGCAGACACCGTAAGGCATCTGCAAACCGCACTTGAACGAAGACCCTCTGGATTCCCAAGACATTCCGAATGTAAGTCAACGCCAATAGCTAATGAAATCCAATTCACTCTGTCACCTGGCAGAAATTATGTCACAACTTGTTTCTAAGGGCACAATGGGCGCCCCGAGGGGATCGCCGATAATTGTACCATGTTCAAATCGAGGGGGGAAGTGTAGTTCGAATCGATTAAATGCGGGGGTAGAGATATATTTGAAAATCGGGAATGCTTTTTTTGGTCAGAAATAGTGATTATATGTGTGACTCACACGTATGTTGGGACCTGAAGCCATGGTTGGTTTGAAAAATCCAAGGTTGGGGGATAAATAAGCGTATTTAAATAAAATTAGAATATGCACAGATGAGAATTGTCTGTCCAAGCAAACTGAGGATGGAAATCGGTGTTAATTGAAGAGAAATTTAACAAAATCCGAGCTTTTAAGCTTGATGGTTGGATTTACCATCTTTAGTTTAATGGTTTAAGGGTCTGGAATTTATCCATCATTGAAGACAATGACTCAAAATTCAAAAAAAGGGCATTTCTGATGAAGGAACTGTCATCGCAAAACTGACTTGACTTCACTTGTTGACTTATCAACTAGTTTTAGTTACAAATGTGGAGAATTTGAATTAAAGCATAAAATTGCTTTAGCATTCTGTAAGATTTAAAACTTTGCATGTTAGGAGTATAATTAGGCGAGGTTTGGGTCAAGTGAAAATTTTTTTTTAAAGTAGTGTCTCCTCCTTAAAGCCGTTGGACACTTTCGGTAAACAGTATTGTCCAAGGCCCACACTTCGTGTATCACAACTGATATAAAAAATAACAAACCTGTGAAAATTTAGGCTCAATCAGTCATCGAGGTCGGGAGAAAATAACGGGAAAACCAACCCTTGTTTCTGCACGATGTGTTTAAAATAAATCCGTAATTCTCGATGTCGAGAATTGATATTGTTTTAATGTTTTCTCAAAAAGTAAAGCATTTCATGGAACAATATTTCAAGAGAAGTTTTTCACCATTACGTTCTGTAAACCGTAAGTTATTTGTAAATCTGTGAACCTTTAATTGTTTTTCTGTTCCGAAAGTGTACAATGGCTTTAAGGTAAAGAGCATACTGATCGAAACATCAATTCTCCATCACCGGTTCTTTTCAGAACCACCACCACTCGGAAGGGTTTTACGCATGGTGCCTGCAATGTGCTACCGCAAACATCTCCAAAGCTTTTTATTTGAAACTTCAATATGAATAACGTGTTTAAATGAAAAACTGAAATTGCTGTGGTATTTTTAAAGAAAAAATTCAAATTTAATTAGAAACCATTGATTTTTTTGTATGGAACTAGGACTAACACTTTGTTTAAATGAGAAGCTTCCAAACATAACAAAAAGACATTCTAATTAAGACAAGATGAGTAAATCATTAAATTAATTATTGACAAGGATAAAATTGAGACATGAAACGAGGACACAGGAAGTATGTCTATGCTACTGTCCTCGCTTGAAACCATTTAGATTGAGGAATCGTTAATTACTATCTTTTATGGTTCGTTAAACAATGGAAGGGAACAATGAAATCTGCCACAGCTGGAATTCCTGTGATGGTCACATAAAGTGCAAAATTAAATGGTGAGAAACAATACTTTTTTTTTCTTCTTGGGTTTGGTTTATTGGTGAGGTTTTTGATAGCTCTTCTCTTTTTAGTAGTGTTGGCTCTGAAAAGAACATGGTGGTTGATAACAAGTTTTGATCAGTATGCTCTGATCGTCTTCAGGTTTTGTTTTGTTAGGGGTTTATTTTTTGTTTTGCTGTGTTCAGCGTCAAATATAGAGTTGATTTAAATTATTTTAATAATGGTATAAACCACAATAACAACAATTAAATGTAATCACCAATATAAAACACAAAATTAAACTACAATATATTTTGACAGTGTGAAAATGTTGCCTCTTCTGAAATAGCAATTTTGTACGAAATTGAAGTTATATTATCAAAACGTCTATCTCACTAATCCCATTCCCGGTATTATCACTCGTGTGTTATCCAGTGATACAATCAATGCATGTTCAAAGGAGCCTACTGTGTCGAAGGTCACAGCTACAAATAGTGTACATAGTTGGAAGGATGTATAAATATTGCGTTTTTTCCCCCCAGATTTTGTGTACCAGAACATAATTCAATTAGGCCTATATTTCATATTTTCAACATTTTCACAGTCATGCATAGAATTTGACAGGGCAGGTCAAAAACCAAATGCGATTTTAAAATAAAAAAATAACATCCATCAATTGTGAAAGAAATATATTGACAAGTAAGCTCAAGACAGGACAAGTCCGGTGGTCTTGTTTTAGTCTTCATTTCAACATCTTTGTCTCAAAAGAATGAATTTCAAATGTTGAGTTTGAGTCTCACAAACATTTTCAATCCTACTGAGTATGACCATGGAGTTCCATGGTATGACCCATAAAACAAGAGAGCTACATCGTTTTTCCGATGATAAAACTGTGTTCTCGTTTTGATTCTAGTCTCTTTTCCTTTTGACTCTGGACTTGTAAATAAAATCCCGATCCAGTGAAGATTCTGAACAATAAATTTTGAGTCCTGATCTTTAAAGCCATTGGACACTTTCGGTAAACAGTATTGTACAAGGCCCACACTTCGTGTATCACACCTTATATATAAAATAACAAACCTGTGAAAATTTAGACTCAATCGGTCATCGGAGTCGTGAGAAAATAACGGGAAAACCCACCCTTGTTTCCGCACGTTTCGCCGTGTCATGACATGTTTAAAATAAATCTGTAATTCTCGATATCTAGAACTGATATTGTTTTAATGTTTTCTCAAAAAGTAAAGCATTTCATGGAATAATATTTCAAGAGAAGTCTTTCACCATTACCTTCTGTAAACCCTGTAAGTTATTTGTAAATCTGTGAACTTAAAAAAAAAAAAAAACGTACCGAAAGTGTCCAATGGCTTTAAACATCATGTTCAAGACCATTTTTTAAACCAATTACTTCTATAACTGTATCAATCCTAGGGCTTGAAGCAGAAAAAAAAACAGCTTCTACTCTTTGCTCTGTCACTCAAACCAAATAAACCAATAAATCCAGAACAGACTTGGGGAAAAAAAGGAAGCCTGTTGAATGGTTTGATGGTACATGATGGTTGTTGTAATGAGTGCGGTTTAATACACAATCCACCTGTCTCTCCCTGTAGTATCCAGTCACCTGTCACTATCTCTACCCTTTGATCTAAAAGGTGAAGGGACTGTAATTAACACTCTGTTGTAAGTCTATTTGTCCACACTTGGTCCCCCCTGCAAGCCTTTGATGTTGCACCGGGGCTCCTAAATCATCCAATGTTTGGCCTGTCAGTGACCTGTATGTTGTGTGGGTTTATTGTGTGTGAATGTGACAATAATTTGGATGTGGTGTGTGGGGTGTACTTGTTATTAAACCATGGGGAAACATTTTTGAGGTTTTGTTAAATGGTGGTAGTAGTTGTTAATTTGTGGGACTGGGTGGTTAGTCTGACATGTTCATTGTCTCTAATACTCAGATAGAAAGGGCCTACACTTTTACCATGTATGCAATAATATCTATTTTCATAGAATCGGCGATTAGAAAGTATTGTTGCCACTGGGGGTGGGGGGGGGGGGGTAGCAACTGTTTTCCAGTGTGGGCCAAGGGCAACCCTTTTCTTTGTTGAGGACACTAGGTAATCTTTGGGGGCACTGGGAAAATGTGGGGGAGCAAGGCCCCCCCCCCCCCCAGGCTTTGGCATCGGCAAGAACTCTTGTATACATATTTTTGTTTCTAGTTCATGCCTTTTTAAAAATTACAGTGATGTACAAATCAAGTACAAGATCATAATAGTAACAAAAGAAGAGACTTGAACTGCCCAAAAATGAACCAAATCAGAGGATAGGTTTTTTTTCTATAACCCCTGAGAGTTTTTGCTCCGAGATAAATCAATAGTTCTTTGGATTAACGAAACCTAAACCCAGCTCACAATAACAGGGAGCAGGTCCAGCTGCCCCCCTAAAAACAAAATCTGCCTGAGCTTTTAAGGGGGCTGAATGACTGAAGAGAGAATAGCCTCGATGTATGGGGGTGTCGGACCCGTTTGAAGTTTGTTCTGTTGCCGGTGTTTGCAGAGCAGATATCCCTTCTAGTGTTGATACAGGACTTAAATCGAGGAAAAGATACAGTTTTTCTTGTGGCAATTCAAGTCTGTAACATCCCCCCCCCCCCCTTCTACTTTTTTTATTTTTAAAGTTTGCTTGTCGAGGGCCGTGATTTTAAGCCGGGAATGGTGCGGCGTTACTTGAAGTTTAAGAGGAGTTCTTTGAGGATATTGTTTGGGCTGTTTGCTGAAGTCTGTTCAACCCCCAGGGATATTTTTTTTTATTTCATGCACTGACCAGTGAGAACTATTAGCAAAGAGCACCACCTGAAAAATAGTTTTTTTTTTTTAAATAGAAGTAAACTTTTTGTGAAGGCTGACAATATTTGGGTCACTAGAATGTTGTACAATTTTTGATAAACACATTTTTCAAATACTGTTGTTTATGCATAAGTTCAAACTATGGCTCCTGTTCACCTCCTTTGATTCATGTACAACAATGCCGAAAACAGTTGATTAGAAATTGACGCTTTCTTCATAAAATAAAAAATATAATCTTTCCGCTCTGTCCAAAAAAACAATCAGTATTGACGTTGCCTGGTTCATATACTTAACACAAAAGTGAACTCCTAAAAAAGCAAATTTGAATGACACAAACAATCAATTCGCCTTTTTTCAACTGTATTGCAAAATAATTGCTTCACCTTCCAAGTTGTGTGAAATTAATTGAACTGGAGGTAAAATGCTGAAAATATTATGTTGTACAAGTCCTTTAGACGATCAGCATACAAATCAGTTGTTTCACTACCATTGGGTTCCCAAATTCCTATTTTCCACCTGAAATATAAATATATTTCTATACTACTACAGCATCCATGGCTGCCAAGATTACATTTCTTTCATGCACTGCAAATTGTATCAAACAAAACAAATCCTGTATAACCTCTCTCCAACACTGAATAACTAGACCGCTGACTTATATGCCAAATATCATAAATTGGGGCCAACTTGAAATGAAAAGTGTCCGACCAAATGATCGTCATGATCTTATCACACCTAAGGTGTTAAGAGAAATCCACCTTGCCTATCAATCAATTGACTAAACCTCTTAACATGATAAAGCGGCTACTAAGAACCCATGGGTAACATTCAGATACTTCATGTAAATTAGTTAAGGGATTAAAGAGATTAGTAGATTGGGATAGGATTAGCTTGTCATTTGTGTTTGCATGTAGGGTGTGAATTTATCAGGATTTGGGGAGTATAGTGGAGCTGAACAGCTTCTGTGGGACACAGTGTTCACTTAATGAGGAGGCGGAGCTACAATATGTAAGAAGGGGGTCACTTGGAAGTATGTAACAGTTACATCATAGAGCTTGCTCGCTCTATGGTTACTACATGGTAACATGTAGCACATCATATCACCAGTCTGCCAGCTTTTTTTCAAACTAGCCAGCCAGAATAGTTGGACAGAATTTTGACTGGTCCTTGGCCGTTTTAACTGGCATATGGCCTTTGCTGACAGTTTGGCCAGTATAGACGCTGTGACCTCTGACGTCTCACTCGAAAACGCATACCGCCGGGCAAAACCTTTGGGTTTTGGCAGCCAGCTAGAAAGTACACGCAATCTTACCATGATTACGCGTCTTTTTGCCCGGCGAAACATGACGTGTACAGTGTTTTTTCAACAGAGGGCGGTTTGAATGTAAACATAGGCCACATAGGCATCACATAGAATAATAATGCAGAACTTTTTGCTGTAATTTGTATGTACTGAGCCTACGCGATGTAGATTTAAGGAACGTCGGGTGATAGAGCTGGAAATTCTCACCGGACCGGTGGCCAGAGTCTGCTGTTAATTTTTTTTGGTATTGACCCTTTGCACGCACGTCACACGCTCGGCTGTGTGCGCTAACCATTTTGGATGGTAGTTATGTTTACGTGTAAACGTCACACTTCACTAAATAACGGGCGTTGACATTTACCACCAAAATGGCGCATCCAAGATTATTTTGCTGATGACGTCAGGTCAATAGGGCTATGGTAAGATCACAAGTGAGCAAGTCATGCTGTCGAGTGTTTTTTTCACAATACCTACTGGACCACTGGCCAGAGTCTAGTAATTTGAGCTCCGTTGCTCATTTTTCGCTGCATCTCAATATTATCACCAGTGCTACACACACAATGTCCCCTTTTGTCTTCAACATCTTTACCTTCCACACGAAAATTTTTGTTTATGCGACTTACATTTGACACCGTGAAATACAAGTTTATCCCAATTTCTTAAAGCTATATGGCAGGAAATGCTGCTCAACAAATTTCTTCTTTGAGCAAAAGGTGAGTTGGGCACCAGTCAAAAACACTTAATGGGATGTTGGCTGGAAACCTGGTAAACAGGACTTTTTTCTGTTCCTTGTTTTTGTGCGCACAGCCTTTATGAAATTGGGCTCTATGCCCATCTTGGGTCAACCTTTTGTAACAGATCTTGCTGCGTCACTATCACAGAGTATTTACACAACAAAAAAGTTTCTCTTTTTTATCTCCATGCTTCAACTAGCTTCCATCAACCCATTGGCCTGCCACCCTGTCAAACATTTACCCACTCCTTGTTGTTGAGTGTTCCATTACATTTTACGCCCGCCTCTCCATCACACTGACCTAATTACGCCCATTCTTCCAGGGTAATTTGTCTGCAATGACAAGTGGTAGGGGGTTATTAAACTGCCCCTGTTTGTTAAACCAAACCTGTTGTTATACTCCCTTTTTTCCCTCCATCTGTGGAAGGATCCACATAATGCCCCTCAACCCTGAGCACAAAGGTCGCCCCGACCTGACATATATGGGGTGTGCACCTATGTTTTTGTCCGTGGACCCCCCCTGGGTGGTTGGGTTCATTGTTGAAGGGGATACATTTATCTTCTACCTGTCTCCGCTCCTTTGTGGTGTCTTTACCTTGGTGGTCTTCCAGGACCACCTTCTTTGGGATGTCAACCTTATCTGGGTAACTTGATCCTCGACTGTAAGGCTTCCCTACCATTGCCAAATCAAAAGTGAAATCACCTTCGCTGCAGGAACATGGCATGACTACCAACTGCAGTAATTTTCCTTGTATCAGTTCTTATCAAGTTCATGCTCTATGGTCTTGTAAACCTTTTTTGCAAGGTCACAGGCTGAGGTTTTGCCGCCAAGAGGTTGGAAAACTATGGTAAGCCATAAACAAAACAAATGGCCACAGTTTGTAACAATGTTACACAAACATTTTTATAAAAATGTTGGATTTGTTTGAAGGAAACAAAACAAAACATGGGAGGTATTTTAGTTAATTGAAAGTTTGCAGAAAATGTTGAATTTGGTCACAACAAATTTAATGTTTCGCTAACATTGGGCCAACCATGCCAAACAGCCAGTATGTTTATCAACAATAGTGTACGTCTATACTTCTGTAACAAGCCATATTGGAAAAGTACCCAACCGCAAGTAGTACCATAAACCAGAGCTGTGTATTGGGAGAGTTGCAAGATGGAGGGACCAGTTTGCCTTGGTCACGACGGTTGCTTGATGCCATTTTTGGTCAAAATGCAGCACAATCTATGTGCAGTCCAGACTGGCACCCGTGTGTACACATGTTTGTTATAAGGACAACAAATGGCTTCTTAAACTGCAAGTTGTACACAGCTCTGCCAAAAGCTTTACAGAGTGTGCAGGGCTTAAATTGGGGGGGGGGGGGGGGCGGGGGGAATCCACTAGACCACAAGGCTTGCAGCTCAAATGTTTTTACAAGACATTTATTTGACAAGTCCAGAATCAAAATGAGTTATAAGGATGAGATTTAGATAGATCTCATTTGTCTATTGTTACTCAAGAGAATTGTAAGATATTATTTTATTTATAGCCAACATTTTTTTTCACAAAGCTACATATTGAGGTAGCCCATTATTATTCAACAAAAAAAACAATACTGCCGGGCTTGTCCAGTTCTGAGTTTACTGGCCCGACGCTAAAATCACTGGGCTCTGGCCTGCGATCCTAAGTAAATTTTGAGCCCTGTTGTATTACCACCTTGGTGAGGTAGCCCTCTTTTTAATTTTAAAAAAGGCCAAAAACTGTTTTTAGAGCCAACTCTCCCCCAAAAGAGCATCAGTTAAGTACTGGTAATTTACTCATTTCCCCGCCTCAGACAAGATAAATCAGAAAAGACTCTGTAAATTTCAATTACACAGTGCTAACAGTAAACTCCTCCCGGCTGTGTTTCCACCACAAAAAAAAATCATTTTGCAAAGCAAACTCCAACCATCCCTCCTTCCCTCCCCTCTGAATGAGATCGAGCAGAACTTAAGGAGGAGGGTATTACTTAGCGAGATAATTCCCCGCTAAATCCATGAATCGGCAAAAAAAAAAAAAGAGTTAAGATGACACCTTTAGTGTTTGCATCTCATGAGAAGATGTCTTTATGAGCAGAGTTTACACGTCCTTCGACAAATCCCTCCCAGCCAAATGACATCTTCCCCCCATCCTTGACAAGTTGGTCAATATCCACAGTCGCATCTAATTGTCCGCATCTTGTTTTGAATGCCGCCTCATCATCTGTTTTTAAATGGTTCCTCCCCTTAGTCTAAGACAGGAGGATCAGTTTCAAGAAAGCCGATTGTTCGGGGAAGAAGAGGCTCGCCGGCTTATCCGCGCCGGCAAGCCGGATGAACCGTACTTAAATAAGTCTCTGAAATCCCATCAGGAATTCAGAGGTTTTTGTTGTCGCTCCCTCCGCTAACCAAATAATACATGTATGTTAGAAAAATAAAAGATCTGAACGGGGAGGTAGGATAATATGGATGGTAGAGGCGTAAAAGGCCCCTTTGACTTGATTGACCAATTTGATGTCGATTACAAGTAGAAGGTATGCGTAAAGGCCCTTTGACTTGAGTGCACAGTCTGATGTCGATTACGAGTGATGTACACTTTACCTTAGCACTAAGCCACTTAAATTGATATCTATCTTTATGGGTTGACTGCATTCAATGCAGGTACAATAGGGCTCATCAGATAGGCTTTGTTGAACTGTCCCCCATGTGCAAATAGGGATACTCATTATTGCTTATCGTGAAAAAAAGTAGGCTCATACTATTCTGTCCCTCCAACCTCAGTTTGGTATTGAAATAGGAAACAAGCAAGATGGGTGTACTGTGACGCATGTGAAAATGCACAACCTCATTCCCAGGGATGTTCAATCTCTCTGCACTGTTTTACCCACAGTACGACTTGCTCAATCGTAACCCCTGGAAGTGTGAAATATCGAAATATATTGGATATTAGAGTCCTGTGGTTGATCTACTTGTGTTAGAGAATAGAGCTATAGCTCCATGGTTAGACTCAGAGCGCGCTGTCAAAAGAAGCATCAAGTCATATAGAAACTGGTATCCTCTCATTCTTTCTTTGATCTCATGACATGTCTAACTGTATGCACTGTTACACATGTGAAAAAAAAACAAGATTCATTTGAGGTGGGATCACATAAACATACTTGCATTTTAACACCACACGGAAGTTGTGTTTTAAAAAAGATGAGTAACGTTGCCTTTAAAGATGGCGAATTTACACTGGGTGTGGTCAAGTGGAAACTATCTACAGATCGGCCTCTTGCACAATGCAAAACACACTTACATGCGCCTATCTTGTCCGCAATTTTGCTAGTCAAAATGTGCACAATATTGTACGTATTATTTTTGCAGGCCAAGTGGAAGATCAAATTTGTTAGGGAAAAGTTAATGAGGGAATCCTTTAAAAGTACATTAATGGTTCTGTAATATTCATCACTTTTTTCTTTTTTTCTTCTTTATCTTCAGGTCATTTTCTTGGAAATAATACGGTTTTGGATCGTCTACGAGATGACGGATTCGAAATTGAAAATGTCCCTGCTTATGAAGAAATCAGATTGTAAGTAAACTGTTTGTGGTTTTTTTGTGAAAGATGCTTGCTCGCTGCCTGACACTTCGTTCTTGTAAAGGGAAGGCAATTTTACCTTGGTAACGGGTAACTCTATGAAAAAATATATACTTCAAATAGGCATGAGGCAATGACCAGGGGCATGGTAGACTTGTGGACAAGTCATTAAGGGTCTGCCGTGGTGATATAGTCGAGATGTGGCGGTGCTCTCGTGAGATCACTGCTCTCGCACGAATTGCTGGTTGCCGACGTCTACTTCCCGTTAAATGAGACTGTAGTCATGCGAGCAGTAGCCACGCGAGAATACTGTGGGAAACGCAGGGAGAATCAGAATAGAGTCAGAACGCTATCACCACAACCGGCATTTAACGACTTGCCACAAGTCTAACGGCATGGAGGCGATTGCCTTGGTAAAGTACCATGGCCTGCATTACATAAGTACTTGCACATTAAGAGGTTCTTTTAGATTTTAAACAGCGGTAGTGAATGTCACTTGTCATTGATCTATATGCTACTGCAAGTCCTTTTATTCAGCTACATTACCAACAGTGTCAAATTTCACTTCAGCTTTAGTAGCCATTAAAATCTTAGAAACTTTAGAATCCGTGAATACTGGTTATACAAAAAATCATGATTTTGTACCTACTTCTCAATCTTTTACTACTTGGGAGAGCTTTTTACAACTGGGCAGCTCATTATTTTGACAACTTTGAGGAATGTGTTTTTACAGCGGGAGCACATTTGACTATACACTTAGCTAAGGGCCTTTTGTGGTTTTTCAGAGACAGTGTGTGTGATCTTAGGCTAAGTCAAGTCTCTTCCTAACTCGGAACCCATTATGGGTTTGCAAAGGAGCAAATCTCTCATTACTTTGGTTTCTCTTTCTGTGAGACTACCATTCGGAATGACTTGGAATCTTTGCCCTGCATCATACCAACATCCCTGCCCACCTTATTATAGTTCATTCAAAAATCTGCCCTTTGATACACCATTGCTTAACAGCCTTTTAACATCTGCCAAAAAAACTGGACCTGTCTTTCATTCCAAAAGTGGTGGGGAGGGGTTCTTAAATCCCCCTCCCCCCTTCAGCCACATCTTCTAAAAGTCTCAGTGTATTTAACAATAGATTTTGGACTCACAAGGTGTCACTAAATCTGGGGCAATTTGCATCAACAACATCCCTCTGATGGCATTTTGTTGTCTTCACTTTCTTTGGGCTCTCTTCCGACCCATACAAACTCTTCCATTTGCAAACAGGGAGACCACCAGTTAGACTTCTTACAGAGGGCTCCAAGAGTCTCTGTGTTTTCTTACTTAATCTCTATTCGTCTCAGACTCCTGCATCCATAAGAGCAAAAGGCTATAATCACCCCAGTTGTTTGTTCTCTAATGCATCAATCTGCCTGTAATCTTTAACCCATCGTTGGGGGTTTGGGAGAACAAACCAGTTTGGGGCTCATTTTTTTAAAGTTGATTAGCCTACGCCAACAAGTCTTGTAGGAATTTCTTTCCTCTTGTTTTGTGCCAGAGTGCCAGAGGCCCGCCCAGGCCGGAATGCTGGCTAACACCTTGGGTGCATGTAAGGAGTTAATTCTTTTATACAGAATCTAACAGAAAACGTCTTTCCGTCATCCTCCGTTGTGAAGATGTGCAATTAAGACACTCCAGTGTCCGATTTCTCTGCCTTTTCAATAAATTGAATTGCTTTAAAATGACCAAGTGTCACAGTTGACCTTTTGCTGCCACACACATTGTTTTTTTCAAACACCTTCAAGTTTTAATTATTGAGCAGGGAGTCAGTTCAACAAAAGACATTTCTTTCTTTCTTTCTTTCTTTCTTTCTTTTGAAGAAAGAAAGAAAAAAAAAAAGTTTGGCCCTGAGCGACTTTAAATTGAAATCTTTCACTTTTCTTAATGCTTTGAGTGAAGGTATCAGAAATAAACACACCAACAAAAAGAGTTCCATTTTGACAACTCGCTATGTTGGTTTTTGTTCCTCTGTCCACTTCTTGGAATTTAACACAGAGCTTTAAGACACCTTGCAGAAACCCAGCTTAAAATCCTCTTAACCATCACAAAAACAATTAATTGTTTTGTAAGGGGTTTTATTCCGTTTCTACTTAAAGACTGGCTCCCAAGGTAAAATACAGTTTTGGGATCCACTCATTTTTCACCGATCGTTCCAGAGAAATATTCCTGTTTAGAGTACTTTTCAAGGTTGAGAAAAAGGCATTTAAAGGCATTCACAATAAACCTGTAACTTGTTTTCTTCATTAGACTGCCATTCTATTTCCTTATTCGTTGAACGATGTTTTAGTGAAAGTGAAAAGATTGAATGAATTTCATCCTCCAAAAAGTAAATAACAGACATTCTTGTTCCCCTTATTGCCTCATCGTCACAATTCAAGTTTCACCTTTGACAAAACCGTACTTTAATCAGCTGATTTCCTCTTTTTCTTTTCGAAAACTGAATTTAAAAACACTGTACAAAAGTTAAGCGTGATCGGCAATTTCCTCTCTTTTTTGCAATAAGAAAGTTGCAAGTCTGTCTAACCACGAGTACCCAATTTGTAAAACCTTTTGCAGGAAGCACTCTGAGATGACCCCAGATGACCTGAACTGGCTCCTGGATGCCACGGAGACCACATCCAGAGGCAAGAAGCAACGTCTGCGAAGACGGAGAAAGAAGAAGAAGAATCTTCAGCAAGAGTTCCCGCCCAACGAGCAGCCCCAGAAAGATTCATCTGTAGAGACTCCGGAGGACAAAGACAGCAAGCCGGAGCGTAAATTCATCGACCTCTGGGTCCCACTCACGTGAGTTCTCAAGAATTTTTTCAACAATTATTCTCGATTTTACTCACGCAATTTATAAGAAATCATGTGAGTGATTTACTACACAATAAAGTTTTTGTACGAGGGAAATAAAGTTTTTGTACGAGGCTAAAAGTAGTGACCTTTGACATCCCACAACAAAATCGTCGCGCGTCGCGCAAAATGAAATGGCATAATTAAGTGCAGTTTATATGTAAATCGTTGTCATGTTGGTGCATAGGAACTGTTGTGTTTAAATTCTAGGCATTCATTTACAAAGGGTTTAGGCATTTGTAGGCCTATGGCCTCTATTATAATTTTAGGTTTCAATAAACAAATTTCGTAAATCTGTTCTAACGGTGGGATTAATGAAAATTCTGACATATCTGTCTCATAATACTAAGCTTCACACTGCCAATTTGCCTAGACCATTACGTTACACATTTAGTAAAAATGACGGTTAAAATAATCAAACCCAGATAGTATCTCCTTTTTACCGATATAAGCTCTCTTGGCTGCAGTTGCCCAAGAATTGGAAATCTGAAAGTAAAGAGAATATCATGACTGGTTACACCAGATACATGAAGAAAATTAGCAGTCACTAGTGATACCACATGTAAACTAGCAGCTACTAGTGACCCCAGATTCAAGATAAAAATGGCTGCTGCCCAAAACTTCTACAGGTCCAAAATATTGACAAGCGTTTACATTCTGTGTGGGACCACCCCTGATGGCTAAAGGCAAAAGGAAATAAAAGGCATTGATCCCAGACCTCATGACATGACTCTCAACAAAACGTCCGTCTTAATTCATTTCCGCTTTGCTTGAAAAGTGAGCAAATTTACCGAGTAAACATCGGTGCTTGTTTTGCATGGACATAGACCCTCGTATGGGGCTATATTTGTTTGCATATGCATTATTACCTGCTATGTGAATGAGGGTGGTGATGTATGGGCTGGGAGTAAACTGGTTTAGGACCGTCCAGGAAATTCATAGTTTAAAGCAATTGGACCCTTTCGGTAAACAGTATTGTCCAAGGCCCACACTTCGTGTATCACAACTTATATATAAAATAACAAACCTGTGAAAATTTAGGCTCAATTGGTCATCGGAGTCTGGATAAAATAACGGGAAAACCCTCCCTTGTATCCGCACGTTTCGCCGTGTCATGGCATGTGTTTAAAATAAATCCGTAATTCTTGATATCGAGAATTTATATTGTTTTACTGTTTTCTCAAAAAGTAAAGCATTTCATGGAAAAATATATCAAGAGAATTCTTTCACCACTACCTTCTGTAAACCCTATAAGTTATTTGTAAATCTGTGAACTTTTTTCTTTTTCTGTACCGAAAGGGTCCAATGGCTTTAAAGGCCGAGCTTTTTTCTAATGGGTACCTTTTGAAGATTCTATTAAAAATGCCTGATCAACACAAGGCTTTTTCCAAACTTCAGGGCCCAATTTCATAAATCAGTTTAGTGTATGAGCCTTCACCTGGAAGTGGCCGTGATATCTCTTTCCAAATATTGAAACCAATTTTAAAATGACTTGATGATGGCAGAACAACAAAGTTGGAGTGGCTTGGGTGGCTAGTGCGTAAAGCGCTCGCCTCTCACCACTGTGGCCCTGGTTCGATTCCCAGCTGTGAGTAGAGTTGTGCATTGGTTCTCTCCTATGCTACAAGATTTTTTCTCAATTTGTCCTCCCTCTGGAAATAACCAACACTGGCTGTGCTCCGTTGGGTTGATATGGCTGGCTGGCAAAGGCGCCTTGCATGCCTGCGGCTCGAAACATCATAGCCTTCTCAATTCAGCGTCTCATCTTCAAGTAAGGATGATTAGCCTCTCAAATTATTATTACAGGCATGATATTCTCTGTACTTTAGTTTGATTTCCGAGTTTTGTCAAAAATAGCCTGAGAAGTCTGTTAAAGCCTACACCATGTGTACATGTAGGTCAGCCATGTACTCTATAAGATGTTCGAACCAGTTTGCAAGGATAAATATTATACATGTTGGTGTTATTATTATTAAAATGATAACATAATAAATTCACAATTGTCTTAGCTATCACAATCTGTACACCCTTCCCCCATACACATTATGTAACTGCCCCTTGTTGCCAGAGGTGCCACGAATTGTAAGAAGTTATTCTGATTGTGTTGATTTCCATTTGTAAACAATCTTCGGAAGAAGTTTGCTCTGAAGATGCCAGCAAATTGGAAAACTCTGGGAGACCTCGGGAGTAATTAAAAGCGATGATGTTGGTTCTGTTGACAAAAGTGCTCTGATGAATGTACCTTGAATAAAAATTAAAATACTTTTTACCACATGAGGGCGCTTTCTTTACTGGCAATCACATTGTATGTATCACATGCATGATATTCTTCCTACTTCAAAAATTCCTTGCCCTTTGAAGAATTTGTTTAATTTTTGTATTTAAATAAAATAATAATACATTTGTTCCCACTTTTTCTAAAAAGCCAAATATCATCTGTGTCTCAGACTTATCTTATTTTGTATGTATGTATTTCACCTACATGGCAATGGCCAAAGAAATAATACAGATAATGGCAACAATGACCATTGACCAAAACCAAGTTTGCTTCACTTGTTTCACATAAATAACTTAAATTTGGTCCATACACATCCTAAATTTTTTTTTTTTTTATGCTTTATGCAAGTTGCCTGACACACAAGGCCTGAAGGCCACTTCAAGGTGTGGGCTACAATTATTTTTTTTCCAGAGGCCGTTGCCACCTACTCCTAGGGCTGAAACAGGGTTAACCCCTTTACAGTCCATACGGATGTAGGCTTGGGTATCATCAATTCGAAGCCTGGCCGGTAGAGCAGAAAGCACTGCCTCCCCAATTTTATGTAGCAAGTGTCACAACCGGGATCCGAACCCACACCCTGCTGATCAAACACCACTGCTCGAATCCGGTGCTCTTAACCGCTCGGCCATGACACAAAATTTTTTAATTCAATCCAATAACATACAAGCATTTCCATTTTCCTAAGTGTTTGCTGCACAGGTGAAGCAAGGCTCTTCATCAATCATTCACTGCTCCTGCTCTTCAATTTTGTCTGTGTTTTTTCCATCAACTTTCTACCTTTTATAATTGACCTCTTTCTCAGACATGCATTGTCCCTGTGAATCTCAAAACATCATCATTTTGAAAACATCCTAAATGCATCTCTACGTCCTGACCCCATTAGTAACAAATAAATTAACCCACAAAAAAAAAATCAGTTTCTGAGAGGACAACAATACTTGCAGAACAGAAATGGTGCTTTACGTGAGGCGCAGTTTTTATTTTATATTTTTCAAATATTTGGGAAGGTTCTTGATGTATGTTTTCAATGTTGTAATGTCACCATGAAGTCACCATCAGTGTGAATAAATTCAGAACTCATGCTTTGATCTTGATAGTATTTTATCTTGTGTAAAGGGCAACTCTGTGAGGAAGCTGTAATTGTATATTTGAACATTTTAAGGGACACCAAGGCAATGACCAGGGCCCAATTTCATAAAGCTGTAAGGCAAAAAATACTGCCTAGCGTTCGCTTTGCTTTAAGCAAAAACTGAGTGGGGCACTAGACCAGATGCATCAGTCCAAACCTTGTGGAATTTTGGCTGGTAACCAGTTTTTGTTTCGCAAGATTTTTATCAAGTTTTTATGCTTACAGGCCTTATGAACATTTCAAACATCATCTGCATATATACAATTGGGTCAATTCTACAGCCCCCATTACTTCAGTAATGTGACAAATTATTTGCATAAGTGTCAAAACATACACGCTGCCTGCTCCTGAATAGAGGAAGAAAAAATGCTGGCTAAAGAAAAATAGGGCATTGAAGAATGGGGAGGGACAGCTTTTGTCAAGTGTCTGGAAGCACTTGATGTGTTTTTTCATTATCCTAACATCAGCATTCAGCAGTGACAGCATTTTAAAGACGTCTGCATATATAAAATTGGTTCAATTAGATCACACACACACCTACCTCTTAAGTAGGACCAAGCTGTTTGTGTGAGTATGTGTCAGCGCTCAGCTTTTCTCAAGAAGCCCCAAGAATTTCAACCAGCCCCTTGAGGTGGAACCTTTCAGATGCCTTTTAGGAAGAGTGGATTGTGAAAATGGTTTGATGGAATGTTGCCGAAAGAGAGTAGCTTTTTAAGTGGTCCGGGGGATGGGGGACTTAATACGCCATCAGAATTATTCATGTGACTTTTGAATAAAAGTCATTCAGTCCTGGCAAATGTTGTCAAGGGTTGCAGTTCCTTTTATTTTTCTACCGGTGTGTAAATATTCCTGTATGATAAGAGTGGGTTTACTGGAAAGGAACTAAGTCCATGGATGATGCGTTTTAAAATAGAAAATATTGCTTCAAGAGCTTGACTTTGTAACTGAAACAAAAAGTTTTTATCAATTTAAGGAAAAACATTGGCATTGCAGATCCGAGTACAATTTGAGTCACAAGAATGTTACTTTCAATCTAAGTACTTTGCTAAACGAATACAAGTACCTTCAGAGCAGTACTTGAGTAGCCTACTTACATTGTACTGTGCAGGAATAGTCAACACAGTAAGCCCGGTTCATACTTCCTGCGAATGCGAATGCAAAGCGAATTTTGGCAGCGAATGTTTACAGGAGTTGAGCACATTTCAACTGATGCAAATTTGTGATGTCAAATTTCGTATCGCATTCGCATTTTCAGGAAGTAAATTGAGCCGGGCTTTTTTACTGGTGTATTTTCAACTTTGTGTGTGAATGTAAACTAAATTCCAGCACGACATTGCATCAGCGAAAAATATAATTTCTTTTCTTTCTTCCTTTTTTCTTTCTGCTTACAGTGGGAAACCGTTACCAAAGATTACTGAAGATCCGAAGGGAGTAACAACGATCTCTCCTTACCGTGACACAGGAAGTGGATACAACTTCCTGCGCGGATCAAGCTGCCTCTCTGCAATATCTAGTTCTCTTTACGTAACACTCGCGTTACTCCTAAATTTCCTCGTGACGAGACTTTGTGTCACACTCTCACCTGTGAGATAGTACCGTCACAGCTCCATGATATTTTTTCTAACAAGACTGAGCCAAAAAAACATAGTTGTTATTTTTTAGTATATCTCATGAATATTTATTATCCTATTGTACAGTCAGGACTGCCTTATTATATAATTTGCATAAAGTATTAATTTTTTTGTTTTTTCCTCTGCCGATTTTTGGGCAGGTTGTATAAAAGTTATTTGTTCATATGAAGGGCCTGTTTATCGATTACACATTTTAAGGTTGGTTTTTTTTCTCTCTGACTTGTGAGGCCAGTTCATACAAAAAGCCAAGCCATTTTTGAGATTCAAGGGAATATTTTCAGACAAATGTTTTTAAAATTAAGTTCAGGGACATCTTTTGAGTTATTGTTACTTTGTGTTACCAGAACAAAATATGAACTGGCCTTAGTTCGTTGTTTAGTTATTATATTTTTCTTCTATCATTTGATATATGGACCAAGGTGAACATTGAATGTAATTAGATTGGAAAGTCAGTGACTTTGAGCCACTTGATAGACTTGTGGACAATTTTGTTTGACTCTCTTCACGATTATCGTGTCACTGGCAAAGTTCTCCCGAGACTGCTGGCCCCCACAGGAACGCCCGTCGGGCGTTCTGCTCTCATGACTATGGTCTCATTTAGCGGAGAGCAGCTGGGGAGCCAGGAGCCTCGCGCAAGAGCAGTGATCTCGTGAGGCCAGTCTTCAACCGCGGAGTACTGTCTACTGAGTGTATTACGCTATAACGACATTTAGACTTGTCCACAAATCTAGCCAGTTTATGGTGTCCTCTTCAAGCTCCATTTTTGGTATTAAAAATAATCTATAAATTAGACCTGTATCACCATGCATTTGTTTTTTCCTTACCAACCCATATGGTTGGTTATAGTTGGGTCCCATTTTTATTTTGCCACTTAAAGCCCATTAGAGTATCCTAGGAACCATACAAAGCTGGCTGCTAATGTTAAAGATTTGTGTTTCCGTACGATATCAGTAATCTGTACAAATTAGCTACTTACAATAGAGTTTTACTTTAAACAAACATGTCACCAATCAAAAGTTGGTTTGGTTCCCAGCTTAGGCCAAGTCCGAAACGGCGCCTTCGGCTACAGCTATGGCTAGATCAGCGCCTCTGTCAGTGTTGAAGAATAGGCAGTATCTAGCCGTACCTGTAGCCGAAGTCGACGTTTCGGACACGGCCTTTCTTTGCTTCTTGAGTAAGTCATAGGCCATATACAAATTGGCAGCTACAACTACATCTTCAACTGTTGACAAAGCCATTTTGTCCTTTCAGCAGAGAGATAAAAATTCATGCAATTTTGAACTACCGGTAAAGTTTGATTTTCAAGTACTGCATTCAGGGTGGATCAAGATGGAGGGGGGGGGGGGGGGGTCTTCATTCACAGAGTCCACCATTTGCAATTATAGGATGGCACCTACTAAGCCTCCATCATTCAACAGCCTGGATATCTTCACCTTTCTGACTGAAAAAGTGAAGACTACAGCTAGATACCCAACTTACAGTCGAAATGACTTTTAACCTTAAACTTGAAAACATGTTCATGCCTTTTCCAGGCGTACTCATGCAAACTGCTGTTACTGGCTTCTGATTAAAAGCCAAACGGAGCATAGTATTAGGTGCTTTCATGCCAACTCAGAAGCTCCCCCAGTTTAAATTAAACTATAGTGCAAGTCAAACCATGGTCGAACCCACTGCCACAATTCAGTACTTTTGAATTTCATTGACACTCAAGCACACACAGGTGTGTGACAAAGTAGGGCGGGGGCAACTGCCCACCCAATTTTGACAAACATAGTGGAGAAAATTCCCAGGTTTAAATTAAACTAAAATAGTGCAAGTCAACCATGGTCGAACACACAGCCACAGCCTTCAACCCTCTCCACAATTCCAGTACTTTAGAGTTTCATTGACACTCAAACTCAAAGGCGAATGACACAGTGGGGCAGGGGGCAACTTGTCTCCCAAATTCTACGAACACAAAATTTGGACAAAGTAAGAAGAAGAGAGACTGAACAGGGAAAGCAAAACAAATACTTTTAACCTGTGTCTATTTGGGGCACATAACCCCTCTCTCTGCCCTGCTAACCATAAGTTATATAGCCTATGTGCCAATGCCAATGCTGACTTTCTAGGCAAGCAGGCAAGACTTTTTGCTATTGCAGAAATTTAGCAAGAATTCTACTAAATAGCCCTCAAATGCACATACAATCCGTCATCATATATAGGTGAGCACAATGTTGGCCACATTTTTTTTTTTTTTGGGGGGGGGGGGGTAAAAGGTCACATCTGCAAAGTAATGTGTTTCCTCATTGCACTTTATGCTGGATAACATACTCTAAATATAAATTGCCTTTTAGTCATTTAATTTTCCTTAACCCATACAAATTTTCTTCAAATACCCATTGTTTTTATTCAGCTCAATTACTTAATTTTCTGTAACCCTAATTTTTTTTTTTTTACATGTAGCGCCTACTTGGAGTAAGAGATTTCCAGAATCCGTCAGAACCCTACAGAATTTTGCTTAGCGACAAATGAACTTTCATGTCATTTAACTGATACCAGCCAAAATTTACTCTCGCATACTTATTTGGTAGCAGGTTTTGTTTTTGTTTTTTCGCTTACAAATTTACCCCAGGGCCCAATGGCATAGTGCTGCTTACTATGGATTTCTGCACTAATATAGACCCTTTCTATTGTAGATAAACAAACCAAGCTTGTTGACATGGATGGCCAAATGTTTGCAAAACATTCAACTGTGTCATAGATGTAGTGACCAAATTCAAAACTTCTGCAAACTTTCAATTTACAAAAAAATCATACCACGATTGATTGCTTTGTATCAAAAAAATTCAACAATGTTAATTGTGAATATTGGTGTAACATTGTCGAAAACTGTGGCTTCCCATAGTTTTTCCAACCTTTGCTGGCAAAAATTTGGGCTTTGTCATTGCAATAGAAATGTCTATGGCTCATGCTGTGTTTTGGGTTCCAGTAGCGCAGAATTTAGTCGTAAGCAGCATCATCTAGTTTGCCCAGGTCAAAATTCCAGTTGAACCTAGTTAACTGGGGTCAACTGGTTCAACTGGATAGTGATCAAACTCGTCCATTTTCCATATTAACCAACTGGTTTGGACTAGGTTTAACTGTGTTCAACTAGGTTGAAATTATAAACCAGTTGGTCTCTGTCCATTTTCCATATTAAACCAACTGGTTTTAACTGTGTTTAACTAGTTTATCAACTGGTTTCAACTAGTTCCAGTTAAACCCAGTTTAACTAGGTTCAACTGGAATTTTGACCTGGGTGGCCACATACCCATTCTATTCATGGCTGCTGTTTTTTTTAGCAAGAACTCATATAAGACTGTGGTGGAATTTTGGTCCATACTCAATGAATTTATCTAAGGGAAGGGGAATAAGTATGATCATGTGATTATAAGTGCTTGCATAATTAACTATGTAAATACAAATTATACATAATTATAATTAAAATGACAGGCAGTGCTTTTATTCATTGTCTATACTATGTATACATATTGTAGTTCTGTACAGATGACATTGCATAACAAAGTTTTAATGAAACATAAATCATGAATAATAACACAAACCTTAAAATATTTGCATTGTTCAATGTTTTTAACTTTTACGATACATGTAATGGGAACAGGAATCTTTTAAGATTCTTGTATTTGGAAAATCGGGGAAAAAATGTAATTTTTAAAGAAATGTGGCATAACCAGTACTTTTCTCTCCGTTTTTGCCAAGACAAAATTTGGCTATAAAACGTATGGAACCATTCATTTGTGTGTATTTATTTCATAATCTCATCTGGAGTGGGGGGGGGGGGGGTCAAGAGCACAAGGAAGGGGGGGGGCTCAATCCCCTCTGCCCCCCCTCCTTTATGGGGATACTTCAAAAAGGGCAGTCTAGTCTTCACCCTCCTTGGGAAAAAAATATCAAAATCAATGGTCTTTATCGCAAATAAGTGCAATTCCAACTTCTAATCCAGTCAAGTTATAACAGGGAACCACAATAAGTCTCAAGTGGTTTAGATGCAAAGGTTCATACCAAAGGTTGCCCACTTCTCAGAAGCTCCAAACGCTGGTGAAGCAGTTTGGCCTTGACTGTACATCCCCCCCCCCCCCCCCCCCCCCTGCGCGCAAGGGGTACCCACCTTCTTTCTATACCGTATTTGGCCATGACAAGAGTGCATGTAAAAACTGACAAACAGTGGCCTGCACACTGGCGGCAATTAAATTTAAAGTAATTTTTTATTTTACCATATAGAAATGACTGAGTGCCTTACTTCTATGCCCCCTTTACAACAAGTAAAGAATAGCTCCATCGACGAGCCGCTGAAAATAAAGTATTTAAACCCAAATCCAAACTGTCCTTTGTCCATTGGATAAATTCCTCAACAATAGTTAGGTACGGTCAGGCCTGGGTACGGTCAACAACAATACACCGTGGCTAATGCCAAATGATTGACAAATGCCGCGCTTTTTATATATCTATTCTTTGTGTCAAGACTGTCACTCTCATAATGTGCTTCGGTTGTCAAATACCACGTAAAAGTGGATGGGAGTATCGTCTTGAAGTGAGGCTATGTTATCACTGGAGACAATTTGAACGCCATGTTTTTTTTATGCACGTTTCTACTCTTCAGCTGTACTGAGTTCAACCATAGAGCAAAGAGATGGAGTCAAAAATGGTGAGTAGGCCTAGATTTCACAAGAGTTCTCTGCCATATATTGTGGCCAGGGACTAAACATCATTTTTATTGTCTACTAACAAACTGAAACTGTTTGTAAATGTCAGTTTTGAGGAAGAATTAAGCCCGCGAAATTTAGTTTCCCAACACGTGCAAATCCCGCGGCCGTCAGCGCCCACGAACGGTCGGTCCCATGTTCGAAAGTATGAAATTACTAGAGAAGGTGCAGAAAAGTTGCCTACGCCTGTGCAACGAAGATATTAAGTTGGAATCTTTACAAGAGAGGAGGACAAAAACAAACCTGATTGAAACCTATAAATACATTAGGATAACGGATAACTTTCCGTATGGCGCCACCACTTTTTCACTCATTTTTAGAAAAAGGGATTTTTGATTGAGGTAAATTAGATACTATATTATTTCATATCGAATGAAAAAGTGGTGGCGCCATGGAAAAGTTTCCGTATGGTGCCACCTCTTTTTCATATGAAATAATATATAGTATCTAATTTACCTCGATGAGATATCCATCTTTGTAAAAAATGAGTGAAAAAGTGGTGGCGCCATACGGAAAGTTATCCAAACATTTTCCTAAAAAAGAAAAGGCAAAGGAAGCAACTGTAATTTGTTTTTAAGGGAGTTCAATGTAAACTGTGGTTTTCC
This sequence comes from Asterias rubens, assembly GCF_902459465.1. NCBI lineage: Eukaryota > Metazoa > Echinodermata > Asteroidea > Forcipulatida > Asteriidae > Asterias > Asterias rubens. The sequence goes on along the minus strand of NC_047073.1, from coordinate 11,539,301 downwards.
ATTTTTGTTTTAACAAATTTTAGAGGGCGTTTACTCCGAATGTGGTTTTCAGATAAATAAATCCAAGTTATTTATTTATTTAAAGATCTTGATACGGGATACAAAGATCAGCACAACAGGTACATTACATTAAGGTCATGTATAATAAATAAAAACAAGGGAAAAAGGAAAACATTACGTTGAAGAAAAAAAGTATATGTTATTATAATTTTTCGCTGGTACAATTGTAAAGCCGCGACAGGCTCCTGGGGTCTGCAACATGCATGCATGGATTGGGTAAATTACACCCTGTGCAAAATCGACCTACTGTGAATATACTTTTTATTGACAAAAGAGGGCGCCGTTCAAATCTCACCACAATCAATTTCAGAAAAAAAAAATGCAATGTATGCCCCATGCCAAAGTAAACCTTTATGTTGGTTTTCAGGCACAGCAATTTCAGGGGAAAATGCAAATACATAAAACTGCTGCACACAGACAAATTTGTTCAAGAACCGAGCCAAAAAACAAAACATTCAGGGAACCAGGTAGATATTTGTTGCTAATGACCAAGGTCCAAGCTAAAATAGGAAAGCGTTATATACACATAATGAATGTTTATGAGTGCAATGGTGCAAATATGTTCATGAGTTGAAAGATGGAATGTTCTATTCAACGAGGCGAACAAAGCGTAGGCCTCCAATTTTTAATTGTAGAAGACGAATGCTAGTAATTTTACTAATATGCCTTGCTGCGTTACCGAAGACAACGCGCACGCAGTGATGTTTTTACTCAGCTTTTTCGTTCCATCCAAAAAGTACCATTGCACGCTGGCAGCGTGCAATGGTACTTTTCGGATGGAACGAAAAAGCACGGTGAGTGACTCAGCGTGCAATGGTACTTTTGCTTGCTATCACGTGACGGACAATCCTCCAATCAAATGGCAAGGATCTGCTTGGGTGTTATATAATATAGACTATTGATTAATGAAAAGAAAAAAAAATAATATTATCAATTATAACTTTGACTTCATCGCATAATGAATAAGCACAAGTGTAACTTAAGCTCATAGTTATAAATTGGCATTTTATATAAGTAACAAATATTTAAATTCATATAATGAATTAGCATATTATTGTCATAAATATAACTTTATTGCAGGATCTAGCATGAGTCGAAATGATGACTTTATCTCATAATTATGAGTTTGCACAAGTCATAACTATACCGATAATGAATAACCATACGTTTCCTTTTGATATGGATTGAGGGAGGGCGCAGAAACTAAATGATACTTCATAATTTTGTGAACACAAACTTATGATCATGATAACACAGCCCCTTCAACTTCAAGCAAAATTATATTCTAAATCATCAATAACAATACTATCTATCGCAAAAAAATTGCAAGAAAATCACAAAACAAACTCAATGTTACTATTTTCAAATCAACCAAAATCCATTTTATTAGATTTGGAACCATACAAAAGATCATGCAGAGAGTACATCATGGACTAACTTCATTATTAAAAGTTCAAAACTTAAAACATTACTGAAAATATGAACAAGATATGGTATTTCAGAATAACATTCAGCGAATCTTTAAATGTACTTTCGGATTAAAAACTAGGATAATTTTGTTGCCATCTTGTTTCCACATTGTTTAACAAACCAACTGGAACTTCAACATCTCTCAAAGTCATTGTTGCCTAACTTAAATTTATTTGATACAATGATCCCATGCAACTGATTTTTTTAATTTCCTGATTTAAGATGACAAATTTCAACGGGGTAAAGAAAATTAATTTTGGTTTTACCTTGTAATAGCACTGTATACTTGGTGCTTACCCAAGCTCTGTGAAAAAAACCACCAAGTAATGTGCCTGTGATTATGTTCACAGAGATATTAAATGTTTCAGGTAATCACACAAGGATGCCATTTAATTAACTTAATCACTGTAGCTTGCTAGCCCAAGGAAAACCGTAAGTAAGGTCCGGCTTGCTATGTGTACCAGGAATACAGGGTTTAACCCCTACTCTTCCATGATACATGTAAGTGTTCTGGGGATTTTACCAATCCTAATATAGGGACCTATAGCTTTTACAAAAACTGATAAAGCAATTATGGTAACTTATCTTGCTCAGTCCACCACTGTAAACGGCTTGACCACAACACGCCACAGTGAAACATTGCGGCCAATAATATCTCACTCCGCGCACTGAAGATAATTCTAATATCTATGAAGAGCTCAAAAATGCCGCTTCTTAGCGCATCAATGCAAAGTTACAAAGAGATGAGTCTTTCATAGAGTTTTATATGAGCCAGTTGACGTAGCTTGAATGATATTGAGAGAAAGATTTTACAATTACGTATCAGTGCACTTTACATTAGCGACCTGGTCATTGGGCCAATAACATTCCTTTATTTTCTCAGCTCCCTGGGGGAGTATACAGCCCTCGGCTGCCGTGACGCTCCAAAGGCTTAAAAGCGTCTTGCTCAAGGAACAAGTGTCATGTCCGGGACTCGAACCAAGCAACACTCCGATTACTAAAAAACCAGGACTTGAGTTTGATAGTCTAAACCGTTCTGCCATGACACCACACAGTAAAATGTTTATTCAAACAGTAAAGTTTATTTGTATTTAATAATACTACATCATAATTGACAGGAATGTTCTTTAAGAGATAAGAACAATATTTCAAAGTCTGATTGTTGCAATCAAAGATATAACAATTTGTCTTCAAAAACAATTGCAAGACAGTGGAAAAAGAGTACTTTCAATATGTCAGATTAAGGCACATGCTGATAACAATTTTTTTTTTACATATTGACATGAATTCACAAAAATAACTAAATCAAAAAATGTATAAACTATAACTCAGCTCAACATTTTCAATTAAATTACTCAACTCGTAAAAATTGTTTGAATATGTATTAATTATTGCACAATTTATCATTTAATTTTGATTAATATAATCAATGATTAGTAAATATTATACACATAATGAATGTTTATGAGTGCAATGGTGCAAATATGTTCATGAGTTGAAAGATGGAATGTTTTATTCAACGAGGCGGAGCCGAGTTGAATGGAACATTCCAGCTTTCAACGAATGAACATATTCGCACCATTGCACGAATGAAAAACATTCATTATTTGTTTTATATAACATCCAAGTAGATCTTTGTCATTTTGATTGAAAGATACAACTTTCAAAACAAACAAAGCGTAGGCCTCCAATTTTTAATTGTAGAAGACGAATGCTAGTAATTTTACTAATATTATGCCTTGCTGCGTTACCGAAGACAACGCGCACGCAGTGATGTTTTTACTCATCAGCTTTTTCGTTCCATCCGAAAAGTACCATTGCACGCTGCCAGCGTGCAATGGTACTTTTCGGATGGAACGAAAAAGTACGGTGAGTGACTCAGCGTGCAATGGTACTTTTATTTGCTATCACGTGACGGACAATCCTCCAATCAAATGGCAAGGATCTGCTTGGGTGTTATATAATACCAAATATTTTCCCAATATCATCCCAAAGTCATTATAAAACTAATTTTTGTTTTTAAAGTTTTTAATATTTGCAGAGTTTATAAAAAATCACTGATACCAAGACCGCATTTAATGCGACTCTAACTTGCATAAATTTACCCGAACTCTCTGCCTTGAGTCTAACCATTAACAAATTGAAACCAGAACAAACAGCCAAAAGTACGATTGGCATTAATTGTCATGACAACTCCAGGTCCAGTTCCCGATCGTTGCTGACTGCGATCCACCGATTCATAATCCATTTCTTGCCCTTGGTGACGGGGCATCCGCCGTGCCAGGTGAAGGGGTCAACGTCCCCAAGCCACCCGGTTGTCTCGTTAATGAAGTGATTGTACCAAATGACCGCTTTGCCTAATTGCGGTTGGACCCGGAGGTTGGACTGGTGACATCGGGCGTTGAGATTCATCATGCCGTTCAGACGGAATACCTTTAAGGAAAGGGAAAAGAAAACAAGATTAAAAAAGTTATGATTACTTTTACTCATGGCATGATGTGGCAGAGCGGTTTAGTGCATTGGACACAAAAGTATACCTCAGCACGACAGAAATATGATGCACCAGAATAAAGTTACCAGGCAAAATAAGATACCATATCATATCCGTTGTGACTGGAATCCTTTTATTAAAGGGCCCAGTCAGGATAGTTAATATTATTGAAGACACTAAAGAACAAAGTAGTGCCTAAAATGAACCAGATACTTTATTTTTAGATCCCAAATCAGTGGTTTTCAGTGGTTTTTCCTGGCTTAAACAAACATCATTTACTTTGTAGTTTATTCAAGAATGATAATGAAATTGACAATCTTGGTAAGCTGGTTATGTTTTCTTCTTCTTTTTCGTTGTTAACATTTATTTCTCTCAATAAGCAGCTCTGTAACATTTGCCCCTGGCGTCTGAGTAACCAGGGTATAGCTTTGAGTCCTGGTCTTGACACCTGTTTCCAAGACACTCGAGTATAATTGATGGTTAAAAAATTAGATAAATATAGACCAAGAAATTAGACAAATAGCCCAGTGAACATATGTTGGAGAGTCATATAAGCGTCACTGAATAATGGACTTGAGTGCTTTATAAGCAGCCAGTAACATTTATTACTTACCATCATTTGAAAGGTTTGAGGCTTTAATTGCACGCCAGATGTAAGTTAAGGTTTGGTGTAATATTAAATGTATGATTAACTCAAAACCTCCCTGCTGAAAAAAATTGCCCCCTCTATTGACAACCATCTTGCAGTCATCATCACTTCTCAATAAATGTTTGATGGGACTCTGATGATGGTGGTGCGCCCTTATCACAAAGCTCAGTTTACTAAAGGTGCAGTCCTCAGTCCAACACCCTACTTTTACTCAACACCCAAACTGTTGGACTCAGCTTTATGCCTGATGATCCCATGTAAAGCATAATCAGTTTATTACTAGTGCAGTCCAAAGGAATCCAAACAAGCAAACGGTTGAATTTTGAAGAGTTTGGGACGTACTCCAGTTATACCATGGAGCTATACCGAGGATATACCATGCATGATTATACTTACATGTCTGTCATAAGTGTCATTGTTTGCGATGGGAAAGGCTGTCTCACCTCCCTGTTCAACTGTATTTAGGTAGACCATGATTGTCATAAATCTGCAATCCAAAATGGAAGTTTTGGTTAGAAACTTTCTACAGGTGAAATTAAATTTTGTTATTACCTGTTTTTAGTGGTAATAATTGCACTGAAGATGAAGAATGTTGTTTGAGTGACTGAATCTAGATACTCTTGCTGTGGCTAATGGCTACTATTGGCTACAGCGACAATGTTGAAGAATATGACTTTTTGGCATAGGGCCTAATGCACCACAGCCATATAATTCAGACATGGCATTTAGTTTCAACCTTACACTGATCAGGGCTCGAAATTAACACTAGACTGTAGGCCAGAGGGCAGTGTTTTTAGCATCGGGCCAACGAGTTCCATAGGTAAATCTTAAAGTCTATGGGAAACTGAAGGGGGCGCCAATGCCCAAGACCAAGCAAGGGCAAAAGACTGCCATGGCATCCATGTAATGCCAGCCGTCGATTTAACAAAGAGTTAAGACTCGTCTTATCTCAAGTTAGGACGAGTAACTCGTAGTAACTTAGGATTAATCTTAAGGTCTGCATGCTACAGTGCAGGGTTTGGACTCGCCCTAAAGTCATAAGATTAATCCTAAGTTAGGAAGAGTTGTGTGAAATAGACAGCAGGCATGTCAGGTTCAGACATCTGCTCTAGAAATCAGATCAGTCTGAATCAGATTGCTGACTTTTGCTGAACTTTGCATCATTGAGGTCAACAGCAAGATTATTGGCCAATGGCTCTGGCCTTAATCCTGAGGTCCCAAGCCAGTTATAGCCACTAGATGTGGCTTTGGTTAAACCTCTACACCTGTGGCCACAGCCTCGTCTAACAAAGCTCACCAATCCAGGCAGGCACGACCAGGGCCCAACCATTATAGAGCTGCTTCAGCATAATATAGCTAAGCACAAAATAATTATGCTTACCAGAATAAGGTTACCAACCAAAATACATCTCATACATGTGGCTGGTCCTGCTTAATTTTGTTCAGCATAATTTTTGAAGCAGTATTTTTTGCTTAAAGCAGCTGTAGGAAATTGGCCCGGGCGATCCTTTTACCTGCATATGCGACACCGTTTGCTCTGGGTGAGGTGGCAGCATGTCATACTATCAACGTTACTCGAGTCATGGTGTGCGTTATAATGGCCGTGCTTCCCATAATGCACCACCTGAAAGTAACTGAACTTGTCAATCAGAGCCTGGGGTAGTCGAGTTAACCTGGAAATTCTAGAACGAGACAAGGAAAAAAATGTAGCGCTCCTTATATTCAAGCATTGTATCTTAGGTGTTAGGCAACACATTTCTATCTTATAAATCATGCAAATTGCAGTGGATCTGTGTTCCCATTGAACTTTTTTACCAAGACCGTGATGTAAAACTAACAGGCCGAAAGAGGTCATGGTAGGCCAAAAGAGACTTCAGCGCAGCCACGACCTCTTAACAGGGCCGCTTAAAAGTCAAATGGGAACAGCTCCACGCTGTAAACCTACCACTTATATCACAGGTTGTTTTTGTTGGTACATAAGCTATTTCCAAAGCTAATTCCCCCTTGTTCCAAGATTGAGGAATGTACAAACCTTTCTTGGAAGGAAAGAACCAGTGGGTCTGTCGTCTTATCGGGATAAATCCAGGTCTGCTCACTGAAGCGAGATTTCTTGGACGGCATCTCTTCCTTCAGCTTGGAGACGTAAGCTTTGATCAGGCCTATCGACTTGGAAGTAACCTCCTGCCTTGAGAGGAAGTCTGGGTGAGATGGAGGAAGATGTACAGACTGGGGTTAGAACTGTTCGAGAGTATAGACCATTAAACCTTGTACATTCCAGGGCATTTCTGGCAGGCAAGAGACTACCCTGGTCATACGGGAAGTTTGACATTTTCTGTGTGTGTCAAGTTACAACATAATATTTAAGAGTTATTGAAAAAGTAACGTCTGAACACGTTTTGAGGGAAACTGATTCTATAAAAGGAACCAGTGGTTGACAACAGTACTCAAAAGAGATTTACATTCTCTGACCATTCAATAGGAGACTTTCCAACGCTAGGCGGCAGCAGACATACCGGGTAAATTTCCATTGTTTACGTAGTTCTGAACATGCGCATAATTCTGAGAACAATGGATTTACCCGGTAAGTCTGCTGCCCTCTATTGTCCCAGAAAGTCTCCCATACCATCCACTGTGGCTTTGAGAAAGGACCAAGGGTATAATGCAAGTCTGTAATGATATCACATGGTGAAGTTAATTCAGTGTTTAAGTTGTGCAGTCACACACAACCCTTGTAATTAAATGGTTGGTGAACTCTCTGGAAATTAGATAAAAAAATAATAATAAAATACAGTTCTTATATAGGGTGAGATTGAGAAAATAGTCTAACCCCTCATAAAATTAGTGACAATCAAATTATTGTCAAAAGCCGGCACGTTAATCCGGAGGTCGTTGGTTGGAATCCCACTCTAGTCGATTCTTTGTTCAACCCCAAAAATCAATAAAATTATTTTGTTAGAAGACTAGAGCAGCTTTTGATACTATTTAAGCATTTTGATAATCACTTCACTTCAATGGAAAAAAATAGGTTTTTATCCCAAAAAATTAGAACCTGAGAAATGCTAGGCCTACTGTAAGCAATATTTCTCAGATTGTGTATTCCTATTAGGGATTATTCTTCAGGCATGGATATATTCACTCCATATTTTTGGCGAGTTAAAAAAACAAAAAAAACAACAACAATCTTTTGAAATTTTTACAGGTAAAAGCAGTTAAATCAAGTGGTTCAAAAACAAAAGGTATACTTTGCCTTTAAGAATAAACCCACTTACCATCATGGTTCAGATCAATGCCAAGGTCAGAATACCTTGAAATAAAATAAAATAAAAGCCATTATGTAAAACATACAAAATTAATTACACTGCATTTTAAAGACACTGGACATTAATGGTAATATTGTCAAAAACCAGTCTTCTCACTTGGTGTATCTCAACATATGCATCAAATACTAAACCTTTGAAAATTTGAGCTCAATTGGTCGTCGAGGTTGCAAGATAATAGTGAAAGAAAAAACACCCTTGTCACACGGAGTTGTGTGCTTTCAGATGCTTGATTTCGGGACCTCAAATTCTAAATCCGAGGTCTTGAAATCAAATTCATAGAAAATTACTTCTTTCTCGAAAACTACTCCACTTCAGAGGGAGACGTTTCTCACAATGTTTTATACTACCAACCTCTCCCCATTACTTGTTACCAAGTAAGGTTTTATGCTAATAATTATTTTGAGTAATGACCAATAGTGTCCGCTGCCTTTAAAAGGAATACAAAAAAAAATGGAAACACATTTCAAAATTTTGTTTTAAAGGGAATGCACATTATAAATGATTGTGGGGATTTATTTCAATTTTATTTATGTTCTATAAACAGTACCTTCAAAAATATACTACTAAATGAACAACAATAATTAAACCAAATTTATATTAGTTTCAAATAGGGGCTCTGTGGTCAAATTCAGTTTTGTGCGGCACTCGTTTTCGAATAGATAAAGTCCCTAACCTTGTGTTAAAATGGTGTAAAATGAAATTTTATTTCATTTTACATAAAAAGCCATTGAACACTTTCAGTAAACAGTATTGTCCAAAGGCCCACACTTCGTGTATCACAACTCATATATAAAATAACAAACCTGTGAAAAATTAGGCTCAATCAGTCATCGGAGTCGGGAGAAAATAACGGAAAAACCCACCCTTGTTTCCGCACGTTTCGCCGTGTTATGACATGTGTTCAAAATAAATCCATAATTCTTGATATTGAGAATTGATAATTGTTTTAATGTTTTCTGTAATGTTTTGGTAAAGGCACTTCGCCGCTCGCGGTGAGGGTCTTTTTTCGTGCGTTACATTTTTGGGGTTGTGCGTGCCATCCGGTGTGCCGCGTGCGCCTTGACTAAAGGCTAACAACACCACTGTGTTGTGAGGTGGAAACTTGCAAAATTATATTTTGTTATATTTTTTGTTCATCCACCTTTCCCTGGCGCCAAGTATCTGTGTGATGCTTATACATGCTATTAGTTTTCTGAAAACTAAATTCATTCCAGTTCTTCAGTTTCAAGAGACATACTGTAGCATCATAAACCGCATAAGTGCATAAATGCACCGTCTTTAAAGGTTTATTACATTAATATTAAGTTGACTCTTTCGTACATCAATATTGCATTCAAAGTTTATCCTTCGTAGTAACTATGGTTTCTATTGTTTACATGGCACATTAAACGTGAACTTATAAATGAGAGCGACTCTGTTTCCATGGTGACGCATCCGTCAAATACCAGTAGTTCAAAATTACACAGATCAATTCTGAATTGAGAGAGGAAGAGAAACAGCTGCTTGTCGCATCACACATGCATGACGCTCTTCCTTCAGCCAGCTTTGCTCTACTGTAGCAACAACTTGTCCACCATTGTGTTATAATTGGTTACCATAGTGACTGCCGCCAAGCAATAAATCTATGGGCTTAGAGGGTCTTGGTAATGACGCTGAAAATTAATGGCAATAAAACATTATTTGGTAAGATAAGAAGTATAGCAGTTTTGGGTAGTACATGTATAAAGCATTTTTGTCACTTTGAAGTGCTGCGCTTATGGAAAAAGATAATGGCATTTTTTTTATCCCTCAAAATTTGAATCTGAGAAGCGTTACTGACAGTAAATGTTTCTTAGATTGTGTATTCCACTTGCAGATTATTCTTCCTCCTTGGGCATATAACCAAACTACAAACAATTTTTGAAAAGTTCCAGCATGACAAGTATGAAGTGTTATGGTGTCTATTATTTATTTTTGTTATTTTATTTTTTGCAAAATCAAGTTTATAATGCTACAGTATGTCTCTTGAAACTGAAGAACTGGAATGAATTTAGTTTTCAGAAAACTAATAGCATGTATAAGCATCACACAGATACTTGGCGCCAGGGAAAGGTGGATGAACAATCAATACAACAAAATATAATTGAATACAAAAATATTCTTTCACACTGCAGTATCCTGTGACACAAGGACAGGTGTGATCTCGGCTGAGGCTACACCTGAGGGCATCAAAGTCAAGGTAGAAAGTTTGCTTGTAAATTTGGTAAATATTCATGTGAGTGAATTACTTGAGGACTGACGAGGAGAAATCCATTTTGTAAACTTGAACGTGGACCAGTCGTTTAATGTCTGTCGCAGTGATATACCGTTCCCTCTCTCTGATTCCGATTCCGATTCTCTCTGCAATTCCCGCGAATATGGCGATATTCTTGGGACACTACTGCTCTCACAACTACAGTTAATGGGGAGTAGAAATTTGCAGCCAGCAGTTTGCGTGAGAGCTGTGATCTTGCGTAACTTGTCCGCAAGTCTATCCTTTTTGTACTAGAGAGGACAAGAAAATGAATCGGGCAAAATGAGCTTCCTCCTTTCTAGACTGTCTTGTCCAGACTGATACTGTAAGCTTCACAAAATGAAGAAACTGCGGCCTAGCCGAGGGGGTGGGGATATGCTCCCCAGAATCATGAGTCTTCCTAAAATTATGTTGACATTGCACATTGTTGCCTGAGGAGTGTTCAACGTGTGTTTTGTTCGCGTGTTGGGTGATGGACCATGCTACTTTTTCCAGTAGACAAACAAAAATTCAAGAATTCAGCAGTCAGGACCCCCAGATATCAGGGTATTCCGACTGAATGTTATTTTGGAAACGTTCTACTTTATTCTCTGTGGCTGTTTATACATGGAGTCCCATGGCCCATCGAGTTATTCTCCTTCCAAATAAAAACACCCCCTACACTGGAGTAATTTTGTGAGTCCGAGCATTAATCAATGTGTTCCTACAGTAACCTCTCTGCAAATAGGACCATTTATTTCAGGGCCTAATGCATACATCAAGTTGGAAGTCAACAACCCCCAGGTCACAATTTTAGAATTTTTTTACACTGTGTCGCTTCCATTAGAATATACAAAATATTATTGAGGCAGACGCTCTGTTTTCTGCCTATGGGGTGCACCCTACAAATGCTGACTGATAACAAGTTATTTTGGGATGTCAGACACACCCCCCCCCCCCACCACCACGCAACACAGAGCATCCTCAAGTCAAGATGACCACGTTGTCTTTGGTAAAAAGGCAAGACAGCAACTGTAAAAATGCTCTGTGGCTGTGTTTTCTAAGACAACATCCAAATTCAATTTGCTTTCAGCTATGTCAGCTCCACCTTTCAATCAACATTCACAAGGATCGAAAGGCTGTTAACAGCCAAGTAGTTGTGTTCCCGTCTCAGAGTCGGCAATGTAAAAATGTGTTTCTCTGTGAGCAGTGTTACGAAAAACTGGCCCCAGCTTGTCTGGGACACCCCTTTGCTGGGTGTTGAATTTAACAGCGTCAACACCTTGAACTAAATGAGTTTCGGAGAGCTGCGGTAATTTACTCTGTTGCATTTCTTCTTCATGGATAGTTATAACCGTTTGACATTTGGATTAAAAAGGAATTCTGGCATTTGATGAGTTTGATTAAATTGTGAGGTTTATACATTATTAATCCTGTGTTTGCAATCGCTGTGTGGCTGCGCATGTATTTACACCTCAGTTCATTCTCAGACAATTTCCAAATCGATTTACATTTTTTAAGATCAATTACAAACTGATTGTTGAATAATTCAGTGTAGGTTGGCATTCAAGAGAATGTACATGTCTGGTAATCACTGTTTTAAAATGTATGGCGATGAAACAAATTTGATAGAAGCCTGCAGTAGTCTTTGATAGTAAAAACATTTCAAGAATGGTCCACTTTTGAAGTAATGTGGTTATGTAAAAAGATATCAGTTTTGATGCTTCTGTTTTGCATGGACATATTATCCATTCCAGATTTGTTGCTATACTTAAAAAATGCTAACGTGTTAGTTTGATTTTACATGCCGTGGGCATTTTTGATACAAAGCCCTTTTTGCCCCTTTTGGTTACAAATCTAACAGGTTGATTAGGATGTTTATTGGGGAGCCGGGTTTGGGGGGGGGTGTTCCCCCATCCCCCAACGAGAAATCCTCTAAAAATAAAACAGAAAGACGATGGTACCTGGGTGGCAACCTCCCTCCCTCAAAGCACCAACACAACCTCCCTCCCTCAAAGCACCAACGCAACCTCCCTCCCTCAAAGCACCAACCCCAATTTCCGTTCCACTGCTCCTCACCATCCTCAACTAATACCCTCAAAGGGAAACCCTCAATCCATGAAATGTTGTGAAATTACCCGAAAGTGCATCGCACTTAACCAGCACCCCGAATCTGTACATCAACACACAGGTGTAGCTTAGAGCATGAAATGTGGATTCAACTGAGCTTGAAATCTTACACTACCCAAGTGTCTTGACCGAGAATAGGTGCTGATTGCCTGAAAATGACCCATTTACCAAGCGAGTGTGCGATTGCCTGAAAATGACCCATTTACCACGCTAGTGTGCGTTTGGTCTTTAAAAGGACGAAATTTACTGGCACTTCTGATGCTATCCACACTATCGGTATGCTGACTATATTTGAATAAAAAAATACAGTATAGCAGCCCTTTCCATGGCAAAACACCCTTACACCAAAAAACTACTTTTGAGAACAGGTGAACAAAAACAGCAGTAAGTGTCAAAAAAGGCCAAAATCGGCCATTTGATATTCACATTCAATTAATAGTATGCCTTTTAAACCTTGAAATTGAAAAAACACACCTAAAATTGATGCAGAAATTATCTTATACAGGGAAACCAAATTATTTTAGTTAGGCTGTTTGCCATGAAAGGCCCGATCAGGGCATAAAAAAAAATGCAACTTTGTTTACATATTTCTTTGATTTAAATAATGAAAAAAAGACCAACGCTCAAAATGTTACATTGGACCACTTGCCCAAAGCCAATAGTTTTAGTGTCGGACATGAAAAAGTCATGTGGTCTTGTGTTCTTCGGTCCAAATGCAGCCATGCAATTTGTCACAACTCCCTCAACATACCCTCTGGAGAAAATACTAAATCTTTCTTGAGAAAAAAATGAGAAAATAACCTTATAAGTTTTTAACTGTTTTCAAACATCAAGTTTTGGACTCAAAACTAATTGTTTTTACTCATTTCTCAAAAACTACTGCATTTCAAGCTACAATATTTCAAGGGAAGTTTTCCACCATGAATACTTGCACTTAAAGGAACATTACAGAATTGGTTTTGCTAGCAAAAAAGTAGCTGGCAGTGTAAACACTTTATGTAATCCAATATACATAAACTGACAAACCTGTAGAAGTTTGAGATCTATCGGCCATCTGGGCCACAAGAGAATAGTGAAAAACCGATTACAAATTTTGCATAGCATCGATGCCAAAACAAAAATGAACAAAACGCTCCCTGAGCGATAAACTCTAAACGCGAAATTTGATTATTTATTTCTCATCAAATATAAAATTTCAGACAGAAATATTTCAAGGGATGTTTTATACTATCATCATCATTATACAGTGTACATGTACCGTGTAAGTTTTATGTAAATCTGTGATCTTCACGATTTTTGTTCTAACCAATTCTGTTACGTTCCTTTAAAGGCAGTGGACACTATTGGTAATTACTCAAAATAATTATTGGCATAAAACCTTTCTTGGTGACGAGTAATGGGGAGAGGGGAATGGTATAAAACATTGTGAGAAACACCTGCCTCTAAAGTGCCATAGTTTTCGAGAAAGAAGTAATTTTCCATGAATTTGATTTCGAGACCTCAGATTTAGAACTTGAGGTTTCGAAATCAACCATCTAAATGCATACAACTTTGTGTGACAAGGGTTATTTTTCTTTCATTATTATCTCGCAACTTCGATGGCCGATTGAGCTCAAATTTTCACAGGTTTGTTATTTTATGCATTTGTTGAGATACACCAAGTGTGAAGGCTAGTCTTTGACAATTGCCAATAGTGTCCACTGCCTTTAAGTTGGTTGCAAATTTATTAACGATTTCAATTGTCCAGCTACCAACTTTGTGCACACCCTTTTTAAGGTTGGGGAGACAACAACAAAAACCGCTCTGGTAAATCACTTGAAATATTTTAGTAGACTAAATTATTTTCCCCTTAAATGCTTAAGTAGCTTGCAGACCATGCACATAATTTCCCATTAACATTTTTAACTCATCAGTGAGGTAATAATTGGTATGGTAATTAAAAATAAATGATTCATAAAGGTTCACAAAATGTCACAATTTGGAAAGACCATAGAGCTGGATGGGTTAATGCTATTAGCCGAAAGAAATTTTTTAATATTTAAAAATATTGATGTAAAATGCAGACCTTCAATTTTTACTCATTGTCTGATGGATCTCAAATTAGAAAACCAAATGTCACATACACACTACCAAGGGGGCACTGCAGGAAATAACATAACAGCACACCGCCTTTATGCATTGGTGGGAATTTGATTATGCCACAAGAAAGAGTTAATGAGAAATGGGAAGGAAAAAAACACCTCAGTTTATATTGGTCAACAACATTTCTACTTGTGTCTTTGCACTCTCGCTTTGAATGAACCATGTGAGTTAGATCTGAATAAAGTCTGGTACAATGACTTGCTAAGTCAGCTGCTTAATTTGCTTGAATTCTCCGACTACGAGCTGTTATGTCAAACAGTTTGGGGAAAGCTTTTGGAAAGCAACCTCCAGACGAGAAAATACTGACCAGTACAATTATGTTCTTATGTAACCACGCAGAAAATTGTCCCAAATCATGTGACATAGCAACTGTCTCGATAGTTTGAGGAATTCAAATTTTATTTGTAAAAAAAAAATTGTAATTGGGCAAGTCATTGTTCCAGACAAAACTAAAAATCTATTTCCCAAATGGCTTATTGGAATGATACCAAAGAGTTATACGAAAACTGGAGAGAATACAAAACCCTGTGAAACACCAGCCCAACAAGAAGTAATTATTGCAATGGGAGACTTTCTGGGACGATAGAGGGCAGCAGACTTACCGGGTAAATCCGTTGTTCTCAGAATTATGCGCATGTTCAGAACTACGTAAACAATGGAAATTTACCCGGTATGTCTGCTGCCGCCTAGCGTTGGAAAGTCTCCTATTGATAAATGGTGCTGGGATCGATTTCACAAAGAGCGAAGATTGATCTTAATTGCTAGGCAACGTTTGATGTCACAATACAAATACTGACAACTCATCGTTGATCCATCAACTTTGAAATCTAATCGAATGTTTAGTTACGTGTTTTTATGAGCCTAAAGAACAACAGTTTTGTTAGTCCCCAAATGTTTAAAGTCGAGAGAGTGCTAGGATAACTTCCACTCCAAAGTTAAGTCTGGATTCAACTGAAGTTGATCCAGTTGAATAGGACCTGGCATGGAACCCGGACTCTTATCAAATGAGCTGTGTTGTTTGCGCAGGCACAGCATTGACGTTATTAAGTAGATTTCACACTTTGTTGCCCCAGCTTGATGGCAACCCATGCATGGGTAACCGACATATCTCAAGAACTAATTGGATGAAATTTGCATACGTCAGACAGCACCAATACCTACGTGACAGCTCAGTGTCAGAATAACGTTCAAGAGGTTTTTTTTACTACTGTTTTAATAATTTTGTATTTTTGGTAATGAAACAAAGGATGCTTCTTAACTTAAAAGCACTGGACACTTTTGAATATCTCTCTACAACTATTGATTAAAGAAATGTTAGCATTAAAAAAAATCTTGGTAATGAGCAATGGAGAGCTGTAGATTACATAACACATTGTTAGAAACAGCTCCCTCTGAAGTAACTTAGTTTTTGAGGAAGAGGTATTTTCTCACTCAAATATTAAAAAACCTGAAGCCTTTTTAAGGCATCTGAAAGCACCAACATTTGTGTTCTACATTCTTTTACGAGCACTTCCAATCCTAGTATACGGGACCAGCGGCTTCACGTCTCATCCAAATTATGATGGTAAAGTGTCTTGCTCAAGGACACAGGTTAAATGATCGAACACTGATGCTGTTGATCAGAAACGCCAGAGCTTGATTCCGGCACTCTTCAAACTGCTCTACCACGACAAGCCAGTTGATATTTTGTTTCTGACAACATGCGAACATTTGTTTCCACTGTAGAGTTACCTTTATGAAGCTTGATATATTATAATATTACTGGAAGAATTTGTGAGTGTGCGGTAGATACAGTCACCCTGTAAAATGCAATATATTCTTGAGGATTGTAACAAGCTCTAAACACTTATGGGTGTCCAAACATAAGGGTGTCAGAACATACAAGTAGGGGGTGTCAGAGCATAGGAGTGTTGAAACATATGGGGGGGGGGGGGGGTCAAAACATCCAACTTTGACAAGCCAGTTCTTTGTTTATGGGTTTTGCAGGAAATTTTGATTATTGGACTTGGCTTGTACTCCGTGCTTGTACATTCTTTCTTAGAGAACTTTGAGCTAATGCCTTTGACGGATGAAGTGGCCGATTTTGGGATAAAATTAAACACTCTGAGCTTCAGAGCCGAAAGATTGCGCGCGTGTGATGTACTCATGACTTTCAAAAAGCTGTAAGCAAAAAATACTGCTTAGCAAATTTCTTTACTGAGCAAACAATGAGTGGGGCACCAGTTACAACAGTGTAACCTTGAATGATTGAATTTTGGCTGACAATCGTATTCTACTAAGCAAGATGTTTGTGCTTACAGGCTTTATGAAGTTGGGTCAAGCATACAGGGCCTATTTTCATGGCTCAGCTAACCACTGAATGTGATCATCATTCGTGGCTTACAGGGCAAACGCCGAATTACTGCACTAAATGTAGCTGTGTAAGCAAATAATGCCTAGTTACTTGGACTATACACAGGCTCACAAGCAGAAATTCCCTGCTAACTTGTGCAAAATTGTTGATGTAGGTGCAGAATTCCCTGCTTCTGTAAGTGCAGATTCTTTGCTTAAGGCTGCTCAGCAGAAAATACTGCTTAGCAAAATGCCTTGCTAATAAGCAAAAGGCGAGCTTGTACCCAGTTTCTGCTAAGCAAGATGTTTCTATGCTCAGCACATTTTTTAGCTAAGGCTTTATAAAAGTGAACAATTGTCGATTATAGAGTGCACAGTTTTCCCAATGGTTACCGTTCTTACGGTAAGCAGCGACATGACATTACAAGTAGATTCCTACTTTCAATCCCACCCCTCCCCTTAAAACGTTTCTGGCTGAATGGTAAATTTACAGGCCGTCTGTTTGACTGACTTGTAACTCGTTGGGGAAATATTTACATTAGACGGTGGTAAATCTCATAACATGGATTAGAGCCACGAGCTCGGTAAGCTGTTACCCGACGCCTGGCCTATATATACCCTGCCCTCTTTAAATTAAAGATGAGGGAGATGCTGACGAAAGCAGCTATACGGGAGAGAGAGTGATTTTTATCTTTGAATCAAGATAAGGTACAGCATTGCCTGCAGAAATACTAGTTTGCTCTGATTCTCACAATCATGACCCAATTTCTCAAGCACAGAAAAGTATGCTTAGCAAGAGTAGGTTACCAGCCAAAACTACATTTTGTTTTTACCTACTGTATACTCACACTTGAGTATTTCAAAGTCTCCCAGGAACAAACAATCACCAGGCTACTTGGGTGATATTCGAACCCATGACCCTGTATTCGTGAGTAGACGTTTAATAACTGCTAAATTGCAAAGTGTTCCCTAGTGATGAGAGGCAACATTGGCCTCAGGGTGAATCCAAATGAAATCCTTTTCTTCCATGATGCAGTTATTACATCAAAAAAACCTTCAGGCTTATGAACCATATTTAAAGCTGTCAAAAGTCGGCCACATTTTCTTGATCATAAAAGGAGTATGCCAGGAACGGGGGTGGGGGTTATGAAGGTGTATAAGAAAATTGAAACATTATATTGCAGGAGACATCGAAGGCCATGATCTATAGTCACAGTTTTCTCAAATCAAAGCAACACCTTTATACGCTATCGATAAAAAAAAAAAAGGTTTCAGACCATTGCTTTTTGATAAAAACGTGACTTTGTCATCTTTGAAACGTTTTAGAAATTTGACAGCAATGTGCATTGTCGCTGAATAACCAATGTCTGCAATATCTTTAACAAACACAGTCCGTGGCTAGACGGCGGGAATTCTGAAGATTATTATCTTGCTCCCATGAATCTGGGTCTCGGCAGACCATCGAGGGTGTGATTATTGGATGACATTATTACTACAAGGTAAGGTGATTATGAAATCTGAACCCTTCTAAATACGTGTGTCTCTCTTACTGGGACACCGCTCCGGGGTATGAACGGGCAAGAAAACAAACTGAGGACCGAGTCCTTATCATCAGACCAGACTCGGGCGGGGTCACCAGACCATGGCAAAAATTACTTTAAGAGATGTACATATTTTTTTGCAAAGCAATCATCGAGTCAAAACATTGGGACATAACTAGATTATTAGTATTTTTCTTGGGGGGGGGCAAGCAAAGACATAACTTGGGGGTGGGGGCTCTATTTCATGTATCTTACCATGTATTTGTGCATGTTTTTTAAAATCTCATTTGGGGTGGGGATAAGTTCCCCCACCCACTACTGTGTACTACCAGTAATTTTGAAACTTACATTTGTCTGACATCACCATCGTCTAAGTACACATCAAAGCCATCCTCTAAAGTTTGCTGCATCTAAAAAGTGAAATATTGAAGTGAAAGGGAATGTGCACATTTGGTAATCATTCTAAAATTATGGCAATAACAAATGTTGGTTAGAAGCTTGTAGCGCTTGTAATAGAAGGGGTTCACCCCAATGTTCCTGGTTGTGCCACAGCATGTTGTAAAACATTGCACCTTGTAAAATGAGTTGGTCTCATACTTCAAAAACTTAGCTCCATATACCTTGCAGGAAAATACAGAATGTTGAAGCACCTTGAGCGTCACTGATGAGTGATGGAAATGAGTGCTCTATAAGAAGCCATTATTATTATTAGAATCTCACGAGCCTTGAGACTAAATTTGTTATCTCTGTTATCATCGTAGAGTGGCAGAGCCTCATAGGTACCAGAGGAGGCCTCATATGTACCAGAGGCAGTTTTGCTTTATAAGAAGCCACTTTTATTAATTAAAATCTCACCTCCTTGAGACTAAGTTTGTTATATATGTTATCATCGTAGAGTGGCAGAGCCTCAAAGGTACCAGAGGAGGCCTCATAGGTACCAGAGGGGGTAGTTTTGCTTTATAAGAAGCCACTATTATTATTATTAGAATCTCACCTCCTTGAGACTTAGTTTGTTATCTCTGTTTCCATCATAGAGTGGCAGCGCCTCATGGGTACCAGAGGATGTAGTCTTACTCTCTTCCAATCCTTGCTCCTTTGCCAGGGCGATCATGTGCTTGCACTCTTCACTTGTGAAGAAATCTGGAATCTCTAATTGACATCAATGAAAACAGAAAAAATCAAAAGCTTTAAAGGGAGGGTACATCTTTGCTAATTACTCCAAAAATCTAGTACTATACAAACTTATTGGCAAAGAGCATTGGGTATCTGTTGTTACAAAACATTGTATTAGAAACAACACCCTCGGAAGTTTTAGAGAGAGAAGGAAGTTTTTCACCAGCAAATTTGAATCTGAGAAATGCTTTAGGTATGAAGCCTTTCTCAGGCATCTGGATTAGTAAAACCACACAATTCTATGCAATAAGGTTTGGTTTTTTGTTTCATTCTTTTCTTGCAACTTAGAGCAGACGTTTTAACTGCCAGACCCATGAATAGTCTGTGTTACAATCCTGTGAAATTATCCTTGCAAATATAGACCTATATGAATATATGCAAATACAGAAATCAAGGAAACACCAACCAAATATGACTGGCTTCATGCTGATGGTCCTCAGTAAATGTTTCTTGCCGGGGATGAGTTCCAACTCCTCAACATGCCCAACCTGAGACCAGAGAATTAGGGAAAACATAAACTGTGTGGTGTATCTTTACTCTTTTTCATAAATTTATTTTCTGTGAGAGGGAATGTATACCTTTCATTTAAAGGCAGTGGACACTATTGGTAATTACTATTGGTAAAATAATTGTCATCATAAAACCTTTCTTGATCACGAGTAATGGGGAGAGGTTGATAGTATAAAACATTGTGAGAAACAGCTCCCTCTGAAGTGATGCAGTTGTCGAGAAAGAAGTAATTTTCCACGAATTTGATTTTGAGACCACCTCAAGTTAGAACTTGAGGTTTCGAAATCAAGCATCAGAAAGCACACAACTTTGTGTGACAAGGGTGTTTTTTGTTTCATTATTATCTCCCAACTTCTACTACCGATTGAGCTCAAATTTTCACTGATTTGTTATTTTATGCATAAATGTTGAGATACACCAAGTGATAAGACTGGTCTTTGACATTTACCAATAGTGTCCAGTGTCTTTTTAAAAAAAAGGTTGAAAATAAGTAGGTTGCTATAGTTTGGATCATCTGTTAAATGTTTGGGTGTTTTTGTCCTCGCTTTTTAGTTATCATCAGTTCTCTACGGTCCTGTTTATTCTTCAAGTTTTCTGATGTAATGTTTTTGTGCTGCCTGAGTCAAGTCTATTTAGAAGTTTACAACTTAAAAAATAAATTGCTCAGAGAAAATGTGCCTTTAACCTCCTTCCCAAACAGCTTCTTAAATCCAGCTCTACTGCAAATTAATTCTGCTCAGTCTCCCCCCTTGGTCAATGGTCGACCCAACCAGAGGACCCAAGTAGATTTGTTTATCAAGATGTCTGATACACCATACTCTGAGGGCCCAAAGTTGTTTTAACCTCATCCAACCCCCAACTCCCCCATCCCTCTCAACTCAGTCCATTACATCCCAATGGAAACTATACTCATTCGATCACTTGTGTTTAGTTCTATTTAAACAGATTTGAATTGGCAACACTAGGAGTGTTAGTGGTATAATGAGATTGCTAGAGCCAATTAAGCATTTATTTTAGACGCAGGGGGTAATTAGGGTAGACGGGTGTAATGAAACCTATCCTTATCTCAACTTACTTAACTGCATTTCCGCAGCTATGCACACATTTGTACTGTTGAATAATGCAGTAAGGTTGTTGAATACTGCATAAATGGTGAATTTTTTTCGCTGAGCAGCATAATGCACATACTGACTTCTTGTGCTCAAGCAGCTCTTCTGAAACTTGTTCATGTTTTCTGCAAAGTAAGACTTTTCTCATGAATGACACATGCTTTTTGCTTAGTGAGATTTCAAAAACCATCAGTTCATCAGAACAAAAACTCTAGCAGTTCTTTCGAAACCGAGTCCTGTTTTTTGCTAAGTAAGATTTCTCCCGCGAATGACACATTTCTTTCTGCTTAGTAGCATAATGATCCACTGGACGAAAACTCAACATGTTTATCAGTATAAAAACTCTAGCAGCTGTTTGGAAACTGAGCCCTGTTTTCTACTAAGTAAAATTTTCCCCTTGACACATTTTTTCACTAAGCAGCATTAATGACATTTTTAAACTAGGTCAAGGGTGGCAAGATACACCAACTTAAAACCTCAATGCGCTCATCAGTAAAAAGACAAACGATGGAAACAAAATTCCCCTCAGCGTGAACATCGTAACGACCACACTATCTTATACATGACCTTGAGTTTAAATTAAAAACCGCAGTATAGACACATAAGCAATTCCCCTGTGACGGGAACATCTGGTGAGGCTCCGAACTCCCTTTTGTCCGCTAGATATTCCTGTCAGGAGGAATCAGATTGTCAAGAGATAAGCGAAAAATTCTGTCAATTCATAAAATTATATTTCTCTCTTTTACTGCAGGGCACAAATCCACAATACCACAGGTTTTATAGGTTATAGTTTTTAGTGGACAAGCATTAATTTTTTTAAATACAGGCCGGAAAGTGATGTGAGAGAAGTTCCTAAACAGCTTAAAATGGACATGTCAATTGTAAACTGTTTTTGTTTGAAAAAGCACTAAGAAATTATCTCATAAATTTTGCTTCAATACTCAACAATTGAAAGATATTTAAAGAATTCACTACTTGGTGAGGTACAGTTAGTCAATTG
Source organism: Asterias rubens (assembly GCF_902459465.1). Classification (NCBI taxonomy): domain Eukaryota; kingdom Metazoa; phylum Echinodermata; class Asteroidea; order Forcipulatida; family Asteriidae; genus Asterias; species Asterias rubens. Next base: position 11,517,124 of record NC_047073.1, on the reverse strand, counting down.
AAAAACACAAGCCAACCGGACTGGTCTGGTCATGAGTTAACTGGTCCGAGACTAAAATCACTGGTCATGAGTTAACTGGTCCGAGGCTAAAATCACTGGCCTCTGGTCTGCGGTCCAGTGGTTATTTCGATACAGGTACTGGTTTGCGATTGGCAGATTTTATCTCTATGCTTCATTGATTTTAATTAACAATTAGTTGTTGTCCATTGAGGGGAGATGATCACATTTCACTAATTTATTATCTATTGATCTGGTTGTTTATGTTTGGGTATATGTGTTTTTGTTATGTGTTTAATATCTGTTTTGTTGTTTGTTTGTTTGTTTGGTTTTTTTTTTGGGGGGGGGTTCTTTTTTCCATTCTTCTAATTTTTCACCTTAGATTTCCTGACAGCTTTTTGTCCTATGCTCTATGCTTCATAAATTCTAGTGATTTTATCCCCTTAAAATTTACTCTTTATTATTTATTGATATATCTATGTTTGGGCCTGTGTGTCTGTGTGTGCTCTTCTGGATGTGTTAAAAAGTCTTTGAATGACCGCCTTTTGTATTTTTTGTTTTTTCTTCTTTTGTAAATTAGCAGGAGGTATTTCAACCTATCTTGTCACTTTCCTTTCTGTAATTACTTTATTAATTTATTATTGCTAGTTTGTTTGCTTGTTTTGTTTTGTATGGTTTGCTTTGTTACTTTATTTTTTGTTGGGAAGGGCGGGGGGGGGGGGTGACACAGTGTTCTACCATGGTTCTACAGTTTAAATATGTAGTGACATTTTTTCTTCTTTTTCTCAAAGAGCTTTCAGCCTGATTTTAAACCTCAGATGTTTCTAAAAAAGTACTTCTGTTGACATTCTAAATTTCCCGTCTCCTGGCAAAATCTAGACCTGACACAGGTCAACCCTGAGGCTGGATAAATTGATTAATTTGAACATACATCAGTCCTGTCCCATCCCCAAGAGGATGTGTGAGATTGTAGGGGAAGACAAATCCACAGTGACCCTTGGATAACACTTGGGGTGTGACTTTGAGCTTCAGGCACTATTAGCTCAGAGGCGAGAAACACCAAGGCAGACACCTTCTTAAGCTCTGCCCAGACTGCCCAGACTCATGGTTGTTCTCCACACTACATGCTTTAGCCAAGGACACAGGAAATGTTAAACATTGCTTATAGTATTTTTTTACTTGTCTATACAAATAATCATTATTATAATAAGACCTATATATTTCTAAGAATTTGTGTACCCTCAAGGCCGAGTTATAGTCGGTCGCGCGATGGTCGGGCGTCGGAAATCTGGACGCGCGATCATAAAAAGACACGGTTTTTAGGCCTCAGTCTTAGGATTGCGCGCAAGAATTCCGTCGCGCGACCATCGCACGACCGACTATAAACCGGCCTTTACACCGATGTGTATTACGTACTGTATAAAGTATTTTTCCAAGTTCTGTGAAATGAAATCATCAGGCAAATCACTCGGTGGGATTCGAACCCACAACCTTTGCATTGCTAGAGCAGATATGTTACCACTATAGACGACCAAGCTAGCCCGGTGGCTAAATGCAGTTTGAATCCATGTGTTAGCAGCAGGTAAAGGATATAGTTTCCAAAATTGTGAATACATAATCAACAGCTGCAATGGCTTCTTACCATACATTTTTGGTAACCACCAAAGGTATATCCTGTTTGAAATGGGCAATTCTAACTACCAAACATGTTGTCTTACTATTGGCATACCGCCCAAAGTACGCACATGTTACATACGAAGAACAGTCAATCGATCACAAGCAATTTCAGTTGTCACAGCAGTTCATGATATAGCCACCTGTGACTAATGAATGTCAAAGTTGTGTCTCAATGCACTTTGAGTCTGATGTCCATATACCCGCTTATGAACAGTGTACAATCCTAGCTTTATATCAAGGATCAAAATTAGTTAGTTAGTTAAAACATTTCATTTCAAAAGGTGGTTGCATTTTTGAAATATCGCTGAAAATCTGGAGTGAATATGTCCATGCAGGAAGAATTATCCCTAATAGGAGTACACAACCCTAGAAGCGTTACTGCAGTTGTGCCTCTCCTTTTCAAATTTTGGGGCATAACAAACTTATATCTTAGTTTTAACCACAAAGCACTCGAAGCAGTCAAAAATAGTATACAAATATTGAGTGGCTTAGAGTGGAATGGGAGGAATATTATCGCAAGGTAAATAAATTTGGACTAGTCCAAATTTTACCGAATTTTGAAGCCACTCAATATTTGTTTTATATAACTGACAAATAGAACCTTGTCATTTGATGTATTTTAAAAGTATAACATTATGAAAAATCACACAAATTACTGGTTCGGAACGTTTGACAACCAAAAATCATATAGCGCCGCGTAGCAGCATGCAATGCACAAATTTAATAGCAATCGGATCACAACCTTTTGCACAGGTGCTCCTTTGTTTTAGCAGCAGTGCGGCGACGCTGTACTGCTCAAAAACATTGGGAACAAGGATGATTCTAACTGTTGAATGGGAAATGCTATTCCCCATGGGCGAATAGGTCTTTTTGATCGCCGGTGCGGATGGGAGTAATAGTGAATGTCACGTGAAGTAAGTTCCACCAATCAAATGACAAAGATCTGTATGTCAGTTATATAATTATTATAATCCTTGTCCTTTCTTTCATTGCAAACGGCCATGCATACATTTTGTGAACAATTTTGTTATATTCGTCACGAGAATTGATAGAAGGAGTAGAATGGATGCCACCACTTCTTTAATAATAAGATAGCAATTATTGCATTGAGGGTAGACCTTGATCAGACCATTTGACATAAACCCAGCATGTCCAGATGGCACTCAGCACCCACGTAGAAACTGAGCTTTCATTTGCCAAGTCTAGCCTTAAGTCAAGGTGCATTGAGCACAGTAGCACGATGCTATACTCATGTATACATTACATAGACCAGCATGAGCCCACAAGGTGTTGTGTAGTGAGCCTTGAACAGAGACTACTTATCGAAGAAGGTGGGCACGCTTCAGTGTACAGTACTGTACTCTGATTCCAGTGCACAAAATCACTTTTTACGAGTTGTGACAGTTGGTTTTAAACAAAGCTGACACCGTGCCAAATTTTAAAGATTTTCAGATGCAGAGCTGTCAACTCTCCTTGATTCTGCAGAAAGTTCCCTGAAAATAAACCAATCTTTACCATGCTCTGATGAACAAATTGAAAAATCACCCTGATTTTTTAAACCTGTTCCCTAGAATGTTGAATCTAAACAATTTAAAACTTTTTCCCTAGAATGTTGAATCTAAACAATTTAAAACTTTTTCCCTAGAATGTTGAATCTAAACAATTTAAAACTTTTTCCCTAGAATGTTGAATCTAAACAGTTTAAAACTTTTTCCCTAGAATGTTGAATCTAAACAGTTTAAAACTTTTTTCCTAGAGTGTTGAATCTAAACAATTTGTTGTACAAAATCTCCCTATTTGCTAGATGCAAATGCCGGCAACTCTGCGGATGTTTGCAAAGATGTTCTCAATTGCTCACTTTGATTTTGCAAAAACTAAATCACATCTTAAAAAACTTTCTCATGATTTAAACAATAATATTAAAGTAAATTTTCACCTACAATTGTTTTGTTGTTGTAGTTTTTAAAGAGCAGAACATTGATTATTATCATAATATTAAGATTTCACATCTTAATTTGTTTTCCCTGGTCGCCACCAAAGCTGAGGCAACCCTTCAAGAATCGATTATCAGAAACTTTCTCGCTCAAACTGTTCAATCTGAACATAATAATTGACCACCTGTCCATGATATCACAACCTGTCCATGATATCACAAGTATAACCTCTTCTTTGCCGCCAAGACGAAATTGAAAATGCAATCTTCACCATGACCGCTGGCCTATAACAAGCTATGAATCGTGAATGCACCAAGGATGCATCTCATTGATATCAAATTAATAATAAAAACCCTCCACCCTTTTCCAGGTGGCCTCGTTTCTTTCTTTATCTTTCCAGCGAACAAACAAGGCAAAATTCAGTTTTGTGATCCACTCATTTTCCAACAGATAGAGTCAACAAAATTACAAGTCTCTAAAACCCTTTTAAATGAACACGTTGCCTTGGATCGGCCGAGTTGGTCTTTGAAAAGCGTTTGTAACCGTTTGTTATAAAATGCATATGGTTAGAAAGATGTTTTAAAATCCCCGAAAAATTCAATGACATAACATTTCATTTGGTCTATGTTTTTGTACGGAGAATTTTTATTTGATAACAGAATTATTTTTCATCCAAACAGCATTAAACTTGATCTTTATCTGTTACAAATATTCTTTGTAACAAACAGTCCCATGATATCCGAGTGACATCACGTTTCAAATTTTGCTCTCTTAGTTCCAAATGTTTGTTGGGCAGCATTTAGCTTTCTTGCTTACAAGACCGAAAAAGAAAATGAGAAAAAAACTTCCTGATACAGTTGAACAAGCATTGTGTCTTTCTTTAAAGCCATTGGACACTTTCGGTAAAAAGTATTGTCCAAGGCCAACACTTCATGTATCACAACGTATATATAAAGTAACAAACCTGTGAAAATTTAGGCCCCATCGGTCATCAGAGTCGTGTCATGACATGTGTTTAAAATAAATCCGTAATTCTCGATATCGAGAATTGATATTGTTTTAGTGTTTTCTCAAAAAGTAAAGCATTTTATGGAACAATATTTCAAGAGAAGTCTTTCACTGTAAACCCTGTAAATTATCTGTAAATCTGTGAACTTTTTTGTTTTTCTGTACCGAACCGAAAGTGTATAATGACTTTAAACTGAGATCTCATTTGTTTTGATGGGTATTAAGAGTTCTAATTATTTCCTCAACATAATTGAACATTAGTTTAAAAAAAATTGACATCTTGGTTTTTAATTTTGGCTGTTATCTCAATAAGTAGGCTTTGTGTTCATCTGAAACTTTCACATGTGATTTGTGTTGTATCTTTCTCATGATTTGGCCCATTAAAGGTAGTGGACACTATTGGTATTTACTCAAAATAATTATTAGCTTAAAACCGTACTTGGTAACGAGTAATAGGGAAAGGTTGATAGTATAAAACATTGTGAGAAACAACTCCCTCTGAAGTGATGTAGTTTTCGAGGAAGAAGTAATTTTCCACGAATTTGATTTTCAAGACCTCAGATTTAGAATTTGAGGTCTCGAAGTCAAGCATCTGAAAGCACACAACTTTGTGTGACAAGGGTGTTTTTTCCTGTCAATGTTCTCTCAACAACTTCGACGAACAAATAAGCTCAAACTATCACCGGTTTGTTATTTTATGCATGTGTTGAGTTACACAAAAAGAAATAGTGTCCAGTGTCTTTAATTCAGAATCTTGTTAAAACCATGAAAAAAAAAAGTTCACAGATTTACAAATAACTTACAGGGTTTACAGAAGGCAATGGTGAAAGACTTCTCTTGAACAATATAACGAGAATTACGGATTTATTTGAAACACATGTCATGACACGGCGAAACGTGCGGAAACAAGGGTGGGTTTTTTCGTTGTTTTCTCCCGACTCCGATGACCGATTGAGCCTAAATGTTCACAGGTTTGTTATTTGATATAGAAGTTGTGGTACACAAAGTGTGGGCCTTGGACAACACTGTTTACCGAAAGGGTCCAATGGCTTTTTAAAAAACAAACAACATGATGTAGGCCTACCCTTTAAAGTGAGCAATATAATCCAGAGATAGATGTACATAGACTTCAGTTGGAGATTTGGCTGTAGCAATTTGACGACATAGCTTTAGAGTTTGCCGAGAGAGAAACGAGAGAGAAACACTCTGTGTCTCTCATCCCTGTTCACCCCAAGGCTAGTTACAGACAAACGAAGGGAAAATGCTAGTACATCGTTAATATCCTTGGGCGAACTTCGGACGCTATCAATGCATCGCTGCCTTCAATATTCCTTCCACCAAACACCGACTGCCAAGATTTCTTCTTCTACTTCTTGCCCCCCCCCCCCCATTAAAGGGTTTGGGTACTTTTTGTAAGACAAAACACAATGTCCAAAGATTTACATTACACTTACATAGTTCGAAGATCATGATGGTAGAAAGCTTCCCCTAAAATATTACTTACTGATTTGCAGTAGTTTTTGAGAAATGAGTAAAACAATGTCGTACAAATACATTTTCGTGGCATTGCTCTAAAAAACTACAGCACCTCGGCAAGTAATATTTTAAGGGAAGCTTTCTACCATCGTTATCTCTAAACCGTGTAAGTTTATAATGTAAATCTGTGGACATTGTGTTTTGAGTCCTACAAAAAGTAGTCAACCCCTTTAAGGCCCCTGAGGGAAGTGAAGAAAGATTGATTCCTGTCTGTGAGTCTGGGTCTATGAGAGATATTGACTGCTCTGTTTGCTCACTCACGACTACAGAGAGAGAGGACGATCACGACGATGATGACATGTCAAATTTTTGCTATTTTGTTATTATCATCTGCAGGGCACTGTCTTTTTAATGGTGGGGAATCAGGCAAGAAAATATGATCACAAAATGAAAACAATTTGACTTTTTATTTTGTACAATATCAACTTTCAAACTACAGGATTTGTGTTAGATTCACGTTCAGGGTGGATAGATCGGGGGCAGGGGCGACTAGTGCTAAGGTATGTATTGGTAATTGTTTGAATTTAAATTATCATAGAAACACTGGGGATTAATTAAGTTAGCCACCACCTGGAGGTGACCCCCCTCCCCCTTCTCCTTCGAATGTATTAACTTGCATCCCCTGGTAGTCAGTGACGTCAGTGGTTTTATTTAGCAATTCAAATCAGGAATTAAATGAGAGCGAGGGGATGGAGAAAACAAATCTATATACCTTTGTTGCAACCATCTTGATTTTTTCTCCCATTCAAATCGCTATATAACCAAACTGAGGCCGGGAGGAGAAATAGTCTGGTTCTTTTTTGTCGTAATGAATATTAGCATTCAGCACTTTCCTATAACCAAGTGTGTTGGCCTGCCAGCCACACTGCAAACCCTTAAAGCAATTTTTTTTTCTGTACATCAAAATTACCACGGTCGTAGTGCTTTTCAATGGGGAATTTATTTATTTATTTCTAAATCAAAAAAGGGAATCCTTAAAAAAGAAAAAAAAATGTTCTGAGTATGGCAATTCTAATAATAAAAAAAAAACATTGCGTCCAGGAAGTTGAAATAATCAAGTCCAATGATCTCTTGTTTGTCAAGATCGAATAAAAATCTGAGGCTGAATGTTCCACTCATTCATCGCATTCCCATGAAGAGATCTTGAACGGCCGAACCTCGTCACATTTCCCCTCTCACTATGCTGCATTTTTCTCCCCACGAGAACTGTACTAAGAGGATTTTTTTTTACGAGCCAAAGACGAGCCGGCAGCTGTCAGGTTAATTCAATCAAAAAAAGGCAGAATATACAGAGAGTAAATCAAAGGTTCAAACATCAATACGGGAATTGAATTTTGTCATTTTCTTGTCGAAGATGCTTCTGCTGATGGTGCATATGGCCCTGTATGGTTAATAGCTGTACTGATGTAAGCAGTTTGCAACAGCTAACACTATTTCCTCAATATTTCCTGTTAAAAACTTGTTGTTTTGTGTCACTCAACCCCACCATGTACTGGCAGTGACTGCTAAAAACTTTACTCAGTGATTCCTGACTTTCCTGAGTTCTATGAAAAAAATCTACAGGCAATCACTCAGGTGAGATTCAAACCCACGACCTTTGCTTTGCTAGAGCACCACTAGACCAACCAAGCAACAGAACACTGAGAAAGAACTGAGTAGACCTACAGTGCTTTGTACATATCAGTGTCAGGGTGGAAATAAAATTGTATGGTTGAGTATTGTCAATTTTTTTAAACAAACAAAACAAAACAATGATAATTTACAGACTTTAGACCTGAAACTTAAACTTTTGGGTCTAATGAGCATGTTTTCATGTTATTGTAGTTTCAATCAAGCGTGAGATTCCATATATCACAGTACACATTAAACGGTATCTGATGTCAGCCAGAGATAATGAAATAATGAAGAAATGAAAAAATGAAACCTTAACCGAATGATCGTCTTCCATAAGACTGTCCTTTGTTACGTCAATACGGGTTATTTTTAAATATCTGGTAATGGTAGAGCATAATCCAATACATTCACGTCACACGTAAAGCGTGTAAAGTTACAATGTGAAGGAAATCCAACAGTGACGGACAATAACAGTTTTTGTATAGCTATATTTTAGGGAGTTGTGGATAAAAATAAGGAAAACCTTTTTTCTCAACGAACATACATGGTAGATGGTGTAGATCTCACAGAAATTTGATCACTCCAACACTTTTTCACAAAAACAATTAATTATAAACAAATTAAATGCTCCTTTTTTACTTTGTTTCGTTGAGTTGACAACTTTTCCAGTGGGTTATTATTCAAAGTGTTTGTTTTGCAATTTTGTAAATGATTTCTTCATCTTAGTGTATTGTCTACAGGCATTGCCTTTGTAAATTTAAGCTTAATTAAGTCTTATAATTTGGTTTATCTACCATTGGCAATTTGTGGCTTAATTGTGAGGAATGTGAGGAATTTGTTTTTAATCAGAAATAAAGTCAAACATTTTTAAAAAGTACAAAAGGTATTATGACTCAAATCTCGTGACATACAATGTCATAACTGAACCAGACATACAATATCCGGTAGTATTTCGTAAAAACAGTATTCCGTCTTTATAGCAATATAATCGTTCGCTAACTTGGGTTGAATGAAAATAGGAGACCACCAAATGCTACGGCTAGATAGATAGCTCAGTTGGCAGAGTGCTGGCACGTTATAATGCGTTTTCCTAGAACTATGTATGAGGGTTCAATCAACTATCATACGTGGAGATAATAGCGGAACGATTCCTCATAGTTCTAGGAGTTAGGTAGTTAATACGGAGGTTCCTGGTTCAACACAAAATTGTCAGTTTTAACTTGTTTACTTAAAGCCGGTGCAAAATATCGTTAGCCACATAATAAATAACAGGACACATCACATCCACTTCGATTGGCCAATTACTTGTATTTTATGAAAACCTACCCTTTCTCCTTCCAATCGAACCAAGCGCTCTTCCAATCTTTGCTCCTTTCCGCAATCACCCAAACCACTGAGTTTACAACTGTCCACCGCCTTGACCTTGTCCTCACCATCCTGACCTCGATACAGATTCTCAGTCACGGTGTCTCCGGCATCAAACGAGGCCCCCTCCTGAGCGAGCTGGCACAGCAACACCGCGCAAAACACCAACACGGTAACGGGGGCATCTTGTAAAGTCCAGCGGGGAAGTGTGACCTCCCTCCCCCGCGTGATCGCCTCCGAGACCCCATCAAACATTGTTCTGTTGGGACAGTCAACTGAGTCGATGATCAGTGTGGTATATCCCTCGCCACAAATCGATTGCACTGACCGGCAAGAGAAATGAAGTTGACGAGTGGTTGGCAAGCAACTCGGCCGCTCAGGCGATCATTGCTGTACCTCTCTTGACAGCTAGCTGGTGGCTGGCACGTGCAATGTGTCGATCCGGATGTTGTGTGCCTATGAGACCGTTATAAGGAAAAGCACGGTATAAAGCTAGCCATGCCCGGCATCTCTACTTCTTCAGTGTGGAGATAGGGGGGGGGGGGGGGAGGAATTTAGACCGTTTATGTGTAAATAACGTGCGATCGGCGTACACACCCCCTTAGATCCTCCAGTCGCGCGCCAGCACGCGACTGATTTCACGAGACTGGAGGTTACTTGTTTATGTTACAGCGCCACCAAGTGTTCTATGTGCAGACATTCGGGGCGGTGTGACATCGGCGCGCATGTTTTTTTTCTTCTGTGAACAGCAGTGCGTGCAGTGTATCAAACTTGAATACAAACATTTACTTAGTTTGGCTGCTTTGAAATCGACTTTCAAGTTGTTTTGCAGAACCATTGTTTGAAGATGGCAGGTGACGATTTGCCAAGAACTAAGCAGGTATGGTACGCGGAACGGGGGACTCACTGTGCGAATTTCCATGATAGAAAACTGAGTCACTAACTGTAACTCAACTGAGATTGAGAAGAAACAAATTATGTTATTTTATATATGATCATAGAGTAAATTCTGTCCTTACTCTATGAATATGATTGACCTAATTGAGTGAAGGGGCGACTTTGTTAACCTTATCCTAGTGGATGAGATGACTGGTTTTCCTGTGCATTGTAATGTTTTGTGTTATGATGATGAGTAAGGGCTGTGTTGCATTTGATTTGGGTAAATGATCTTTGTAGTTGCGATCACGTAACCCTACGCCGTCGGGAGGAGGGTTACATATCGCAACTATTGTCATAAAAGTAGCCTTCCTGCAACTTATAACACAAGATATGTTTACAACTTAAAAGTTAAATAGGTCAACTTTTGTATGAATTTGTAATTTCGTCAAGCAATGTTGTATACAACAAGTGCCACTTTGATCGTTTTTTTTCCCTTTTAATTATAATATAGCAGAAGGGGACTCCTAGATTTATGCGGTTTCGTTCCACTATTGTCTCCCGTTACGTGAGACAATAGCGAAACCAAACCGCATAGTTTAAGGAGTAGCAGAAGGGTTGACGGAATGTATACAAAAAGGTTTGCTGAGGTACTGGTACTTCAATAATCAATTTTTGATTTTACGTTTTGTAAAAAAAAATGTTTTACCGGGAACCATGAAGGGTGCCCCCAATCGTGGGAAAAACACTCTCGAGTCTCTTGTCAAAAATTTAAGGGGGGAGGGGGGGTACTAGTTTTCCTAGTTTTTCAATTATGACCGAACACAAAATCAAAAAGATAAATTCTAAAATAGTCAAACTAGTTTGAGTGATTTTGTTCCAGTATTGTAACCAAGTATTTTTTGTTTAACTCAAGTCAAGTTGCAAATCATTTTACTCTTAAGTCAAGTCAAGTCACAACTTCTTTTCACTCATGTCTAGGCACAAGTCACAAGTACAATTTTATTCAAATCCAGTCAAGTCATAAGTCAATGAAATTTGCGACTCAAGTCCAAGTCACCAAGTGAGTTAATAACACTGTTTTGTTGAAGTTTATCTTTAAAGGCAGTGGACACTATTGGTAATTACTCAAAATAATTATCAGCATAAAACCTTACTTGGTTATGAGTAATGGGGAGAGGTTGGTAGTATAAAACACTGTGAGAAACGACTTCCTCTGAATAAGTGACGTAGTTTTTGAGAGAGAAGTAATTTTCAACGAATTTGATTTTGAGACCTCAAGTTTAGAATTTGAGGTCTCGAAATCAAGCATCTGAAAGCACACAACTTCATGTGACAAGGATGTTTTTTTCTTTCATAGTTATCTCGCAACTCCGACGACCAATCGAGCTCAAATTTTCACAGGTTTGTTATTTTATGCATATGTTGAGATGCATTAAGTGAGAAGATTTGTCTTTGACCAATAGTGTCCAGAGTCTTTAACCATTGATGTCGGCAAACATTATGCACTCATGATTGTTCAGTATCTCACTCCTTGACTTTGCTCTTTGTCGTTTCAGGGAGCTGCTGTGATTGATGGAGTCCACACCGATGTAGTTTGTTCAGCCTTTTCTGACAGGATATTTGTGATGATAACACAATATGAAAAAATGGGAACGCTTGTAAGTTGATTTTTGGGGTTGAACAAAGAGTTGACTAGAGTGGGATTCGAACCAACGACCTCCGGATTAACGTGCCGGCACTCTACCAACTGAGCTATCTAGCCCTATATTGGCGGTGTCCCTATTTTGTCAATATCTTTGTTCGGGGGTGCCAGTCAGAAGCCATACAACCGTTAACTGCCGTGTAGCCAGGGATCACACTCTTGCATCACTTCACTCAGTGACTCTCATGTAGGGTTCAAATTTTACATTGGCCCATAACCAGTAGTTTAAGTTTTAGGCCAGTATACTCATGACTGGACTAGACCATCAGTCTTGTCTTGTTAATTGAATAATAAAACCTCACTGTGTAATATTTTGAAGAAGAAAAAAACACGGTATGCTCAAATGTTGAGTTTCAATTCTGTTGAGTAAATGAAGAATGTTTACCCATAATACCCAAGATTTGCCTGATTTAATTAACTGCTGCAGGTCCACATAACGCCAGACACAACACCAGCTGACACGAGGCAAGGCAACTTCACCACAAGAGTGCTCCTTGGAAATGATGAGGTAGGTTAATTTTCTGTCTATAATAATCCATCCTCTAGCTACCGGGCAACCTTGGTAGTCTAGTTGGTAAGACACTGCTCTAGAATTGCAAGGGTCGTGGGTTCGAATCCCACCCGAGTAACATGCCTGTGATATTTTTTCACATCGGTGTATGGGCAAACTTAACATCTCTTATAATAATCCATCTGCTAAACGTCGTACTTTTGCATTGTCAAACTTAAAGGAACATTACAGAATTGGTTTTTGCTAACAAAACAGTTGCTGACAGTGTAAGCACTTTATGTATTCCACCACATACATAAAATGACAAACCTGTAGAAGTTTGAGATTGATCGGCCATCTGGGTCACAAGAGAATAGTAAAAAACCGATTACAACTTTTGCATTGCATCAATGCCAAAATAAAAATAAATAAAACGCTCACTGAGCGATAAATTCCAAACGCGAAGTTAGATTATTTATTTCTCATAAAACATGACATTTCAGACAGAAATATTTCAAGCGATGTTTTCAACTATCACCATCATTAGACCGTGTAAGCTTTATGTAAATCTGTGATCTTCATGGTTTTTGTTTCCTACCAATTCTGTAATGTTCCTTTTTGTCCTTATTATTACCATCGTTGGTGAGTGGCGTTCACTGTCTTTTTTGAAGAGTGTCAAACAATGATTGATTTTAATTCTGAAGTCTACAGATTATTTTTCCTGGCATCCTCCCAGCTACTAGGAAAAAGTTCACATTATTAGAATATGCACATCAAATATTGTTGTAAAGTTTGGCGCTTGCGAATTCCCAAAGGGCACCGATCGAATGAAAATTTATTTCAATTTGACATGGCAAGAGCGCTACAGTTGGCAACTACCGTGTAACAGTGTTACAACGGCAGTACCCATCTTACATGATTCATATCAAAAGTTTGTGCTAAATGTCGCTGTTTAAAGCCATTATACACTTTCGGAACAGAACAAAAATTAAAGTTCACAGATTTACCAATAACTTACAGGATTTACAGAAGGTAATGGTGAAAGACTTCTCTTGAAATATTATTCCACGAAATGCTTTACTTTTTGCGAAAACATTAAAACAATTATCAATTCTCGATATCGAGAATTACAGATTTATTTTAAACACATGTCATGACACGGCGAAACGGGCGGCAACAAGGGTGGGTTTTCCCGTTATTTTCTCCCGACTCCGATGACCGATTGAGCCTAAATTTTCACAGGTTTGTTATTTTATATATTAGTTGTGATACACGAAGTGTGGGCCTTTGGACAATACCGTTTACCGAAAGTGTCCAATGTCTTTAAGAGGCATCCAATCAGAATGTTTTTGCTGTTCTGACTTGTGGGATGCTCCCTCAAGTGCCACACTTTGACATTTAAAAAAAAAAAACAATTTTTAGGCATGTCGCCAGAAACACAAGTCCTGAATGCCACTACAAGGTGTCACAGGTGTGGGCTACAATTATTATTTTTTCCAGAGGTCGTTGCCACCAACTCCTAGGGCTGAAACAGGGTTAACCCCCTTTTTTTTTTTTTTTTTTTTTTTTTTTGTGATGGTTTTACTGCGCCTTGAACACCCAGCAGGGTGGATACGTGCGCATTACAAGTATTATTATTATTATTATTATTATTTACTGAACACCAGAGCTTGAGTCTGGCACACTCGATCACTCAGCCACAACACTTTGTCAAAACTTGTCCAAGTATATCACTCATTACCCATTGCCATGTAATTTGACTGAACCTTTTGCTTATGTCATTTACTTCTTTCCCCAGCCTGTCACACATGTCTTCGCCAAGAATATAGCTTCGAAGATCTGTTTAGCACCAGACAGTAAACCGATTCTCTTGTCCATCGCCTTAAAGGAGCACTCCCCGGCCCTCCTCAAATCTCTTCAAGATCTCGTCATGCAGTATAGAGTGTGGTGAAACTTCCTTTAAACCTTTAAAGACAATTCATTTTCTTGTATTAATCATCACAACAAGCCCAGTCTTTGCTAACATAAGTCATCATTTTGCATCATTTTTTCTTTTCAGTAAAAATGTCAACAACAAAAATAAGATTTTGTGTACTGTATGGATGTGTTCACTGCATGGCATATTGCAGGTTGACATAGTGGATCTATCCTTCAAAACTACTGTTGATGGTGTTGAATGGTCAGGCAGTAGTAGGGTTAACTGTGTGCTGGGTAGATGCATTTACCACATGATATCTCATTACAGGCTTGCATATCTATCATTCAAAACCACGGTTGATGGTTGAATTGGAATGGTCAGAAAGTTGGACGGTTGACTGTGTAGATGCATCTATCACATGATATCATATTGCAGGCTGGCGTAGCAAAACAAAACAGTTGCTGGCAGTGTAAGCACTTTATGTAAATCCATCATATACATAAACTGACAAACCTGTAGAAGTTTGAGATCAATTGACCCACTGTTTGTTTCAAGCCATTACCATAAAACTAACCTTTGGAAATTTCATTTCAAAAGGTGGTAGTGTTTTTGAGATTTTGCCAACAATCGATAGGAGCAATTACATCCATGCAGAAAGACAAGTCTGAATCATAGAGTTATAAAAAGAACTAGAGGGCGCATTGGCCTGAATACGCGACCAGGCATGCGTGCAGGCGACCATTTTCTTAGTTGAACAAACAGGCATTGCTTAGCGTGTGTTTGTGCGGCCATTTTGTAAGTTGAAAGAACTGCATTGCGTAGCGTTCAATAAACACAAACTCCACTGTGTATTTCTTATTCAACACGCGTACAGAATGGCGCGCGCATGTCTCCTTGCGGTCCCGTGGCGTTTGTGCAAGCAGCATCACCAGTGCGCCCTCTAGTTCTTATATTTAAGTCTATGGTCTGAATACACAATCTGGAGGCGTTAATTGGTTAGGGGGGGGGGGAGGGGGTGAAAAGTAATATCTTTTTTCCCCGTAATCGCAGTACTGCATTATACTATCCAAAAGCTGCTGCACTTCTTACCACACCTTACCAGATAAAGTTTTTATTGGCACTAATTTTCAGAGTCATTACCAAACGTATACAGACCCTTCAACCATGTCAATCAATTAAGTGATAATAGAGGTTTTTCCATTCAATTTCAGCAAAAATTTATCAGTTTCATTAAATTCACTAATATTTTCCTTAATTCATTTGAAATGTGCGTTTTTGTTTTGTTTTTGTTTAAGCTACTTTTGCATTTGTTTCCTGCACATACGATTTGTTTTTCTCATTCAGTTTTATTCGGTCTTTTTTTTTATTTATTTTTATTTTTTTATAGACATTCAGTGCTATATTTTTCAATTTTTTTCCACTAACTATTTACAATTTATGAAATTTGACCATTGAATGTGTTGAATTTAAATTGCTCATTCTGACTGTTGAATACTGATGCAACGTTCCATTTATTTTCAAGTGAAGTTGAATGAGCCAGCATTTTTTATTTTTTTTACACAAAATTATAATAACAAACAAATTCTGTATTTGTTTTATTTGTTTTACTGAATAAAAATCATTAGACAAATGTTCTGTGGGTTAAGCAGCATGTTTCTTATCATGGTTTTATAGAGCCTATTAAAGATTACTACCATTGGTGGTTTCTCCACACTAAATGGAGAGAATATCATGCACCTAGCGGCCTCATGAATAAAATGAACAACCCACAATCTTTTTATGTAAGCCAAAGATTTGTAGGTTGAGACTTTTATGGATTTTTGAAAAAGTACCAAAGATCTTGCTTGGATACAAACTTCAAAATTGAGTACTTTAGGCACACTGCCTCAGTGACTTTATCTTGTGATAAGTTTTACCAATTTTCTCCTGAAGGGCTGATTTCATTTTAGAACAGAATACTTCAAAAAGTCAACGACTAACCCACAACAAATTTGAACGCAAAATGTTGTTTTAAGAGGCTGAGAGACTTTAAAATATATTTTATTTTGTAGCCCATTAATTTAAAAGTGTGGTTGTAATGGTCCAATTTTAATAGAGCTGCTTAAACACTAAAATGAGCTTGAAAATGGGCCCTGTGGAGAAGTTAAATCTTTAAACAGCGCCCTCTATTGGTTACCACATCGACCTTGCCTTTGTGATGGGCGGTGCTTTGATGTTCTTGCATATTTTGTAAACTTCAATTATTGAGAAAACAAGGTTTTTATGAGAAAAGTTACTCACGTAAAATTGTTACATTTGCACAAAACTTGTGAGGGAAAGGTCGTTACAAATGACCCAAGTCATTACATGGTTTTTAAAAACAAATTTAAAGATTCACTTATAAAGGGGGCGTGGCATTGGAATGTGATTTTGAACTTGTCTCGGTTTAATGATAACTTCAAAGAAACCAATGATTTTTGAGAAAGTAAATAATAAATCGTGATGTGAGGCTTGTTATAGATAAAATTAGGACAATCTTCGGCGGCGGGTTTGGGGGGGGGGGGGTCCAAAAGATAATTCAAGTAACCCACCCATACCTTTCCCCTGTTTTTGAAATACATCATGGTGGATGTGGATGATGATTTCATTTAATTATTTAAATTTCAATACAATTCCTTACACTTTACTCAAACAATTACACAATTTTGCACTCTTCGATCATTTTCACAACAAAAATAAACAACCAGAACATTAGTCTAATCAAACCTTTGTTTCTTTTCGCTTGTGAATTTAACGAGTGCGTGGCAAAAGAGATGTGACTGTTTATAATGCCCATTGATTTCCACATTGGTAATGAACTACCCACCAGTTAAACAAATAAAAACACAAGTGATACACCATAACAAATAAGTCGATGACAATGTGCTATTGTTATTCAATGACCCTCACTACCTTCACAAAATCACTGACAGAATTAACACAATGACGATGTCATCATGCAAACCTTGCGTTTCGTCATCATGCAAGTCATGACTTTTTCATGTTTGTTCGTGTGTGTATTTCCCAAACCCAACTCACAAAATTTATAAAACAATCATTTTGTTAATTCAACTGGGCGGGTTTTCATCGTCATCCAGTAATTAATTCACTGATCCCGAATTAATCAATATGGTCAAGCATCGGCCGCACTGTCTTAAGGAGGGTTTCAACGCAATCACGGTCTGCGACCAGACTACGCTAAGCAGATCTCATTATGTGTAATGACGAGTGGATGACGTGGGGCCGGGTACCAGGAATATTCGAACACCTGTTTAATTTCATGTAGCGATGCTGTGTGTGTAGTTTCTGTGTACAAACGAATGGCATTCGCTCTCCGTAGAATCGCATGTGTAGCTGGCTCTTACAATATCGCTGTGGGATTTTTTTAACACAACCGGGTAATCTAGGCTTATTTCAAATTACGGTAAGTAAATATTTCTCAATTTATTTGTCTGTATTTTGGTCTGTAATTTTCAAGCACATATATGGGTCTGATATGGGTGCTTTTGAGCATTTAACACCCATCAGGGAAGTTGAAATAAATAACGTTTTTCGACTTCATTTTGTGGCAATATGTGATGTCCGACGGACCGTGGTGATATTTGCTAGACCGTGTCAGTTGCGGGCTGTTGGGTCACTTTCTCTTCGCGTTTTCAACATATTTTGTTTTAGTGCGTTATCAAAAACGTGATTATATTGTTCACCTTGCATGGCAACAATGAAAATTAAAATGGAAACTTATTATTATTTGTTCGGTTCCGATTTTTTTTACCCGGTGATGATGAATGTTTTTCTCTTGTATATCATCGTTTTTATTCTGAGTATCAAAATATATTCTACCTCCATGATTTACTTTATGTAACATATGTTTTTGTTTCTTTGCTATTTTATTTGGGGAAGAGTTTGTTTTGTGTAAAAATTAGACTTACATTCGGGAGAAAGTATTTTAAAATCATATGCATTTAAGATCAGTCCTTCAAATGACGTAAATAAAAATCCAATTACTATTTTTATCTCATGAAAATGTAATGACCAGAAACACGCACGACGGAACGCCCACCCCGTTGGCCGTTGGCAAGCAAAGTGGTCACGGCGGAAGGCCGATAAACCGGTGAAGAAACCGTGAAACCATGGTGAAACATAGCCGGTAAAAATAAACCTGATAATAATATTTAGTCGTGATCGCGTCAAGTTGCATATTTTGTTTTTGCTCTATCATGTAAATTGCTACCTGTGAATGAACGGCCAGCCTTACCTAACTCTCGTGCTAACAACTGGAAATCCGAGTATAATGCAATGCATGCAACCCCCACCCTCATTTCAATATTAAAAGGCCCGGTGAATTATGTGTGGGGGTTGTGGTTGAATCGATCGAGTGTGATGTAGTGAGTTCCCAAGAATTTATTACAAGCAAAGTATCCCCGTGCACATAGCAGTCAGGGCTTGCTGATCAGTGAATAAAAAAGGGCCGAGTCTGTACTGCTACTTTGCTTGCTTGTAATATTTTGTATGGTGGGAGCATAGAGAACGTTTCGTGTGTATAGGAAAGGACATTTTTTCATGCTGTATTGGGTTGGTGCTTGCGTTTTTCTGAAGCATGCGACACGACGGTGGTTTACAGGTAGGGGGTTATTTTTTCTTGTGAATGAAATTTGATCACGCTGAGTCTAGCAGTCTAGCTTCTCAATAATTATTGAATACGGGGGGCCATTCAATGCAGTTGATATGCTTCAGTTAATTGGGATGTTTGGTTTAAGCGTAGGTTCATATTGCAGGGTGGTTTTTGGGTGGTTATTTTTATGACATGTATTCATTGCTTGATGTTGATCTAATGGCAGGGGTGTGCACACACGTTTTGTTTGTTCATGCATGGAGCATGATTATGTCAAACTGTTATTCATTTATTATGAGATGAATTGGGGTGGGCGGGGACAGCCTATTTTTAAGGGTGGTGATTTTGTTTTTTAAGGTAGATGGAAGTTGCCATGTTTACTAAGATGTTCGTGCTCATATGTTTGTGTTGTTGTTGGCTTTAAATTAAACCTGTTTATTATTTTCTTTTTACAAATTAACTATGCAAATCAGCCCAATTTTTAAATTCATTATGAAATCTTTTATCCAGGAGAATTTTGACCGTTGCTAATTGTTGTGTTATGTACGTCTGCGCCATGATTAACATTGCTTTAATTAATAAACATTTCCCTCAAGATTGATACACTCTGATAAACACAAAAATAAAACAATGACAAATAAGTACTGCCTCATTATGAATTTATTTATGCGCATAATTTCCTGATCATGTTTTTTGACAGTTGATATTTTATAAACAGTAAGTTCCTGTGAGTTTTATGGTCTTGTTTTTAATAAGGCCACACAGATCATTCTGTGCAGAAAAATAATTCAATAAATTAGTGTTCATCCATCTCCAAGGCATTTACAATTAAATGTCACTTCCCATGGTCAATAAAATTTAGTTATTTTTGCTTTTTCATTTTACAATGAATGATTGTTCAAATGTTTTAATTGTTTGTGAAATGTTAAAATACAGCGCATAAAATGCAGCTTTTGTTTCAGAATAGGCACCATCTTCCATGGTTGAAGCCACGGCTGAAACGCTCACACTGGAGCCTATAGGCATAATCAAAACCATGGTTTCGTAAAGGCCCTCAATGCAGAGACTGCTAAAGGCAGTGGACACTATTGGTGATTACTCAAAATAATAATTAGCATAAAACCTTACTTGGTAACGAGTAATGGAGAGCTGTTGATAATATAAAACATTGTGAGAAACAGCTCCCTCTGAAGTAATGTAGTTTTTGAGAAAGAATTAATTTCTTACTAAAATATTTGAATTTTATTTCGAGACCTCAGAATTTGATTTTGAGGTCTCGAAATCCAGCGTCTGAAAGCACACAACTTGTGCAACAACGGTGTTTGTTCTTCCATTATTCTCTCACAACTTCGCAACCAATTGAGCTCAAATTTTCACAGGTTTGTTATTTTATGCATGTTGAGATACACCAAGAGAAGACTGGTCTTTGACAATTACCAATACTGCCCAGTGTAAAAAACAATTGCTTGAACAATTTCTGCTAAGCAAAATAAACAGGAGACCTGTCATTCAGTTATGTGACATGCTATTTCGGGCTGGTTTTATGTAAGCATACTATTTTTTGTTGCGCTGAGCTAATTTCTGCGCTTAATCAGCTCTATGAAATTAGGCTCCTGATCAGGCTGGAGAAAATAGTCGGGACTCTCTTTGGTGTTGATGAGAATCAGAATTCACCTAGTTTTACTTTGGATTAGAAAATATCGTTGTTCACTGATACTTATTTTGCTTAGAGAAATACATTGTGACAAAGATGGATCTTGATTTTAAATAATGAGGAAAGTATTTTCAAATTTTCAAAAATAAGAAAATATTTAGAGAATTTTCTGTTATTATTTGAGATGTTGGAGGAAATCCCCAACTGGGGAGGAAAACCCCACACTAGTCAGAAACAGAAAACTCGTGCGTAATACTGTAAGACTCGAGTCGGGAGTCAGGCTTCAAATCAGGGCTAATGAGATGAAAGGCAGATAAAGAAACCATACAGCCAATCCTGCGTTGTCTGAAAGTGGTCCAGTGCAGAAATTGTCTTAGAATTTGCACACTGAATGTTGTTCCCCTTTAATGACATTTAAGTATGGCGCACAACAACAGCACTCTAACTAAAAAATTCAAAAAATCAATTAAGGCAAGGTTTCTAATGACAGTTGGCCTCTTGTCATCTGGCATGTAGCTTATTAGTTATGCAAAGTACCTCCTCGCTATGTCCAAATCTAATTATTAGTTGGTTATCCACGGCGGCCTATATATCGAATACTCCATCTTTCAGTCTATGTAGGCTTACATGTTTTTTTATTGATTGCCTTCCTTGTTATTCACCACAAGGCTTCCTGGCTATGTTTTTAATGGTGTTTGTTGGATAAATGTTTTATGTTTGTACATTTACTGACATTTTATGCTGCAGGCTACAGGGTTAGAAAGCTGTTTCTGCTTTTTGATTTGTATTGTTTACCTTCTTTGTTGTTTGTAAACGTGCACCGAAGAATCAGAATCAACGTTAGTGGCGTAGCTAAAATAGAATTTTTTGTATTGATATTAGAAAAGAAGCGTTCAATAATTGTCCACCTTATTCATAGGAGTGCAGAGGCTATACTTTGTACACTATTTGTAAGCTGTTTCTGAATTTTAATTTGCATTTTTTATCTTCTTGGTTGTTTGTATGCCCAGAATTATAATTTGATATTACGAAAGGAAATTTTCATAATTGTCAACCCTTTTCATAGAAGTACGGAGACTATATATATACTGTAAATGGTTTGTACAGAGTATGAATGAACAAATCAACAAAGCCATATAATTGTAAGTGCGATTTGAATAATGTCACAAGTTAACGTTTATATTTCCATTCCATCAGACTACAGAGATTTAGGCAAGGTTTGTAAACACCCATATATGCAGTTGTGAATGAATTTGTATGGCACAATGGGACAGGGTTCATCTAGAGGTTGCTACACAGAAACCTCGCCCTGAATCATTTGAGACTGCAATTTGTGTCAATAGTCTGAGGCATTTAAATTGAAGTGGTTTATTGTGACAAAGCAAGTCTTTGTACCCGACTTTTTGAAATCTTACTCGCAAATGGCTTTGATGGCATTCAAAATCATTACTGTGTATTGCCAAAGAATTTAATAAAATAAAATAAAACTAATTTTCGCAAAAGTAACATTAGTATTATTAAATATTTTTTCATTGCCCATTGAGTCTGGGAACCAGACTGCTGTACTTCTCCCCCTTAATTATTGACAAGTAAAAATGATATTAATTATTCACGTAAAATACAAATCTCTTGGAATAAATGCTATTTACTGGCAAGTAATTTGCATCCACTTGTCTTCAATATGGAAAAAGACTTTAAAGACATTGGACACTATTGGTAATTGTCTAAGATCAGTCTTCTCACTTGGTGTAACTCGACATATGCATAAAATAACAACCTGTGAAACTTTGAGCTTGATTTGTCGCTGGAGTTGCGAGATAACTTTGAAAGAAAAAAAAACACCCTTGTCACAGGAAGTTGTGTGCTTTCAGATAGTTGATAGCGAGACCTCAAAATCTAAACTTGAGGTCTCGAAATCAAATTCGTGGAAAATGACTCCTTTCTCGAAAACTACGTCACTTCGGAGGGAGCTGTTTCTCACAATTTGTTATGCTATCAACCTCTCCCCTTACTCGTTACCAAGGAAGGTTTTATGCTGATAATGATTTTGAGTTATTACCAAACGTGTCCACTGCCTATAAATATAGTTCTGGGATTGCAGTTCTGGGGTCGGGGTAAGTTTCCGATCAGTGCGTTTTGCTCATAACAGGCACCCCTGTTTAAAGTGGGCAAATGGCTTCATGAAATCCTCTAATTGGAAACCATCAGCAATCTGCTTTCTGTCACTTATTTGCCTGGAACTCTTCTGTTGCCCAGCAACAATGTAATCGCAGCACTTATGTAGAACTCTTGAAGATAAAACATTGTGCCAAACAAGAGATAGCCATCCAAGTGTGCTGTCTGGCATTTTTTTTTTTTTTACCATGGTTAAACGTTACTGATTATGGCCTTAATGCATTAGGAAAGCTGGGGTATGTTTAGTGATCTATTGAATCGCAGCCTATAACATCCAGATAAAAAGAGCCATTGAGTATTGTAATCTTGTGATGTCTTGATGCGCCAACATCCCCTTTTTAAAGCCCAAGTAGGCGATTCATTTGGTTTTCTGAACTGTTCAATTGTTTTAGCCCCATATAAATTTGAAAATACAATTTCAAAAGTTGGTCACATTTTTTGGATGGCAGTTTATGCATGGGCAAAAATCCAAATGTAATTGACATACAACTTGTGAGAAACATTACAGTAACGTCTCTCATGTTCAAAGTTTTGGGGGTAAAAACTGATATTTTTGCACAACTTCCCCTTCTGTGAAGTGAAATAAATTTCAAAATGCTTTATATTATCAAAAGCTACGTCCCATGCATCTGAAGGACAAACCAATTATTGTTAAGTGTCTTGCTAAAGTAAAAGGGATAATTGTCAAGACCAGGACTTGAACCCAGATCCTGCTGTTCACAATACCAGAGCTTGAGTCCAGTGCACTTGACCACCCAGTCACACCATGCCTGATGGCATGCTTTGAGTTCTTGTAATGCTCCGAGCGACAATACAACAGAACATTAGTACACAACAACACAATTTACCACCATGGAAAGAACCCCTTGACTCAGTAAACCACAATCATTCACAGTTTGAACAAAGACAACTAAGAGTCAAGGATGGTAGAAATTGGACTGACCTTTAAATTAACATTTCATTATTAGAATGTAGCCACTCATCCGTTACCATGGTTTTAGAGTGATCAAGTTACCTTTACATTACTCCTCTGCTGTTTTAATATCATAATGATCTACTGTGGTTTTGAATTATAATATATAAATTAGAATAGATGCCAGCCTGAAATATGATATGTGTTGAATGCGTACACAGAATGCAGTCAAACCACCTCCTGTCTGACCATTCAGTATCATCCACTGTGGTTTTGAATGATATTTATATGATGGATAAACTATGCCAGCATGCAATTATGATGCATCTACACAGTCAACTCTCCTATTTTCTGACCATGCATCGTCTAAGATTACTGTGGTTTTGAATGATGGATAAACTATGCCAGCCTACAATGTGATGTGTGGTGAACGCATACACAGTAAACAGTCAACCCTCCTACCATGGAGGTAGGCTCTTACCGTCTGACCATTCAATATCACCCACTGTATTTTTGAAAGGATATATAATTTAAGGCATGCTAACCACCTCCTGCAATATGATGGTGAAATGCATACACAGTACACAGTCAACCCTCCCACTGTCTGACCATCGTTCACTGTGGTTTTGAATGAAGGATAAACTTTGCCAGCATGTAATATGACGAAATGCATACACAGTACACAGTCAACCTTCCCACTGTCTGACCATCGTTCACTGTGGTTTTGAATGAAGGATAAACTTTGCCAGCATGTAATATGACGAAATGCATACACAGTACACAGTCAACCCTCCCACTGTCTGACCATCGTTCACTGTGGTTTTGAATGAAGGATAAACTTTGCCAGCATGTAGTATGACGAAATGCATACACAGTACACAGTCAACCCTCCTACTGCCTGACCGTCATCCTCTGTGGTTTTGAATGTCTGGTTTATCTAGATGCCAAACAAGTCACAGACTGCAATTATGTTGGCAATGCGGTTTGCACCACTGTCAACCCTCGGTCTTGGAATGACCATTCCACATCATCCTCCATTTTTTTTTTTAATGGATGGTGAGGTAAATGCCACCCTGCAATGATGTAGAAAGCGTCTTTACAGTATACAGTCAACCCGTTTAATCCATGATCCTTTGTCTATGCTCTTACTGCTATCTGATCACTCAATGTGTCATCCATGCTACGCTGCACTTCAATAGCTGTTAGTGGCAAACCTGGGCAATATATAAAACCGTTGGTCCTGGACTCCCGGACATAGTTGTGCTCTCTAAATGCAAAAGAGTGAAAAGGCACTCTTTGAAAAAGCCATATGAGGGACAACTCTTTTTCAAGTGGTCTTCCACTCTTTTAGATTGAAGTTTGCATCTTTTTGAGTGATTTTTCACTCTGTCCTGGGGTAAAACCCCTCTAAAAGAGGGAAATAACCACAATTTTTTTTTGAAGAGCCATATGAGGGACAACGCGAAATATAAAGAGTGGTGTTTTTCACTCTTTTTACATTTAGGGAATGGCAACATGCACAAGCTAGTGTTTTAGGCTGATATGCGCAATTTGCACGCTGATATGCGCAATTATTATTATTCATTTGTATAAATCAGAAAAATACCAAGTGAAAACCATATTAGAATGTTCAGTAAATACTGCTTCCCAACTTGCCCTGTAGGCTGCTAAAAACTGTGCTATCTTTTTGATTTAAGTAAAAATAATCAAGTTTCTTCCTTTTGAGTTTTGAGTGAGTTAAAAAAGTATAGATTTATTTTTGAGTTTGTGAATATAGCTTCATTTGACCATTAAACTAGTTGTGATCGATATCATTTTAAAAATACACCATACAGATAACATTTATGACAACTCATGTATAAATCTGGGATTACAAAATATCCTGGGGGGTAAGTCAAATGCATAGTTGTCTAGCCCTTTATACAAAAAGCCACAGCAATGCCACAGTAAAAAAAAACCACCTGGCTATTTACATCGAGTGCATTAATAGCGTGTGGTACAACCTACACATTCATTATAATTCTAGTGTTCATTATGAACACTATGTACACAATTATACAGCGTACAACTTACCAATGTACTGCCTATTGTACCCCTTTTTTTCTTCTTCTCAGTATTCTTGCTGGGTAATTAAGGCACGAGTAGACCGTCAGAATTTGTGTCTTAAAGCATTCAATTGTTCCTGGTGAAAACTGATAATTGGTACGAGTACAAAACGAGCCAATCAACCTTTCAGCTTGAAACCTCGTCAATTAATTATGCACCTGTCATTTTTATTGACTCTCTATAAAGGCAAAGTGTATCATAGATTGTGTACGTGAATGAAATGTTTTAAGACCATGACCATATGGTCGGTACACAACACTTGAGTACCCGTATGGCTGGCCATTTTAATCCTCTGAAATCTATCCTTAATTTATACACACGGAGAGAGTCTTTGTGTTCAATGATGAAAGTGTAGTGTAATGTTGATCAAGAGTTTGTGTTAATTTATTTTCAAGTAATTAAACAACAAGGAACAATGACTGGAGGAATTTGAATTAGTTTGGGGTGAACAAAGAAGTACAAAAAGAAGGTTGCATTCCCCCAATGGTGACCCTCTCTGACTGCCGCTTCCCAGGTTGTATCAAAAACATTGGTGTATGGATCCCTTACTAGTAAAATAACTAGCTTACTTAAACTTACTTTCCTGCTTTACTTGTCATGTGTTGAGCCACACCATTCTACAGCAGTTTGGATGTTCCATCACAGGAGAGTTACCTCCTCTGGTTGCAGACCCCCATTTGTACTTAATTTGTTTTTGTATAACTGTATTTATTCACTAGTAACCAATCTTCCTGTACTTTTGTTGTTGAAAAAATGGAAATGAAAAAAACAAACAAAAAACAAACAAAAAACAAACAAACAAACAAACAAACAAACAAACAAACAAACGAACAAACAAACAAACAAACAAACAAACAAAGAAACCAGCGGAAAATGTAAGGGCAAACACTCAGTGGACTCTGGCCAAGGCGATTCATAAGAATTGTCCAGAGCTGTACCTGTTTTTTAAGGTTGTACATGGTACTAATTGTTAACCCCCCCCTCTCTATACCCCAAAGTACTTGTCAATATTGTGTGTCAGAATCAATATGCATTAATATTTCATAGACCCACTCCTCCTCCACCAAACCAAACAGCATCGACCTGAGTGCATGATCAATGATCAATTTTTCAGTACATCCCGGGAGTTTCTTCTTTGAGAAGGCAAGGCCATTTTCACAAAGGGCACTTTTTTTACAAAGGGCACTTTTTGAATGTTAACAAAGGTCACGGCCGAGTGGTTAAGAGCATCGAATTCAAGTTCTGGTGCTAATTCACCGGAGTGTGGGTTCAAATCCCGGTCGTGACACTTGTGTCCTTGAGCAAGATACTTTACTATAATTGCTTCTCTTCACCCAGGGGTATAAATGGGTACCTGCGAGGGTAGAGGTTGATATTGTGAATGACAAGCTTTCGGAGCGCCACGGCAGCTCGGGGCTGTATACTCCCTAATGGGAGCTGAGAAAGATTAAAGGGATGTTTATTGGCCCAATGACCAGGGGACTAATGTAAAAGCGCATTGATACGGTTTATTGTGAAATGCGCTATATAAGAATTTGTTATTATTATTAATTTGTTATTATGGGAAACTTAAGAAGGGGCAAGAAGGGCTAGACCAAGGCAACAGAAGCCATGACCTACAAGTCATACAGGCCTATTTTCCCCATACTTCTGATTCTACTGAAGAAACACCTTTTCAAACATCTTTAAAAGTCCTGCACATCATCAGACACCCCCTCCCTCTTTCTAAAGAATAACCACTCCCCCATAGTAAGATTCTTAAAATGTTTGTTTGTTTTTTTGTTTGTTTGTTTGTTTGTTATTTGAATGATCTTCCCGCAAAGGGAACTCGGCAAACTCCCACAAGGGGATGATGACAATTATAGACAGTCCCTAAATGTGTTAATGATCGGAATGAACCTCAGTGACCCTAAAAATTGGCAAAAATAATACCATCTGCCAAATTCTAATGTTATGAGTAGAGTAGAACCACCACTGGGAATGTTGCACACTTGAGCAGCCACCAGGGCACACATTCTTGACAATAACCGGTGGACCATGACATCATGACTACAGTTAACCAGCTCAATCATACCAATTCTGCAGTTTTTACGAACATACTCTCCAATTCAAAAACTCTTCCTGAAAGTTCAGTAAATATACCAAAAATATATGTTCAGCCCTTGTCAAAAATATGTTGGGTTTGGTGACATTTTTTAGGTACAAAGGGTCTCTGGGAATTGTTTTCCCGGTTTCATAACCAGAAATATATTTAATAAAAACAAAAATAATAATAATAATAATGCCTAGATCACTCTGCATCTTTTATTTATAACCCTCAAGCTACTCTAGAGAAAAAGAAGACAGTTGGAAACTTCAGCCAAATTTCAAAAATGGCTAGATTGGGCTACACTAACAACAGTAGTATAAGCAATACGTTATTTAGATCCACACTTGTGCAATGCACCTGTAATGTGCTTGTAAGTAATAGGTATGCGTGTTTTCATTCACAATTGAAATACCAAATGAGCCTCTTGATGACACTAACATGGCCTTGCACTGTGTAGCTGTACTCTTTATTGCAATTGTGCCTAGGGCTTTAAATGCTGAGCATTATACCTGCAATCTTTCAATGATTACATTTCCTTTCTTAGAAAAATCAATGACCTTTGTGGCAGTGACCTCCATTTTGTTGATCAAAGAAGTTTCTGGATGGAACGTAGAATTTTGTTGTTGTTGTAAAGCCTTTTGAACAGTATTCATGTTTCTGCCCTATAAATAGATATTTTTGAAAGGGCAATTGGACAGATATGCCGATTCTTCTTGGTATAAAGGGCGCCCTATGAGGAAATCCTAAAGCTCTTCTTGCGCACCTACTAGAGGGGCATAGAGGCACTCACCTTCGTTGCCTCCGTGAAGTATTAGGCCTGCTATACATGTTTACATGTGTAGGCTTAAACCATGTTAAACCTATGGTTAAACAAGGACAAATTTAATGGAGCAGGACTTGAGGTCCTAACTCTATGGGCTGACCTAGCTCTATATTGACAATATTATATTTGTTCCAGGTTGCCATTCAGAAGTCATTTAACCTGTAACTGCTGTATAGTGCATCCAAGCTAATTTAAAAAGAAGAAAACTTAAAGCCCCCCTTTTCACTTAATTCAGTTGGGCTGTGAAACATTTTTTTTGTAATTCACTGAACAAGAGCTTCCATAAAGTCCCAAAGCTAGGCTAGGCTAGGCTAGGCTATACATACATGTACATCATTAACAGATTCAAATCAAAACTGAAATTCCACTTATTTTAAGTGGCCTCTTGTCAGCCACTATTAGTCTTGTAATTTGTTTGTTTTTGAAGTACGTTGAGATTTGTTTCAGTTCTGTTCTGGTCTGCACTCTAATATGATTATCTGGAATGTTTATGCCAATATTGTGCCTAGCTGAAGTGTGCGCACAAAACTCCACAGCCAATGTCAATATGCCGGCCAGCAGCCATGGCATTTACTTTTTAGCCACTATAAGTCTTGTAATTTGTTTGTTTTTGAAGTACGTTGAGATTTGTTTCAGTTCTGTTCTGGTCTGCACTCTAATATGATTATCTGGAATGTTTATGCCAATATTGTGCCTAGCTGAAGTGTGCGCACAAAACTCCACAGCCAATGTCAATATGCCGGCCAGCAGCCATGGCATTTACTTTTAACTTCATTGTTCTTTACTACATTTTATTCCTGTATATTAAAAAAAAATCACCCAACTAAGTACCCAGAACTAAAACAATTCCTGGTATTAATTTTCTGGCAACCGAAAGACCAACAACATTTGTTTACATGTAGCTATGTGAAACATTTTAGGCCTGGAATTAAATGAAGGCCAAAACTTTCCCTTAGACTTTGAGATTTTCCAATAAAAGTGCCCTTTGCAAAATGAAAACAGCCTTGCCCAAATCGAAGAAGGAATTCTGTGGCAAAAAACTTCCTTCCTAATTTGAATGGAAAGCATTTCAGTCATTGAATTATCTGCAGGCCATAGGCCATATCCATTGTCTTGGCTTTGGTGTCCCTTCAAAACTGTCCTATCGACTCTAACGATTTCCCTGTGGAAGTGTCTTTTGCAAAATGAAAACGGCTTTGCCCTATTAAAGATACAAATTCCAGCCCTGACATTTTAAAAACAAATCTTTCCTTTCTTATGCAATCATAACTTAAAGATGGAATTCTTCCAGGAGTTTCCAGGGAAATTATTAATTTTTTTTCTCTTGACACATAGATGGCGTCAGCAGGAGTTGATAACAGATCATGGCAAAAAGATGCCGCCGACCAGAATTTCGACTACATGTTCAAATTGCTCATCATCGGCAACAGCAGTGTGGGTAAGACGTCGTTTCTCTTCCGGTACGCAGACGACTCGTTCACGTCGGCGTTTGTCAGTACGGTGGGAATCGATTTCAAAGTAAAGACAGTCTTCAGGCAAGACAAAAGAGTCAAACTACAGATATGGGTAAGTCTATTTTTAACTTTGTTGCAAAGAGAGAGAGAAACGATCTGCTGAGAGTGAATGTGTTTAAAGAAGAATAAAAAAACGCCTGTCCAAACGGAATGAGCAGGTGAAAATGCAGGGGCAGGCGAGCCAGTGCCAGAGTGTGGATTTGAAGATTGGTTAACGACTCTGAAGACGTTAGGAACTGAGATTCTGGAAATGCCCAAGCATTAAGGAAGAAAAGCAATTGTTGGAAATAGGGTCTTTTTTACAAATGGTTTTTCTTGCAAAATCAAGAAAGATGTTTATATCAATCAGCATTCCTGAAAAGGAAGGTATGTGTGTACATACACTTGGTAATCACTTTTGTAATAATGGCAATCAAAACTTACGTGGTTTGAAGTACAGCAGGTTTAAAAAATATAAAGCATTTTGAGAATCATTTCGAAGATGTGAAGGTATGAAAAAAGATATCAGTTTACACCCTGAAAAATTTGAATCTGAGAAGCGTTTCTCAGATTGTATATTCCAATTGCGGATTGTTCTGCCTGCGTTGATATAACCACTGTGAATTTTTCGGCGAAATCTCAAAAACTCGACCACCTTTTGAAGTGAAATTTTCAAAAGGTTAGTTTTATATAGGACTAACAAAATAATTGAGCAGTTCCAAAAACCCAATGGTTAACATTCCCTTTTTAAGTTACTGGTGCATGTACACTTGATTATCAAAAAATCAATTACCTGAAAATAAAAGAAGCACAGTAGATGTAAGACGCATCTTTGCAATCTCCACAGAGGAATATATCATCTTGGCCCTTTCACTGCCTCACTAATTATAAAATAGCATCCTCTTCAGTAGTCTTCCGCTGATGTAATAAGATGGTCAGGTTCTGCCTATCTAAGATGCATGTCTCCTTATTATTGACCTCCCTCGGGCACAGAGCGCTGATACAGACCCATGTGACGAGAATAGGCACTTTACACGTTCCATAATCACAAACGCACCTCCACTCCCCCCCCCAAATTCCCAGAGGATTTGGCAGATCAGTCCGATTTCTACGAACTTGTGACAATATTTATTTTATTATGTGTAATGATTAATTAAATAATTATTTGTCGGATGCATTTTTTATGACGCACACTTTCATGACGTCTTAGATCCCCCTCTCCCTCAACAACTGCCAGAGGATTATTAGTCTGATTTTAACGAAAGTGTGACAATATTTCTTTCATTCTGTGTAACGATTACACAAAATTTTCTTCAACGTGAAATTCAGTTTTGTCCACATTTTTTTTCTTCATTATGATAACAAGTCTCTAACATTGAACTAGTTTGATACATTTCAAGTGCAACTTTGAAAAAGTTTGTAAAAAAAACAATCAAATATGTGGTCTGTTTGTTTTTGTAGTTTAACCTTTTGACTTGCACATAAAATTTCACTTTAGACTTATTTGTTTTGACGTCACGTTTCAATTTTATTTTTTTTCTTTCTAGAGTATCAAATAAAGTGGCTTTTTACACCGTTTCAACTTGATAATTAACTTTTATCAAGTTATAAACCACAGTGGAAACTGACACGGTAAATTCAAAATAAATTGGAGTTGAACAAAGAAAAATCAACTAGAGTGGGATTTGAACCAACCGCTTTATCTATTTGAAAATGAGTGCATTACAAAACTGTATGTGACTTTAAAGCCTCTCTTTAACCTTAAAGAATAAGATTTAATTCAAATTGCATTAAGCCCCCTGTATTTAAGAGCCATCCAGAACCCAACTTCTTTTTTTTTTTTTTTTTTTGCTAGTGCAGAAGTCTGAAAAGATTGAACTGCACTCTCTGAGTTAAGTCCTAAAATGAAAGTACTCGTTGAATCATTTTGCCCTTTTTCCCACCCTTTTAAATTCAATTGCTCAGGTCACTGAGACTGAGCAGATTAAGGGATTATTGATTGAAGATTTAAGGAAATGTCAAACGCATCCTGCAGAAGAGGAGCCTCCTTAGTTTAAGAAGGTTGGAAGGTGATCGGCCATGTGCAAGCTGGGTCATATCTTTATTTCATCAAGCGGTTTAAAGGAATGCAGAGTTGAAAGTTCGTAAATTCAGACCTAAAAGGCAACATACTGTATATCTTTGGTTGTAGGAACCGTTTGATTGTTTTAATTTTTATATGAATAAAAAATATACAATTAAACTGACCGGCAAAATTTTAATTTCAAAAGGTGGTAGCATTTTTGAGATGTTGCCGAAAATCTGGAGGAGTTATATTCATGGAAAACACAATCTGAGAAACGCTAAAATGCAGACAAAATTTCTGTTTCTAAAACCACATTTCTGAACTGTAGCGCATCATACTGTAGTTCTGAAGGCTGAGTTACCGGAGTATAGGTTCGAATCCCAGTCATGACATGTGTGTCGTTTAGAAAGATCACCTCTCAGTGAAGCTACTCTCAGTTTCATCACCCAGTAGTGATGATGGGCTCCTGTGAGTGTAGAGTTTGTTTTTTGTGAAAGGTTGCAACCTGTGTGCTTATTTGGCTTCTGGTGCTGCATACTTCCAAGGAAGTTGAGATGGTTTACTGATACGCCGCATACTCCCAAGGAAGTTGAGCAGGTTTTCGCAATGCTTAGGGCTCAATTAACAGTCTCAGTAAGAGTAAGGTTCCTCTATTATACAAATATTGACCGAAAAGTACTATTGCACGGTGAGTAAAAACATCACTACGTGCGCATGTCTTTGGAATGCAACAGTGCAGCACTGCAAGGCACATAGTACTACATTACAAGGTCTGCGTGTCTCAAAATAGCTGAACGCACATAGTCACTGTTGAATCCAACAGGTCCAAAGAAACGTTGTAATTTCACAGTTAAAAATTGAAGGCCTACGCTTTGTTTGTTTTGAGTTGTATCCTCCAATCAAAATGACAAAGATCTACTTGGATGTTATATAAAACAAATAATGAATGTTTTTCATTCGTGCAATGGTGAGAATATTTTCATTCGTTGAAAGATGGAATGTTCCATTCAACTCGGCTCTGCCTCATTGAATAGAACATTCCATCTTACAACTCATGAAAATATTCGCACCATTACACTCATAAACATTCATTAAACGACTATCACAAGGTCGCCGGGTTTCTAGTAAAACTAAGACATATCATTCATGTGACGCGCTCTTAACCAATGAAAAGGTATAATTTTTGTATAAAGGGGTGTTATATATACTTGGTTAGATCATAGAGGTACTTATACATGTACATAAGGAACACTAAAGAAAATATGTTGCTCCTACTAATTACTGTGTTTCTGTGGACCGAATTCCCAACACAAGGTCTAAATGACAACATCTCCAACCAAAAGTGCCAGTGCAGTGTACACAAATGTCACTTCCCTTTAATTAAGGTCAAACTTAAAATGCCACGGTAAGGGTGTAATGGCATAGGTTTTTATTCAGTTTCGTCCGCTGAGTCAATTTACATAGTGGGGGCCTTTTACAGTGAATTACGACGACGGGTTGATAACTACGCACATTCCTTCCTCACCACAATTTGACGAATAAATCAGTGGACTCAGACAGGTTGGGGAATCTTAATCAAGCCCGTATTAGTTAATGGATCCGGAATGCATTAGCGCAGCAGTGTTTACAGTTTTTATAAATTTTCTATTCAATTCTTTGCGTAGGTTGTTGTTTTACATCGAATGACTGATTTGCTGCACACTAAATTCTCGGAGGGCATTAGCACAGAAGTGTTTACGGTTTATAATTATAAAAAAACATTCTGCGTAGGTTGTTGTTTCACATCGAATGACTGAGCATTAGTATTTTCTCATTGAATTCTGGGAGGGTATTAGCGCAGTAGTGTTTATGGTTCGTAATTTTCTTTTTCATCGCTTTGGGTAGGTTGTTGTTTTACATCGAATGACTGAGTAATGTCTTGGGCGCTCACTATATTCTGGGAGGGAGTTGGCACAGTAGTATTTACGATTTACAAATTTTCTATTCAATTTTTTGTTTAGGTTGTTGTTTCACATCAAATGACTGAGTAGCTATAGCTAAACTAAATTTTGGAAAGGCATAAGGGCTGTAGTGTTTACAGTTTATAAATGTTCAATACAATTCTTTGCGAAGGTTGTTGTTTACATCGAATGACTGAGTAGTCTTATTTATTAGCTCACTAAATTTCCGATCGGCAAACAAACCTGATCCTCCGGGGGTTGTACTAATGCATTTACTCTGAAATAGCATTGATAGTAATTAAACTGAGTATTAAATCAAACAATAAATTGGTTTTCCTATAAGACAATCTGATCGGCAAAGGAAACAAAAAATGTCATTTTTTAATCACTTCACTTTGTCATTGAACAAAAAATTATAACCATGCCTCTGTGTGGCCTTTTTCTCTAGATCTATTTTTGTCTGGACTTCCAAACTTATTATTTATTTATTTGTGTTTTTAATTTTTTTTATTTTATGTTGCTCAAAATTCCTCCATGGCCTTCAACCGCTGTGATATAGTTATACTTTGAATAGCGTACCTTACACGTAATGCATAATAATATTGTTCTAATTCCAGGCCTAAAGTACTCTGTTTGTTTCTTGACGAGTGATGTATTTATTTATTTTTCTTATAAAAGACATTGCTAGGATCAAAACGTCAGGCCTCTTATTGTTGTTTTTATTTGCATTTGTACCATAGGTCCTTTTGGTTGGTTATAGCAGTTCGCAACAATTAATACTATTTAAAAAAAAAAAAATCATATGTAATAAGTTTTTGAAGAAGTAGCTCATTTTTTTTTTCCTTACACCGATTTCACTTGTGTATAAAGCACATACTCAGTACTTTATTGAGTTCTATACAAAAACAATCCACAGGCAGATCATTTGGAAGGGATTCGAACCTGCTAGAGCAGATGTCTTTTCACTAGACTACCGAGTAACGTTACTACCGAGCTAGCCTGTTCACTAGAGGCAGTTCAAATCTTATGTGTTAGCAGTGGGTAGTTTGAAATTGCTCATTACAAATAAACAGTCTCCGATTGAAAAGTAGATGCAATCTGATTAATAATTCGGTCAAAAATTCATGAAAAACTGAATAATTTAATAAGTTGAAAATTAATGTTCACACTCCCCTGCTCCCTTGCTTATTTTTATTTATTTGATTTTTCCCTGTTGTAAAAAAAAAAAAGGTTGGAGTGCTCTCTGTCCCTTAGCCACCCACTTTAGCGCAAACCCTGACCGTTAAGTCCAGGATTAAACCTCATGATGATAAACTACTTTGTTGATTGCGCGCTCTTGAGCTGTTCGCTTAAGCTCATTGGCACCATCGCTAACTCTTTCTCTCTACCCTTCATTCTTTCTCATATTATTCTCCCACTCTGAATTGGCCAAACAAAATAAAGATCTGGTTTCTACCCACCAACCACAGTTTTCTAAACTAAATATTTTCTGACAAAATATTGGAGGCGCAGGGTTGTAGACCTTCGTTATCTTTTTTTTCTTTTCATACAGCCGAACTGATGGTTGAAGGGAAAATAGTACAAATTGATATGGACTCAAAAAATATGTTTTTGTTATTACCAAAAATAAACCTGTCTACAGTGAAACATGCTTTTGATATTTTTTATAAATTAATAAAATTATTTCATGCGCTTTTTATTTGTACTCAAACTTTAAATAGAGCTTAACTAAAACTGTTTTTATAAAAACAGAAATGTGTCACTGTCCTGCTGACCATGCAGTGTAAGAAAATAACACAACTAAATAAATATGGTGCCTGGCCACAGTTATTCAATTTCCCTAATTTTATAAGACACAATAGAATCAAGGATGAAGGAAACTGGATCGGCTTGAGAAGAAACCTCCAGCCTTGCCTTGTTGGCCGCACACTGCCTTTGAAATCTTTCCCGAGCCAGCCAGCCGTAGAAGAGCTTTAATGATATTGGCAGGTTTTTGTTTACACGTCCTCTCGAGGGTGAGAGATGGGGCTGTGAGGAGGATGCGGAGGATGGATTCAAGATGGCCGCCTGGATGCAGTCTGACAAAGAATCTGCACCTGTATCTATTGAGGACTCTTTTCATCGTGTCTTCCATCATTTCTATCTTGTTCCACGTGTACGTCATCAATTTGTTAACACTGATTGTCAGTTAACACAGTGGAGTCAAACTGATAACAAAGTTTATTTTGATGGGGGGGGGGGGGGGCGAAATATGTGCATCAAAGACCACTTTGTTACTCTTCTGCCTCAAGATTCCTCTGGAGACTGTGGAGACTCAAGTCCACGGTACACAAGACACGAGGTATCCTGATAGAACAAACAGAAGAAATCCAAGTCAGGGTTCTCCAATGCTCAAGCTAGCACATTTTGGGCCCTTACGCACGGTTTGTGTGCTGAGACGCCCAAATTTTGGTCGATATGCAAAATAAAACCATGGGTTAATTTTTTTACCACACAAAAAGCGACAAAGGAAACCATATCGAATGCTCCAAATGGCACATAAGGTTTTTTTTTCTACCATGTAGAAAACATTCCATGTTTCAATCCAGCGTTCCTCGGCTAAACCTATTTTCAAGAATATTTTTGTGAGTTTTAAAAAGAAGATTTGATTCCCCCCAAACAAAATTTTCGACTTGTTTTCTCGTTTACAATACATGCACGACTTGTTTTCTCGTTTGCAATATGTGTGAGACTTGCACAGTCTATTTAAAGGAAACTCTTTAAGCTTATTCATGAAACTCTTGTACGATGAATACAGACGGAGGGGGGGGGGGTTGAAAGAAACACCAGCTTCCTAGATGTAGGGTAAAGAATTTATCAAAACACCTTGGCGTCAGCAACTCTCTCTGGAAATCGTTACAGATCCTTCAACGAGAAAGGGGATAAGATTACTGTATGGTTCAACGATCACCGCCGATGGACCTGCCAGAGCTTCGATATCCTTTAATTAACAATGATCAGGGTTTTTTTCTGTTTTATTTATTGATGTTATCTCTATACGTCTTCCGAACTCCCACGTGGCGGCCCTTGCATGTAAAATGCCAGGGCATTGAGGAGAAATATTCAAGGAGCTAATTAGCAGACTTGGCGCGAGGATGAATTACGAGGGACTTTGATTTTATGAAAGTTGTGTTTGTGGAACTGTTAGGAAATGAGGTGTGATGGTTTGTCTTGTGGTGACGTTTTTTTTTTTTCTTCTGGAGCATGGCTTCAATTTTACAATTCACCAATGGCCCGTGGCCAGTGAATTCAGTGTCGGGCCAGTAAATTCAAATAGGACAAGTCCCGTGGCCTTTGTTTTTTTTCCCAAATTAATATCTTCGTCTAAAAAAAGTAAATGATGCTGATTTCCAGTCTCACAAATATCTTTCAATCAAGCTGAGTATCACCCATAAAACAGAGCAGATAAATCTTCTAAGTGTTTTTCATTTCAAGTGAAAAACTTTAGATGATAAAAACAGTGTTCTCATTTTGATTCTTAAGTCTCTTTTCATTTTTGGATTCAGGTTTTTTAAAGACAGTGGACACTATTGGTAATTGTCCAAGACCAGTCTTCTCATTTGCTGTATCTCAACATATGCATAAAATAAAAAAAACCTGTGAAAATTTGAGCTTGATTGGTCGTCGGAGTTGCGAGATAACTATGAAAGAATAAAACACCCTTGTCACATGAAGTTGTGTGCTTTCAGATGCTTGATTTCTAGACCTCAAATTCTAAAATTTGAAATCAAATTCGTGAAAAATTACTTCTTTCTCAAAAACTACAATGTTTTATACTATCAACCTCTCCCCATTACTCGTAATCAAGAAAGGTTTTACGATAATAATTATTTTGAGTAATTACCAATAGTGTCCACTGCCTTTAAAACTCCTGGTCCAGGAGATGAGTAGAATATACTGTTTGAAACACCGAGACTCCATCGGCTCCTTTCAGAGCTGTACCAGATCGGAACTATAACAAGGCCACTAATGGCGATTTCATATTTGTAACGATCTAAAGGTCTAATAGATGTTAAATTTGCATCGGGGATAAAGAATATTAATTTTGGTTTTTACCCATACACCGGTGTGTGTGTTAGCACTGTATACTCAGTACTTTCCCGAGTCCTGTGAAAAAAATATCACAGGCATGTTACTTGGGTGGGATTCGAACCCACGACCCTTGCAATTCTAGAGCAGTGTCTTACCATCTAGACTACCGAGGTTGCCCGGTAGCTAGAGGCAGTTTGAATCCTATGTTTTGGCAGCAGGTACCGCAACTATATAATAGATGTTAAATTTGCATCGGGGATAAAGAATATTAATTTTGGTTTTTACCCATACACCGGTGTGTGTGTTAGCACTGTATACTCAGTACTTTCCCGAGTCCTGTGAAAAAAATATCACAGGCATGTTACTCGGGTGGGATTCGAACCCACGACCCTTGCCGTTCTAGAGCAGTGTCTTACCAACTAGACCACCGAGGCCGCCCGGCAGCTAGATCTAAAGGTCATTAAATGAAAAAGCAAAGGCCTACATGTATATATGCATATCAAAGTTTGAAAATACATATCAAAATCAACAAATGAATGGTTGCCTTAGATGATTGTTTGCTTTGTGCCACACAATTACTTGAAAGACCACTTTTGATCAATAAACCCCAATTACCAGGAGCTCCAAAATACACAAAAGGAATTATTTTATCAAACCCATACAAATTGCACTAATGACCTATAGTTCTGAGCAGCCATATTTCTTTTATAATAATTTTACGGGTTCTTGAAGATTTTTCTCCTCTGAGGGTTCTGCAGAGATCGACTTCAATAAAAATATGAATAATAATTTGTATTGCTCATCCGGACGAGGCATGGCTGTTACTATACACCAGAGACCCCTCACGGATTTGTAAACGAAGGCATTGGGGTCAAGTATGCACACAGCTGAACAGGTTGAACAAAGTCTCTCAGACAAGTGGTTTTTCCCCTGTTTGTTTGGGTTGATAGAGTATGCACTTTATAAGAAAATGAAAATATTGGAGTAAAAATTAATCAGTTATTAACTATTTAATGATTGTGTGGTGTCAGCTACACCTAGGGTGCTGATGTAATGTGATCGATAGGGTTGAAAGTAGGGCAGCACTTTTACCTCCGATAACACAAAAAGTGAATGTTAAAGGACCAGTATGAAGGTCATCGTCGTGTCATTGGAAGAGGGTTTTTTTTATCTGTTATTCAGTACATGTATATCAATATGCCCAGACTTGGCTTAATGTTTTTACTTTTCTACTTATTTTCTTTCCAAGTAATATTGACCTGGACAATTATTTGAATGAGAAGTTGATTTTTTAAAATTTATTTAGAGAAATGTAATAATATGTTGTTATTGAAATGTTTGAGAGGTGAATTCGAACACGGCCTTTACTTTAATGGCATTTTAAGTCGCCTTCACTCATACCCCCTCTTCCTTAGGCCTACAATCAGGACTGTTAAAGGCAGTGGACACTATTGGTAATTGTCAAAGACTAGCCTTCATAGTTGGTGTATCTCAACATATGCATAAAATAACTAACCTGTGAAAATTTGAGCTCAATCGGTCATCGAAGTTGCGAGATAACTATGAAAGAAAAAAACACCCTTGTCACACGATATTGTGTAACTTCAGATGGTTGATTTCGAGACCTCAAGTACTAAATCTGAGGTCTCGAAATCAAATTGTTGGAAAATCACTTCTTTCTCGAAAACTATGGCACTTCAGAGGGAGCCGTTTCTCACAATGTTTTATACCATCAACCTCTCCCAATTACTTGTCACCAAGAACGGTTTTATGGCACTAATTATTTTGAGTAATTGCCAATAGTGTCCACTCCCTTTAAGTTTTTTTATTTCACTAGTCTGTCAGCCTTTGCACTTATATTGAGATGCCTCTTCAACACTGAACTAGACAGCGGGACTGCTTGGATATATTTTTGACTGGTCTTCGGGTGTTTTAACTGACATTTTAGCCGGCAGACCACTGAGGGAGAATGCGGAAATACTTTATTA
This sequence comes from Asterias rubens, assembly GCF_902459465.1. Lineage (NCBI taxonomy): Eukaryota > Metazoa > Echinodermata > Asteroidea > Forcipulatida > Asteriidae > Asterias > Asterias rubens. The sequence continues at coordinate 11,477,057 of NC_047073.1, read as the reverse complement.
AATTCTTTTTTGTTTATTTTGATAGGACACTGCGGGTCAGGAGAGATATAGAACCATCACAACAGCTTACTACAGAGGTGCAATGGGATTCATTCTAATGTACGATGTGACGAATGAGGAGTCGTTTAACAGCGTTCAAGATTGGTAAGTATGAAGATCTGATTCCTGGGCCCAATGTCATATAGCTGCTTAAAGCACAAAATACCCCAAGCACAACAAAACTCGCTAAGCACAGCAAAACTATTCTTAACAGAATAAGCTACCCAGCCAAGCCATCTCACCTTTGTGACTGATATTCTGCTTATTTCTATTTTTATCAAATTTTAGTTAATTCTGTTGACCCACCCACACACATATATTATTAATTGCCTCCCTAACAACACAATCATCTGTTCTTTACGCTCCAATTGTGACAACTAAAAAAGGCTCAAGTTGGACCCATGGTTTCTGTTTGTGTCCCATGTTCACACCTCGGACAAAAGTTAGCCGACATTTTGCAGCATTTAGTAGTGTAGGGCAGTGACACTTAGTTGAGAAATTTCAAGAAAAATGTGACTTTTAAATATGGAAACAGTGAAACTTTACTCGTTTGCCCTTATGTGCTTAGAGTTTTGAGTAACGGACAACACTCAATTGACATCAACGCATGGATGCACAATTCCATTTCGACATGGTCCACTTAGATACACAGTTTCCCCAAAATGCCACAATAGTGTCTCTAAATAACTTCCAATTCCTGAAAAAAAAAACCTGATTGAATCCAAAATCTCCTTTATAAAACTAACTGTACCCCTCTTTTGTACCCACTCAATGTAATTGTACTCTTTATACACAGTCCATTTTGATTAATGTTCACCACTGCATAACCACTGTACCGTTGTACTGTATTATTGTGCCATTGATGCAGATTGTGGCAGTGCCCGGGTGCACTTTGTAAAAGCCATGCTTTTTCTCCTTTGTTGCATTGCTTTTCTCTCTTTTCACCTTACGTTCGCGAGGTCACTTTCTCGTATCTTAAAAGCAAAAATCTCACTACACATTATTTATATTCATCCTCAATCGTCCTTCAACACAGAGATAACCAAAAGCCACCATAAAGAGCAAACAAGTACATGTACATCAAGCAAATTCCAATGCAAAGTAAAGTTTGACTGAAGTTATACATGTAGCTCTTGGTCCAATTTCATAGAGCTTCATTAAACAAGCATGATATTTCATCCTTCTTTAGTTTGGTTTCTGATCTTGTTTGCCCTTATGGAAAAAAACTTTAAAACTGTGATTATATATATATATATATATTTATTGACCAAACCAACAGCGGACGAGCCGCCAATTACAGGAAAGGATAAACAAACAAAAAATAAGAAATATTCATATAGCCTATATAAAAACAATCTGATATGTACAAAGTTAACAATTAAAATAGAATCATCTTAGGAAAGGAAATTAAAGCATACATTGAAGATTAAGTAAAATAAAATAGGGAACAGAAACAGACCACCATGAACGACTGTGAAAATATATTTAAAATAAATTTTAAAAGTAAAAGCCTACATTAAATTATTAAAAAAAAAAAAAAAAAAAAAAAAAAACACTGTAAATACATGTATACATTAGTTACTGGAAGAGAATATGGCACTCAAAACCTGACCACGAAAGGAATTAAGAGACGGGGCTCCGAACACATCACAAGAACCATGGATACTATTATATGTGGAGGAAATCCTTGACAAAAAGCCACGCTTTGTCAACCTGAAAAGTCTCTGAAACCCTTGACCATATTATCAACAAGCAGCTCAGCCATTGTGTCTTTATACAAGACACTTAACCATGATTGCTGCAATATTTGGATGGGACGTAAAGCCGTTGGTCCCATGCGCTGTGTAATGTACGTAAAAGAACGAAGTGCACTTATGAAAAAGAGATGGGGTTAACCCAGGCGTTTCTGGTTTTATTGGCTGCATATTGCGCCACAGCACATTATTGTAAAACCAACATGGTGCTATGTAAAAGCAACACATAGCTCCACATCTTGTAGGAAAATACTGAGCCCCGGGACCTCACGATGATATGCACTATATTAGAAAGGTTACAATTATCATGCCTGTATGCTTCGTTTTTGAAAGTGCAAGGGCACCAAGGCATTTTCTCCTTGGTAAAAGGCACCATATGAGGAAATTATAAATTTCTACTGAAGCATTTCAAGGGCACGAAGGCAGTGAGCAGGAGGCATGGAGGCAATTGCCTCCGTTGTCTCCGTGAATTATCCGGCCTGTATTATTATCATTTACGTTGGCAGTGAGTCTATCAACAGAGCTTTCTCCCAGGTCCCAAAATAACCGTCTCCTAGATGCTATCGCCCAACACCTGTTCATCAACACTGGAATTGTGTTTATTGTCTTGTTGATTGCAGGTGCACACAAATCAAGACATATTCATGGGACAATGCGCAAGTCATCCTAGTAGGTAACAAGTGTGACATGGAAGATGAGAGGGTAATCGCTGCCGAGAAAGGCAAGACATTGGCAGATCAACTAGGTAAGACATTTATTCTGAAACCAGGTCAAGCTTTTGTGTCTTTAATTCTACATTTTCCTCCCTTGTATTGTCTTTAGTTTAAAGGTAAAGTTGTTTTTATCTTTTATAAATGTTGATGTAAACAGTAAAACTAACCTGTGAAAATTTCACTTCAAAGTGTGGACGTGTTTTTGAGATACCGCCAAAAGTTTGGAGAAAGAGTTATGTCTGTGTAGGAAGAATAATCACTAATAGGAATGCACATCTGATAATGCTACAGACAGTACACCTGACTGACACCCCTGAACAAAAAGATATTGACACAATAGGGAGACTGGCAATATTAGGGCTAAGAGAGCTCAGTTGGTAGAGCACAGGTTGGAGTCCCACTCGAGTAAATATTTCTTTGTTCAACCCAAAATATTTACAGAGTTAGTTTATTTGAAACTCTTTTCAATTTTATTTGTAGAACTTAAAAAGGGAATTCAATTTACACTTTATTCTAAAATTAGTGATGGATGTCTTGACCTAGATATTCTTGGAGAGCGACCAATTATAATATCACCATATTGCGAATCGCTACAATAAAACATCAGCGTGCCTTCACGGTGCAGTGAATACAGTACTCGTGAAACTGTATATAGCAAACACAATCCTCCCTCGTCGCTAGACCGAATGAAAAAAGATGCTGGCAAATGCCACAATCATGTCATTAATTAACCTACTAGATCTGTTATTACTAGAGCATTGGGTGTGTGTATAGCTCAGCTGCATATACAGGATGATAAGCTGCGGAGTATATATGCCATCAGACTGGGCGCGGAGATGCGATCCTCGTTTCATCGCCGTGCTTCGGGCATCAGGATGTAGCCAAGTTGCGGCTCAAATTAGGGATTACAATCCCCCCTCCCCCCTCCAGCATTGGTAACATATATTCATTATATAATGAAGATCTGGAGGGAAAGAGTGCAATAGATTTGATTCGGGACATATATTTGAAGGAGAAGTCTGAAGGGAAATTGGTAAAAATTTAATTTAATTGTTTTTTTTGGTTTTTTTTCAGTTTTAAAGAGGCTAGTTTGGATATTTTGCTGATTTTGTTTGAAAATAATGTGGTTTGAAATTTGAAATACATGTTGCTATTTTTATTGGTTTGAGAAAGTTATAAGCTTCCATTTTTATATGTTGGATAATGATTGGTATTTGTCTACGTCATGCTAATTTTTACACAACATTTTGAAAAAAGAAAACACTAAAAGTCACATGTGAAAGTCAGCTGAATACAGTGTCTACTTGCTGAGAAAAACAGCAAAAAAGTGTCACAGTATTTTCACAAGAACGTTGAATCCATCTACATTTAGCGAAATGACTGCGGGTGCCAACCACATCTCTAGCCACAGCATTCACAACTAGACACCAACCCTCAGAAATCATGTAGAAATCATGACACCAACCCTCAGAAATCATGAGTCATTCATGAATTATTTCAGATTCAAATTTTATGTGGGTGAATAATTATCCAAACCATTTTACTTCAAAGGGAATCCTTTCTCAAAATAGTTAACACCATCACAAACTGCAATACTGCTTACCAAGTAAATTTGTATGACCATTATTATTATATATGATTTGAGGCATTGCATGGTGAGGTATCAAAATATTTGGTTTGCGATAACACCATGTGTGTATATCTACTTGCCAGGTAGAGTTTGTTCTTAGAGAACTGTCTTTCTTTATTCTACTACCGCAGAGTAGATTATCTGGTGGTCGGGAGACTTCGGGAGACTTCTCAGCTCTGAAAAGAACTGTCCTGCTTTATTAACTACTACCCGGGCCGAAGGTATAGACAATTGGCTGGGACTACTACTTTAGCTTAGAGGATCGTAATTTGACTGTACTACTGCGGAGTCAGTTCTTGAATTGGTCTCAACGTTCGACTAGCTTGCTCTAGTCAATCGTCAGGAGACTGTGTATTCACCAAAATACTTTTTGGAGTATTCACCCATATGTAGTTCTGCCGATTTTGCTCATGGATTCATGTCGTGTCATCCTTCTTCTGCCTTCTTCCCGGCCACCTCCCCATTCATCTGCAACCTTTGATATTTGTAGCCGTGAATAATTTTATAGTTATCGACCAGATAGCTTTTACTTCAGGAAAACTCATGTTCATCAGCTCCCCTTCCTCCTGCCCCCCTCCCTTTCGCCCCTCCCTCCCTTTTCCCATCATCAGCTATCTTGGATCAGCCAGTGCCCTTTCAATTCAATTCTGAGAGCTCTTGTGTCGTGAAATCATAGCGTATTTTAATTCTTTAAAAGGACAACACCGTTTGCACAGGTGAATGTTTTTATCAATAATGTTTGAAACAACTAAAAGGGTAAAATCAGTCGCTGTGAAATATCCATTCCCTTGGTTGCTTATACTGAAAAAAAATATAATCAATCATAAATACAGAGATGTTGGGTCTTTTAGTCACCCTGTTTTGAATCTTGACAGCATACTTTTGTTTTCCATGCCTGCATAAAAAGACAAGTAAATGTTGGTGCGCCTTTTTTCCCCTCCAGTCAAATCTGGGACAACTATTTCAGAATTCTGGCTAAAACCATTGGGAAACCTGCAAGGTGTGTATCAAGACTACCTGACATTCTCAGATTATGAAATGACAAAATTTGTTTAAATTTTTGCATAAATTCATCCTCACCCCCCCCCAAAAAAAAATCAGTGTTAATCTTAATAACGAGAACGATTTTATAGATGTTAAATTTGCATCAGGGATACGCAATATTCATTTTGGTTTTTACCCATAAACACCAATTTCACACAAAAACCATAAAGAGAATGCTGTATAGATTGCTTTATATAACTGATACAGATCCTTGTCATTTGATTGGTCATGTCGGTAGAACTTACTTCCATGACATTCACTATTACTCCCATCCGCACCGGCGATCAAAAAGACCTATCCGCCCATGGGGAATAGCATTTCCCATTCAACAGTTAGGATCATCCTTGTTCCCAATGATTTTGACAGTATAGCGCCATCGCGCCCCTGCTAAAACAAAGGAGCACCTTTGCAAAAGGTTGTGATCCGATTGCTATTAAATTTGTGCATTGTTGCCGCTACGCGGCGCTATATGATTTTTGGTTGTGTGATTTTTCATAATGTTATACTTTTAAAATACATCAAATGACAAGGATCTATATAAAACAAATATTGAGTGGCTTTAATTCGTGGAATGGAAGGAATATTATCGCTCGGTAAAATTTGGACTGTTCCATTTCACTCGGCTTCGCCTCGTGAAATGGAAGAGTCCAAATTTTACCTTGCGATAATATTCCTCCTATTCCACTCTGAGCCACTCAATAATTGTGTATTAGCTTTCACAGTAGGGCATTCAAAACCAAGATAAACACCAAATAGAGAATGTTTTGAGACCTTGTTTTCAATTCAGCATGCTTCGGTCAAACATCCATAAATTTTGGTCTGGATTGCGCCAGAGTTTTAAGAATGAACAATATCATGTTTGGTTTTGCTCTGCGGCTGTGTGCATATGATACTAAGTGCATAATATACATGAGATGGTTTATTAATGATGTGACAAACCATGCTGAAGCGTGAAAGGTTTTCTCGTATAATTTTAAGCCATCATGAGTCATCACTTTGCGATCGTTTTTGTTTTTAATGCAAGCGCTGGCTCAATAGCAACGGCACTACATTCATCTATCTAGTAAAGACAAATTGATATGACTACAATATGATTCATTAAATGCTCTAGGGCTTCATGTTTTTTTGAGCTGCGTGTTGAGATGGGAAAAAAGGGGTTTATTTTCATTTGGCGTAATGCATTGGGTTGTTCGTCCATAGAGCCCTATCTTGCCATGCGTATCAAAGCCTTCTGCAGCCGATTTCACCAAACGCTAGGATCAATCCTATCTCGAGTTAGGACGAGTAACCCGTCCTAACTTAGGATGAGTTCAATGCGTCCTACCTATTTTGATACGGAACTGAACCCGTCCTAAGTTCTACGATTAATCCTAAGTTAGGAAGAGTTTGGTGAAAACGACGGCTGGGCGCGTCCATGGTTTGGAACAAACTGATGTAATTTTGTACAAACGTCTGTTGTGACCATAGCTATATCGAATCAGTCCTTTATTCTGTATAATATATTTATTGACCAAACCAACAGCGGACGAGCCGCCAATTACAGGAAAGGATAATACACAAATTAAAAATATTCATATAGACTAAAATATAATATGTATGTACAAAGAAATCCATAATCCATATGAATGCACAGTTCAGTAAATGTGTAGAACTTGACTACTGTACATGCGTAATGCAAAAGCCATCCAGATATATGTGTAAAAACATTTGTACATGAGTATATATCCGGGGTGGGGGGGGGCTCCTGATACTGTGCCTAGGTTCGTCACGAATGTCCGTTCTGATTTTTAAAAGAAAGCAGATTTGGAAAAATTTAGGAGATTTAATATATTTATACGTATTATTTATTGCTGTATTTTTTTTTCTTCCCTTGATGTGGAGTTATACTAGTCCATTTATTCAACAACAGCATCAGCAACAACATACATCAATAAAACAAGCTCCAATAAATACACATAACAGATACAATGAGCTAGGGAGGTAATACAAAGAAATTAAATTGATAACCTATATTCAAACAAAAAACCATAAATATTGAGGAGACTTTATATATTTATACGTATTATTTATTGATGTTTTTATTCATGTATTTATTCATTTATTCACTAATTTCCATGATCCTGACTTGCGAGGGTAGCCCCATCAATTTTCAAAGGGCTGTTCTTCCTGGCTGTCAAATGGTACACACAATTAAACAGTGGGAAATCTTTTTTCAAAAGAAACCAAATTGCATGATATACGAACACATCCATCTTAAAATGTGGTCTGATTTTCTTTTTTAACCTGGCTTGCTTGATGCTTTATCTTGCAACACAAGTGGAATTACAGCCGATTCACACACAGATAATTGTTGGAAACTTTCAGAATTCTCTGTGAACAATTCCCGGTACCAGCAAAAATTTGACTGCAAGTTCATCATTTTGGCAAATTACAACTGCAGAATAGGTGTGTTTCTTGAATTGAATCTTTGAGTTTACAATTTACCGCCATCAAGTTAATCACTGGTGATATTTCATGTGATATATAAGGTAGAATAAAATACTGGTACCTGCATTTTTGTTTAATGTCATCAACAACACTCTCAAATCACTGAGTTGAAGTATAAGTATACCCAAGTGTGTTTTTGTAAACGTCATTCGATGTTTTAATCATATACAAATGCAGATTTATACAATGAATCTATCATGTGTAAAGTTCATTGCAAAGTGTGGTTAAGGTTTTAGACACTGCCAAAAATTCAGAGCGAATATGTCCACATAGGATGAACAATCCTTAAAGGCACTGTACACATTTGGTAATTGTCAAAGACCAGTGTTCTCACTTGGTGTATCCCATCATAAGCATAAAATAACAAGCCTGGGAAAATTTGAGCTAAATGGGTCATCAAAGTTGCGAAAAAGTGATGAAAGAAAAAAACACCCTCGTTGGACGAATTTGTGTGCTTTCAGATAGGAATAAGAGACCTCTAGCTAGAAGTCTTTTAATATTTTAGTGAGAAGTTACCTCTTTCTTAAAAACTACGTTACTTGAGAGGGAGTCGTTTCCCACAATGTTTTATACTATCAACAGCTCTCCAATGCTCGTTACCAAGTCAGTTTTTAAGTTATTATTTGTTTTGAGTAATTACCAAACGTGTACCTTCCCTTTAATAGGAATCTACAATCTGAGAACCATTTAAAGAGAGTACTGTTTCTCAGATTAAAAATTTTGGGGCATAAAAACTGATATCTTGTTACATAACAGCGTAACTTAGAGGTAAAATGGTTCTCAAAATGCTGTATACTGTTGTAAGCTGCTGTAGGCTTCAAATCAAAAGGTTTTATTTGCATTAATTTTAAGAGCGATTATCAAACCTATACCTTCTCTTTAAGATTGTCTTGCCTTTTGTTGTTATCCTTTTTTTTTAGTGGGGGGGGGGGGTGAAAGACCCACTAGACTCAACATTTCTTAAAATAATGATTCAGTTTTTATTCAAAACAATGCTGTTTAAACCTACTTAATAAACCTTTGTTTATGAAAACAGTGACCTTGCACATTCCAGGTCTTTTCTGGCAGGTAAGATACTACCTAAATACACTGCTTACATGGAAAATTTTTGCACTTTGTGTTATGATTTCCAGCCAAATCCAAGAGTTCAAAAGGTAACTGATGAAGTTTTGAGATATTTTGTTGTTGACAGCACAATCTCCATAAAATATACATATTATTATGTAAGATATCATGTTTTCTTCCGTCGAGATGTGTAGAAATCATGCCTCCAGGAAGCCAAGGGCTCGATTTCACAAAGCACTAAGATTCATCTTAAGATGGGTTGTCACAATCACCATAGTGATTTGAATTGTGACATCACACTTTGCTTGCTTAACAATTAAGATTGATCGCAGTAAAGATTGATCTTAGCTCTTTGAGAGACGAAGCCAAGGCTCTGTGATTGTTTTGTAAACATGTTATGTCACAAAGAAGGGGACATTCATAAAATTGATTTTCCCTTTTTCCCCCGAAATTACGGGTGGGAAATAAGTGATGTTTTTTAAAATTCAACCGAGAAATATATACATATAGTAAGGAACAAAAAGAAGAGGAAAAATACCCATGTGGCCAAGGTTGTCAATATCATTTCCGATTAAACAAAAGCCAGGAGAAGCCAATGAAAACCAATAATGTTGGAGACCTTTGATCTAAAATATCTGGTTTATTTGAGGCATTATTTTGTTATTCACCGTATAGATTAAATTATGAAGGCATTTAATCTTTCAAAATTGAAATTTGGAGTGGGTAGGTGGGTCAACCCAATTTTGAAAAAAACAAAATATAAATTCTTTAATTGATTATTCTTCATGGCCTCAACATTGCTGGTGATAAAGGAACATGATATTTATGTAGGATTGAATCAGTTGTTCTAAAAACCAATATTGAATTTTCTCTTTAAAGTATATGCACCACCAAACATGCACACAAAATAAGAATTAGCACACAAAAAAACAAACAAGATAGACTATTTTTTAATTAAAACCGTAAAATGTATGCAAATTTGTTCTTCAAATATTTCCTTGATGTAAACCTGAGATTTGCTTTTTGCATGCGTGTTTACACAAGACAAATCACCCACTCTTCAAACAATACCGAAAAAAAAAATAATAATACGTCAGGATGGAGGTCTTGCACAGCAATTACCTATGCAAATATGGTATTCTCCTACTGCCATTGTTCCCTGGAGGACCCCATGTAGTAGTGCTTCCTTGCGAAGGTTGAATACATTGATATTAATTGAACCAGGAGTAAATTAAATATCTCGTTTACCTTCGTCGTCATCCTAGCAAGGTATATCGACGGAGAGTTCTGTAATTGGATGATGAAACTCCGTCCTCTCCCTCCCAGCCCCCCCCCCCCACTCCCTATCACAAGAACGATTTTGAGCGCAAAGCGAGGCTATTCAATTGGCTTGAATCTCTTGTTTTTCATATCTGTGGTAATTTGTGATGAAGGTTGTTGTGTGAACTAGAAGCGCTTTATCAATTTGCATTAGTATCTAATCAAGAGATCTCAGTAAGAAATTCGGTTTAAACTGATTTTGTGATTTTTGTTTCTTCTGTATTTTTTATTTTTTTTAAGCCTTGGCTTTTTTGTCATTATGCTGAAAAAGGTTTTTGGTTGTTGAGTCTTGGCTTCTAAGTTCTCTCTTTGGTTGTTTTTGGCGCAACCTTCATGTTAGTTAAAGGAAAACCATGCAGTTTCGAGGCATATTTGCGTGGATCATTATATTCTACTTTTTAAACATCGTTCTAACCATATGCATTTTATAACAAACGGTTTCAAACACTTTTCATGGACATATCAACCACAGACAACGTGTCGCTTTAAGCTGGAAACTAGGGGTGTGGCAACTTAGAGGAGGGTGAATGGAAGGGCATTTGCTAACTGGTTTTCCTTTAGGGAATGTACAAATCTGGTGCCAGTTTGCTTACTTGCCAACTTACTAACCAGTGTTTCCCCAACTATATGTATAATTCACTGCCTTGTTTCTGCTTGAGTTGTGCCTCATTTGCAAACTGAGGCGCAACATTCATATTGATAAACATCATTTGAGGTGTCCCTGCACCCCACTTTGGAATTAACAAACCGAAACTGCACCCATTCTCAAAAATATGTACTCTTTTTATACATGTGTTCCCATTCTCCCCTTCCCGGTGTCGCAGCACTGAGGGTTTTGTTTTTTTGTCTGAAACGCAAACAATGTTGCCGAGTGATACGGAAGGATTTAGGATTAGGGACTGGTTGATAATGAAGGGGAATGCGGGGATGGGCAATGCAAAGACCACGATTATCTGTTTACACTACCCACAATATCATAAATGGAGTAGGGAATCACATTCCGACGGAACTTCTTTTTATAGTTGCATGTATCAGGACCACATACATGTATTTCACAGCTGTCGTGAAGGGCAAACATGAGTGATGAGCAAATTGATTTTCAGAGATAAAATTAGCCGGAAAGCATTCGGTATTGATCAGTTTGTCTGTTTCAATTGTTTGGAGTTATTTCTTCTTCTTGCTCAATGTATTTTTGTGATGAATTCATCCTTGACATGATCTTTCAGAATTTTGTAAAAGATAATTTGTCTGATGAACAGGTGACATTACCGAGCAAAAGAGGGTAGACTACTCTAGCAAGATGGGGTACACCTTCCCTATTCCATAGGCAAAAATACGATTTATTTGTCTGTAACGACCCTTTTCCCTGAGCGACTGAAGTTGCTTTTTCATGCTGGATCACTGAGTAATGATTCTTGGCAGTCATTTGATACAAATCATATTATTAAAAAAAGCTCTTGCAACTGTACTTCCATCCATTGCTTTCAAAGCAACTAATAGATCCATCTGTTACAATGGTCTGTAAAACACTGATTGCAAGTACAGTAGCCAGAGTATTTTTTTTTTTTTTTATAATACAATTTGTTTACCGACCTGAGTTTTATTTCCGTGTTCAATTTAGTTGTTTTTTCTTAAAGTGAAACACAACAGTAGGTTGCGTCTCAAGTCCTGCACAAATAATGATATCAAATTACACTTATCGTACACCCAGGGTCTTAGAGTTACCAGGGTCCCTGTTGCAGACAGTCAAAAGGAATCTTGAAGTGATGAAAAACATTTTTTTTTATATCTTCCTGATGTTTTTTTCTCATCTAAAATGTAAAAATATTTTAAATTGAAAAAATGTATTTGGTCACCATAGGCTATTGTATTTTACAGTACCTGTATATTTATAGATCAACCATTGGGGAGTTGTAAACAAAGGCGTTGAAGTGAAGTATTCACACAGCTGAACAGGCTGGATGAAGTTACGTAGACAACCGAAGATTCTCCTGGTTGTTTGCGTTGATATAAAGATGGACTATACAACAAGATTTAAAAATGTTTTAATCAAAAATTGTATTCGTTATTGACTACAAAGTGATGTTTTACCATCAGCTGCAGTAGAGTCATTGGGTTTGCAGGGTTTTGTGTTGCCTTTGAAAATTAACCAGCTTTGACATGGCCTTATCAGTGACTAGTGTGACCAAATTTTGATTCCAAAGACTGTTCAGATTTTCAGATTTCCAATACTCACCGCATGGACATAACCACTCTAGATTTTTAGTGATATCTCAAAAACGCTACCATCTTTTTAAATTAAATTCTCATGAGTTGGTTTTTGCTATAGACATCTTCATTTATATGGGATTAAATTAATCGACTGGTTTTAAAAACCAAATGTATACTTTGCCTTATAAGCTGCCAATGGAAAAATTGCATTGAATTGACCAACAAAATAATCGTTAAAAATATCTAGCAGTATTAGATAGAAACTTCGGATGGTTTGAAATTGAATTCGAAATACCCATAATCATGGCATACTCATGTACACATCCGTTGGGTGTAACAAGGACACTGTCCAACGTATAATTTTTCTCAATCCAATTAAAAGGTCTCAGTTACGAATCCATCGTCCCACCTTATAGATTTCCCAAGCAATATCCACAGACATATAAAACCTAAGACGTTGACTGCAATTCCTTGTTATTTGTCAAGACGTGATTACATTTAGTATCTTTGGGATGTGAAGCCGACACCACCCCAAGAGAACATCCAAATCCTATTTGTCTCTCTATTAGATGCTCCGCCGGCATGGAATGAC